>NC_141910.1:56834318-57137348 GCF_057802395.1 Ceratotherium simum simum | reverse complement strand
CTCTAGTTAGGGCAAAGAAAGAGATACAATGAGAAAGTAAAGTAAAGTGGAATGAAAAGGGATCTTTTTTAGAATTCACACCAGTCTTAGACTCAATCCAAAATGAATGGATCAATCAATTAATATTACAAAGCATCACTTCTAAACCTTTAGGAATCCAGGGATGCAAAAGTGACATCATGCAATCCCCTCTCAGCTTCATCAAATCACTCAGAATCTTTGACCCCCAACTCCACCTCTCTGCCCAACCCTCTCTCCAGAACCTTCTGTGACCACTGAAGACTAGAGGCCCTCTGCTCCTCTAAGTACCTTTAGCCCTGCAACCTCTGACCCTCTTTAGGCTCTGAGCACACATGGCCTGGGGAATTTCTAATTTGTCCCGCTCAACTGTACATCCCATACATGAAGCCTGTATAGCTATGGTTCCTGGAAGGCCACAACCCATCCCCACCCCATCTGCAGATTCCAGCAAGGCCCAGTGCAGGGCTGAGTATGTAACACTTTGTTCTGCTAATTTCTGGTTCCCCAAGAACACTATCCGCCCTAGGAGGCCTCCACTCTCCCACCCCACCCCCCACCTCCAGGGTGGCTCAGTTTGGCCAATCACAGAGAGAAGCTCATATTAGGTGGTCAGTGAGGACCTGAGTATAATGGCCCATTGGATCCATGTCCTCACATTTCCTCAGTCAAGTTCCAGCACCAGTGCGACTCTGAGGCTCTGGCTCATGCAACTTCGCCAGCTGGAGAGAAGAGAGAGGGAGAAGGGGGTAGGTGAGATGGGTTAGATTCAATAACCCTCTGCCTTCCCTCTCTGCAAATAATTTGGAATCCCTCGGACAAACACCCAAAGGACATAGGACACCATCCCTGTCCTAGGGAAAGTGCAAGTGTGAGGTATGACATCAAAGGATGGGAAGTGGCCATGCCCACCTTCCGATGAGATGTGACTAGGCCAGCAGACTCAGAAGTCTGTAGGAGCTGGCAGAGGCATGGGGATGAAGACAGTGACCACGCAGAAGTTGGAGCGGTAAGAAGGGAGCCAAGCCAGGAAGCTGTCTCCACCCTTCCAGGCAAAATCGACCATTCCTCCCTCTGTCTTCTGACATGTTTTATCTCTCTACTTGTTTTCCTACCTGCTTCCTCCATATAAGCTCCTTAAGGCCAGGAACCTGAATTTCTCACCCTTGTATTCTTTACAAGGCCTAGCAAAGTGTCTGCACTTTGCAGACACTCAACAAATGGTCATTGAATAAATGAATAAATGAAGCCTATTTTTCAGAAACTTTATTTACTATGAAATAGTTGGATTTCATAATGAAATCCAATGAAATAGAGGATTTCATAAATGAGCTTCAATCCCATCTAATCCATCATCAAGTTGGCAAGAAAATATAAAACAATACAGTGTCAAATACTACTACACACTATTCTGTGATGTTCTCAACACATTCTACAAGCCAAGGACAACAGAAAAAGCGGAGGGGAGAAGCAGGTACAAACTCGAAGGCCATTGCATGACAGCGTGGTTTTTAAATTGTGTCTGCTATTTGGGTCAGCATCTTCCAGGAGGGACTGAAGATTCATTAATAACACTTGGATTTTAGGGGAAATCTTTTTAAAGGAAAATGTTGTGCCTTGTGAATATTCTGTGTCCTCAGGGAAAAGAAAACCAAGGAAATAAAAACTGCAGCCAGCCCACTCACGAAGAATTGGGTTGGGGCCAGGAAATCAAAATGAGAATGAATTTAACACTGGTGTTGCTAGAACTAATTATCAGGAAGATTCTTTATACACTTTTTTTAAGGGAGGGAGGGAGAAGGAGTGGTAGTCTTCATTAAAATTACACCAGCCAATGAAGAGCAGGGTTGGAATAATCCTTTTTTAGCTACTAGATGTAGTATCATCATGCTACTGAGAGATGCAGACCACTGCCATATTTGATATATATATATATCCAACGACTTTTTAAATAACAATGACAACAGAAACAATAAAACATGTAATGATCTTAAAGATGATATGATCTAATTAGACTTACATGACAACCTTGAAAATACTGCTACAATTGTCCCTTTCCACGAGTGAGAAATTGAGTGTCCCCAAGTCGACCAGTGGTAGATCTGGGACTCAAATGCATGTCTTCTGACTTCCATCCTATGCTTTTTCTTCTCTGTGTGGCTTGGAGAACTTTCTGGTGGCAAATTCCCTGTAGGTCTGGGAAATGGTGGCGGTTCTTTTTCCCAGGTGAGAGCTGTGAGGCCTGAGGTCCCTGCTGACACAGAGAACCAGAGCTACGGAGGTCCTATAGTCTCTTCTGTCCAGTTGGGACTTGAACCCCATAATTAGCAGCGTGACAACCCACGTTTTCCAGGCACGGATTCATGGTGGAGCTGGCCCCACTTAGAAGCCACAGAGGGGTTTAGTCTGGAACAGCACTACCTGATGGCCCTATCAGAAAGCGGCTCATAGTTGGAACTCAAGAATCAGAGACGGAACCACACTTCTGAAATTATTAAACCTGCAAGGGGCAGCTTCAATGGCTTCTCCTTAGATTGCATCTCCAACCGCGTGACCCCCTGCTCTCCCAGCATGCTGCTGCACCAGCACCTCATTGTGAAACGGAGAATGAAAACAGTCAGTGCACGGGCTTGTTATGAGCATACACTGGAAAAAAGAGCATGAACAAGCACTTGTTAATGCAGCCCATCCTATCTTAGCAACATAAGGCTGAAGACCAGCATACACCTGACTCTTCCCTCCTTACTGCTGGCCTTGGACCCCAGAGACAGAATGAGAGGGAAGGCAGGGATCCAGGACTCAAGAGTATTGGTCAGGGTTCCCCAGAGAAACAGAACCAATAGGATATACATAGAGAGAGATAAGAGGAGATTTATTATAGAAATTGGCTCACAGAGTTATGGAGGCCAAGTCGTCCCACAGTCTGCCATCTGCAAACTGGAAAATTAGGAAAGCTAGTGTTATAATTCAGTCTGAGTCCAAAGGCAGGAGAATCACAAACTCTGATGTCTGAAGGCAGGGGAAGATGGACATCTCAGCTCAAGAATAGAGAGAAAATTTGCCCTTTCTTCACCTTTTTGTTCTATCCAGGCCCCCAATGGATTGGATGATACCCACCTTCATTGGTTTGGGTGAATCGTCTTCACTTGGTGTGCTGAATCAAATGCTGATCTCTTCCAGAAGCACACTCTCACACACCAGAAATATGTTTTACCAGCCATCTGGGCATCCCTTAGGCCAGTCAAGTTGACACATAAACGTAACTATCACACTCAGGATGCCCTCCAGCTTCAGAACAAAGGTCCAGCCAGGGTCTGTCACCTGTGTGTGGTTCCTGAAATAGGGAAGCACATCTGCCTCTTGGTGCCAATTGCATTGTGTTCCATTCCTAATTGTGCCCATCCTGCCCTATTCAGACAATGCAAGTATGTCTTAAATGAAAACCCATCTCTTTTCCCTTGACCATACTAAACGTCTTCATTTCTCTTTCCCTCCTCTGCAGTTAGTAACTTAAGTCTGCTTGTAGCTAAATGACCCTGTTAATACAGCCTGGCTGGGAACATGGCTGACTGTAAAAAGACCGTCCTGCACTCACTGAGGAGTGGCCCTTGCAGCATGGGGGCTATTACACATCGCATCATTTTCTATTCTGTTCCAAGTTTAAGTTTCTAGGTCGGGAACTCAAGAGGCTGGCGGGCTCTGGATCCCCCAAAGGGAGCCAAGATCACCTAAGTATGACCTCACCTGTCACACGGTTCATCTGGGTGATGAGTGCATGAGGATTCCCTAAAAGAGTCTGTCTGCCTTTGTGTATGTGCAAAATTTGCCATAATAAAATGCCACATTTTAAATAGCGAGGTTTAAACCTGAAAGGATGAAACAAAGAGTCTCAAAAAAGCACATTTTTAAATGAATAAAATTCCAAGATACGCTTTGTACCTCTCTCACTAATTCAGACTGTTTTTCATTTGTTGTTTAACCTGGTTTTTACCTCCAGGGTTCATCAGAGGACTTCCGTTTAATTTATCCTAAATCTTTATTTCAAAAACAGTCCTTTCAGGACAGCTCCCAAACTGCAAGCGAGGCTGACATCAACAGCCTTTGTGGCAGCTTGTCCCCAGCCTTCTTCCACCTTAGCCAGGAGCAGACTGTTTTCCTTGTAGGCCAATTTCTATCATGCAATGACCTTACTATTTTCTCCATTTCCTTTTCACCTGGCGGTCCTGTATCTCTGTGCTCAGGCGAAAGCAGAAAAGGGAGAGGGAGAGATCACAGTCATGTTGGTGACTCTAAACCTCTCTGCAAAATGTTATAATTGACTGGAAAAACATAAGAATCTTCTTCTCCATTGACCCACATCCATATGGAAACTGCTGTTTGGACCCTGGGGCCATATCTCAGGTGCTTCTGTTTACCACAATATACCCAAATTATAGGCCTTCTCCTCAGAGAAAGAGCCTCCTCAGAAGAGCTGGTGCAACAAACCCAATTCTATCAAATCAGAGAAAAGGCCTCGCCACCTTGCTCAGCGTTTTCCTCTCTAAACCTAGCTAACCGCTCAATCCCACCAGATCCCTACCCTACATCTACACAGCCTTGATGCCTTCCTGTTCTCACTTTAGCACTTTTCAGCCCTGAGACTGTCACTTTCTATAGAGATCACCTCATTCCAACAAAGATAACATTATTACAATTGGTTGACACAGAAATTGATTGGGATTTTAGTCAGAGCAATGAGTACATGCATAGGCATACAAACTGCATCACCTTGGGAGCACCAAAAACCCCTCAGCCCAGCCATTGCACCCCATTCCCTGATGCCACCACCCAGAGCACCATGAGCACGACTCAGAGCAGCTACAGTGAAAACAGACCTCACTTCTGAGCCCTCTTTCTTCGTGTCTCCACGGGCGTGAGAAATGGCTTTCAGAAGAAGTGTGCAACGGGGGAACATCACCAGCCCAGCGCCCCAGCTGCTTCACACCAGGGCCAAACAAGGGCGGCGGAGGAGTATTTTTGGGACAGAGGAAGAGTAAAGAGAGCGAGCGGCACCTGTCCAGGGATAAAGGACTCACTTCCCCCAGCCTACCCCTTCTCCTTCTTCCCCCTTGCATGTTGTCCAACTGACCAAACTATCAAGTGGAGAGGCCAGGACAGAAGACGGAGCTGGAATCAGATAGGATATAATTGTCAGAAACACGGGGTGCCCTTGCCTTTTCTACATCTCATCCAGGAAAGGCAAACCTCCTGTCCACAAGCAGCACCTGAGCGGATTCAGTTCAGTAATGCTATATGGTGGGACACACACACACCCTGAGTTTCTGGGCAGGAAACAGCTTCCTGACAGTTCTTCCAAAGAGATTTTTTGCACTACATTTTACATCCAGCTGGCACAATGACAGACTCAGATAAACAAGAAGAAACACAGCTGGACAATCACTGTCCCATTGGGCCTATTTTCTTGGACGTCTAGCCTCCAAGACTCAGCCCACTCAAACTTAGCAACAGCCTTTGTCTTGGATTCTCACTAACCGCCAAACCTTTAGGACCCGGGCCTGGATGTCAGGGAGCAAGGGATAATCAGCCTTCCAGTAACTCGTGTATCTACCCAGGAAGTAGGCCTGTACTATTTGAGAATCCTGCAATATGCTTCGGTGACGTCCATGCCAGAGAAAGCCTTTCATCCCCACCAAAGGAGTCAGGCCACTCTTCTCAAGGTAAGCTGCGGTACCCATGTGGAGTATTTCCACAGCTCTCTCACTGTGTACTAAACCAACCTCATTGGCAGCAGGCAACCACCAATTCCCTCCAGACAATTTGGAGCCATTCCAGTCTGTGGGGATAGGGACATGTAAGCAGTATCTTGGGAATGCTTCTTACGCTTCCTAGAGAAGGCAAGACTGACATTACTACAAGGAAGAGCCAACTGGAGGATCTGAGACATAACTTTAGGCAAGATCATGCCCCCTCTGCTCCTAAGAGAGCTTGGCCAAGTGAGGAAGGTTGGGTTTTTTCCCTAATTTTTTAAAGATGTGGCAACTAAGATTCCTAAACTTGAGTCATTTTAAAGTTTTAAAAAATAGTAGCCATTTAATAAATATTTAGTTAATTAATTAACAAATGAAAATAAGGCACTCATACATCTTGGCTTCTCCTCTTCTCTAAGGGTCTCAACCTTTAGATGTAAGATATGGTTACTATGAAATTCTTTAATCATGGTGACTTTATCTGATCCCAAGAGAGGTCCTACCTGTTTCTGAAAACTATCTAGTGTGTTCAGATTATATCCCAGAAAGGGCTTCTCTATTCTCAGCCCTACTGGCTGGAGGCCCCTCGTGTCAAGAGCTTTACACGGCCCTCCTTAAAATTAAGATCCTAATTTCCTGGTGGGGATGAGTCCTTTCATGTTCACTTTCTTTCAACTAAGCCCATCCAGCTGCAAAGGCAAGTTTGCTGCATGTTCCCCCACCTAATGGAACTGGGCTTCACGGAGAACAGGCTGTGGCAGCCACGTCTATTGTCCTCAGGGAGGATCAGAGGCAGTACCTCAGAGGTGTATTGCTAAATGAGAGATTAAGTATGGGTCCCTAAGTTACTGAAATTATTATTAAATTGGGCACTGATTCCAATTTTACCCTGGCCCCACTAAGGCCCTCCACTGCAGGACTGAGGAGAGGCATAAGAAACGAGAAATCTGGGTGTTTCTGACGTTCAGAACCTGAGTGTCAAGGTAAGCTGCGGTACCCATGTGGAGTATTTCCACAGCTCTCTCACTGTGTACTAAACCAACCTCATTGGCAGCAGGCAACCACCCATTCCCTCCAGACAATTTGGAGCCATTCCAGTCTGTGGGGATAGGGACATGTAAGCAGTATCTTGGGAATGCTTCTTACACTTCCTAGAGAAGGCAAGACTGACATTACTACAAGGAAGAGCCAACTGGAGGATCTGAGACATAACTTTAGGCAAGATCATGCCCCCTAAGACTTCGTGTGTCTTAGCAAGACAGCTGGAATGTCACCTCAAATGCCACACAGTGTTCTCACATTTTTCAAGGAATACTTTCATTAACTTATTGGAGCCTCACGACCACCCTGTGAGGAGGGTGCAGTGGGGATAGCACCTTCACTGTGTACATGGCGATTCTGTCATCACCAAGTTACTTGTGGTCAGACATGAGTCACTGACAGAGGTGGGTCAAAATCCTGGTGTTGTCTCCACCTCCGCCTGCTGATGATGGCTCTGTCACTCACTGCCACTGGTTCTTGTGCCCAGTACACTCCTCTGGGTCCTCTATAAACTGAGAGGGCAGTAAGATACTTGCCTTTGTGTCTTTCCCCACTTATCTCTTTTCACCCCCTCCTTCTCGCTGACACGGGTGGAGCTCCCAGGAATGAGGCCAGGTCACAGATTAACTTGAGGAGAATTATCTTCACGAATGCCTCACTCATAAACATAGCATTATTTTTTCCTTTTTTTAAAGTCTTCTTATATGTCCTTTAGAAAAACTTTTTCTCCATTTGTGTTTTATGCATTCTTAATTAGATTAATCCTTACATATCTTGCAGGGGTTTTTTTTGATATTGCAAATGGTATTTTATACTCTTTTAAGTCTTCCTGTTTATTACTTCTGATACAGAAGGAAACTATGTATTTTTATGTCATCTTGTTTCATAACTATACTCTCTTAATGGTTTTCATAGTTTTGTTGATTCTGATGGTTTTTATAAGATAGTAGCAGCTTTGTATCTTCCCTTTTTAATCAACTTGTGTGTGTGTGTGTGTGTGTAAGTATGTGTGTGTGTCTTTGTGTGTATGTGATACTTCATCGACCAGGACCTACATAACTCTGTGAACTGTAGTGATTTTAGTAATTTGTCTTTTCTTTTTTCTTGGCTTGGTCAGTTTAGCTAAAGATTTGTCAATTTTGTTGATATTTTCAAAGAAACAACTTTTGCTTTTGTTTATATTCTCAATTGTTTTCGTATTCTATTTTTCATTAATTTCTGCCCAAATCTTTATTGCTTCCTTCTTCAATCTGCTTTAGGTTTAGTGTGCTTATTTTTCAGTGTCTTAAGATGAAAGATTAGGTTATTAATTTAAGATCTTTCTTTTTTTGTTAATATAGACATTCAAAACTATAAATTTGCCTCTAAACTCTGCTCTATGTTTTGGTATGTGTGTCTTCGTTTTCATTCATCTCAAAGTATTTTGTAATTTTCCTTCAATTTCTTGCTTGTTCCATTGGTCATTTAACAGTAGGTTAATTTCCACATATTTGTGAATTTTCATTTTTTGTTATTGATTTGTAATTTCATTCTATAGTGATCAGAGAGTATACTTCATATGATTCTAATTCTTTTAAATTCATCAAGGGTTTTCTCATGGCCTAGCACATTCTCTCTATCCTGGAGAATGTTCCACGTGTACTTACCAAGAATGTCTATTTGACTCTTGTTGTTTCTTTAGATGTCTGTTAAGTCTACCAGGTTTATAGTATTATTCAAGTCTTCTACTTCCTTGTTAATCTTCTGCCTAGCTGTTCTATACATTATTGAGAGTAGAGTATTAAAGCCTCCATCTATTATTTTTGCATTGTCTATCTCTCCCTGCAGTTCTAACAGTTTGTGCTTCATGTATTTGTGGGCTCTGTTGTTAGGTGTGTATATGCTAATTGTTATATCATCATGACAGACTGACACTTTTATAATTATAAAATGTTCCTTTTTATCTCTATTAACATTTTTTTGCTTTTGTTTATTTTGTCTGATATTAGTAACAGCCACTCCTGGTTTCTTATGGTTGATGTTTGCATAATATCTTTTTCCACCCTTTTACTTCCATCCTATTTGTATCTTTGAATTTAAAATGCATCTCCTATAGACAGCATATAGTTGGATCATGACTTTTTTTTTAAATCCAGTCTGACAGTCTCTGCCTTTTGATTGGATTGTTTAATCCATTCACATTTAATGCTATTATGGTTATAGTTGAATTTGTGGTTGCTATTTTACATTTTGTTTTCTATATGTTTCACGTCTTTTTTGTCCCTCTATTCTTCCTTTACTGCTTTCTTTTGCATCAAGCAAATATTTTCCAATGCAATATTTTAATTCTTTTAATGATTTTTTCACCATTTTTAAAGCTATTTTCTTAGTTATTACTCTAGGGCTTACCATATAAATATCAATTTATCAGAATCTATTTCATCAGTAGGTTAGGCATATACCCAAGGGAAAAAAATAAGAAAAAAGTATTGGATTGTAACTGCTGACAATTTTTCACAAAGGTAAACAATTTTGAGGAGTCAAATAATTGAACAGAACCCAAGTTCAGATTATATGCTTCATTAAAATTTGTGGTCAGTGAAAAAAAAAAGAAGAATCTATTTCAGATTTATTCCAATTTACAGTGATACATAGCAATGTTGCTGCTATATAATCCTATACCTTCTTCCCATTGTTGTGCTATTATTGGTATACATATTGCATCTCGATATGCCACAAACCAAAACTACATTGTTATAGTTTTTATTTTACATAATTTTATGTCTTTTAAAGAAGCTGAGAAAACAAAGGAGAACAAGTACTTATTTATAGAGTTTGTTATACTAACCTTCTTAGTTTCCATTTCTGGTTCTTTGTTCCTGTGAATTCAAATTACTAACTAGTGTCATTTCCTTATTCCGACACAGTTTTTCTTTCACCTATCTCTTTGCACTTGTATTGTCAAATATATAGCATTCCTCTGTGTTAGAGGCCCAACAATACACTTATATACGTATCATTTAATACAAGTGCTTTTTAAGTCAGTTAAGGGAATAAACATGTTTTTATACTCTCTTTTATAATTACATAATTATCTTTACTCTTTCTTCTTTTCATGTGGGTTCAAATTATTGTCTGAAGTCATTTGTTTTTATTCTGCAGAACTTCCTTTAGTATTCCTTGCAAGTCTGCTGAAATTCTTTCAGATATTGTTTATATGGGAATGATTTTATTTTACCTTCATTTTCAAAAGATTGTTGTGCTGGATATAAGATTCTTTGTTGACAGGTTGGTTTTTGTCGTTGTTTCTCTAGCACTTTGAATATGTCATCCCACTGCCTTCTGGCTTTTATTGCTTCTTATGAAAAGTTAGTTGACAGTATTGTTGTGGTCTCCCTGTATGCGACGAGTAACTTCCTCTTGCTGCTTTCAAGATTTTCTCTATCTTTCAGATTGTTCCTATGATGTGTCTGGGTCTGGATCTCTTTCTATTTATCATATTTGAAATTTTTTGAGCTTCTTAGTTGTATAGATTAATGCTTTTCATCAAATTTAGGACGTTTTCAGCCATGATTTCTTCAAATATTTTTTTTGCTCCTTTTTCTCCACTGCTTGTGGGACTCTCATTACACATATAGGTCCCACATTTCCCTGAGGCTGTTCATTTTTTCTCTCAGTTAGTCAGACTGCATAATCTCTATTGACCTCACTTTAAGTTCACTTATTCTTTCTTCTGCCAACTCAAATCTACTGTTAAGCCTCTCTAGTAAAATTTTAGTTTCAGTTATTGTACTTTTCACCTTCATAATTTCCATTTGGTTCTTTTTAATCATTTCTGTCTCTTTATTGTCATTCTCTATTTTATGAGACATTATCATTATATCTTCCTTCCTTCCTTACTTTTTTAAGCATAGTTTCCTATAGTTCTTTGAACATACTTATAATAGTTGCTTTGAAGTCTTTGTCTGCTATGTCTGACATCTGGGCCTTCATAGGCAGTTTCTATGGCCTGTTTTTTTCCTATATGGGTCATCTTCTTTTATTTCTTTGTATGTCTCTTAATTTTTTGTTGAAATCTGGACATTTTAGATAATATATTTTAGCAACTCTGTATACTGATCCCTTCCGTCTGGGGATTGCTGTTGTTGTTTGCCTATTTATTTGTTTGGTGAGTTGGCTGGATTATTTTAGTGATCTGTTTCCCCTAAGAATACAGCCTCTGATGTTACTGCTCAGAAGGTGCAGCCTTGAGCATGCACACTGTCACTCTGGGTTGGCAGTGATTTTATTAATGTTCTTGTCTCTTTCCCTGATTTCTCTGTTAAGTTGACTGTCTCCATTGATATCATGCCCAGTTATTAGCCTCACTAATTGCTAGTTGATTATTCTATTATTTTTGACAATGCCCTAGGGCATAAATTGCTCCACAGTCTGTTGCAATTAAATTTGGGTCACTTTGCTGGAGTGATCTTTGAGGCCAGTCTTTGAGGTTTGTGTCTACCTCAGGAGGGCTCTTCTTACCTGTCTCTTTCCATAGTTCTTTCTGGTAAACTTCTAGATGATTTAAGATTTAGCTTATTGCTCTAATGGAGCTACCCATCTCCTCTTAATTGCTTATCACCAAAATCTCCATTGTTTCTAAAATTGCTCCTAGGCTTAAACTTCCTCACACTATAGTACAAATAAAGTCAGTTCTCTTAGGGAGAGTTTCAGAGCTCTTTGTTCCTATGGTGTACCTCTCCTCTTGAGCAACAAATCTGTACCACTGCTCTGCAGCTGGGGGCAGGGATAGTGGCCTACCACTCTCAGAGTCACATTCCTGCTCCATGAACTTTATTAGTGTCACCTTGGGCTGGGGCAGCACCTTCCAGTCTTTGTGGCTTGCCTTGGGTAGATTTTATGCCCTACAAGTGGGGCCTGGGTAGACAAAGAGAGCCCCATACCTCTCAGTCACTCTTGCCTGGAATAGAGCCTCTGAAACACAGAGATAGGGAGTAGAGGATAGGATGAGAAGTGCTGGTGGCCTGCCCCCACCCCCGGGAGACACCACAGCCCTCAACTGACAGCTGGGTGAAAATGGAGCCCTGTGCTCTTGGCTACATTTGCCTGGAGTGGATGTCCATCACTGTGAGCTGGGACATGGGCTGGAAGGAGTGAATTGTGGCATAAATGCCACAGACTCTTACTGTTCTTACCAAGATCCAGCAAACTTTCTTGAATGAGCGTTTCCTCATCTGCTGTATGCCCTGAAGACAATTTCCAGAGACTGAATATTTTTTTAAATATATATAATTTCACCAGTTATAGTTTTTTGCTGGGGAGAGGGTCCATGGAGCTCCTCACACCATCATTCTAGAAATCATCTCTCCACAAGTCATTCTTGATTTCCTAGAAGTGTGTGGATAACCTGCCCTCTGGGCTACTGATGGCAGCTTGGATCTTGGACCATTGAGAACAGAGATAAGACAAGAAGAGGGAGAGGTAAAAAATTGAAGGTATGGGGAAAGAAGAGAAGGGAGGAAGAGAGAGGAGAGAGAGAAAAGAGAAAAGGTGGATGAGAGGTATATCTAACCATAATTGTGATCATATGGTAAGAACAAATAAAAATTAATTTGGTTTCTATCAAGGGCAACATTGGACACAATTTTGAGGTGTCCAAACTTGGTCTTTGGCAGCTTTGCCTTCCATCTGTGAACTTCTCCTCATCCCTAGTAGCCTGAAGTTGAGGAGACTCCTACTCTAGTCTTTTCTCTCCCTCATATGGCCTTTTTTCAGCTCTGTGTTTAATTTCTAGAGGAAGTTTCCAGCCCTTAGTTCACACTAAAGAAGGTGTCACAGGCTGGGAACTGCTTAACGTGAGATCTTGCTAGTGGAATTTGCCTTTTAACAGGGAAAAACCTATTCATCCCAAAGCTGAAAATGTTCTAAGGAACCTAAGGATTCATCACTAGGTCAGCCCAGGATATATTATTCCAAAGAGAAGGGAACCTTCTAGAACGTTAACCAAGGCCGTTTCGCATGTTCCTGAGGCATCAAGAGCCAAATATTGTGGCTAAAGAATTTCTAACATCCCCAAATCTGAGGAAGCACACTTTCTTAGTAAGCACAGCTGCTCTCCATTTGGTTAATGATAGCCCATCTCAAATATGCTATATGCAAACAAAAGAGCCAGCAGGCCCAGCTCAAATATAGCTTGCCCACAGAGGCGTCTATGCCCCAGGCTGCTGCATGGTCTCTGAGAGAGACAGGAGTGTCTGCGTTGCATCTGTTGTGACAAGATTGGACTGTGTCAAGTGAGTGCCAGGTGTGGATATTGGGTTATACTGTGATCTGGCAGCATTTGGTAGCAGACAAGCCAGTAAAGGGAGTGCAAAAAGATACCAAGGGCTGTGCCAGTAGTGAGGCCAAAGCAGGAGCAGAAAGGAAGAAATAAGTGCTAGAAAAAGGCACAGACTGTAGACTCCCAAACCTCAGGCAAATATGGTTCATCCTTGTCTTTCTAGGTGGCTTTCTTTAGGCATCTCTCTGTTGTCTCAAAGTTCAACCCAGTTTTCAGTCAATCCAATGTTGACCTACTCTATGATCCCATACTTAGGAGAAAGTTATAGTCTCTAAAAATCCATTAAGTCACTACCCTTAAGAAGCCTTCCTTGAATTTTTTTGGCAGTTGGTCTTCTCTGTTTCTTCGTCTCCCATTGCACTCCATTTCACTCAAAATGGGTAAGAAACAACAGAAGTTTCCCCCAGATACCCATCCTAGAATAGAGACCTCCATCCCTGTCCTCTGCTTCAATCTGATCAGCTAACTGGAATTTGGAACTTTGAACCCCTCACAGGAACAAGGGCCAACCCACCTCCCATCTCTGGGCCAAAGGGTTTCACTAAAATCTATGGAGGATGATAAGCAAGTAGCAATCTCTGGAGACCAAGCTGCTGAGATGACTCCTCCCCTCTGTTCCACAAAGTGAGCTCCATAAGCATAGGAATTGCTGTCTGTCTTGTTCGCTGCTGTCTCTCTAAGTCCCAGCACAGTCCTGGCACGTAGTCAGTACTCAAATATTGATTGATTGAATAAACAAGAGTGTTCTTTTGCAAAGACAGATGATCTCTATGGTGCCACATTTCACAAAGGACAATTCACACTTGTCCTCCATAAAGTCAGTGGCTTAGGAGTACCTGGAATTGGCTCAATTCCTTGCCAAAATACCTCCCCAAATTCAACCACTCTCTGGTGATGCTTTATACCTACTCATCCTAATCATTTCTATACACTCTCCAAATGTGCTCCAGTCAATGAGAGCTGAGCTGTCACAATCCTTTTAAAGTCTGCCTCACAATCACCAGCACCACACAACTAAAGCCAACATGAAAACTACTTTAATTTATGTGAAAGGATATGAGAGGCTATTGAGTCAGTTACAGGACCAGGTTCTGGAGACTAAATGAAACACCCAGCAAGCCGAAGTTAACTTTCGTATAAACTTGCCTTTGTCCAGCAGCCTGAGGCTCCACATTGTCTGTGTGTGTAAGCGTGTGTTGCAAGAAGGATAGAGAGAAAGGGAGGGGGGAAGGAGAGAGGAGAGAGAGAAAGAGAAAGGAGAGAGAACAGGAAATGGAATAAGGACCTCCTCATCTTGCACAGCACCTCCTTTGACATCATCACCCTTCGGCCCCTTCACCTTTATGGAATCCTGTCTCACCAGCATCAGATGCTGAGGATTGAAATTAGAGACAAGCTCAGTTTCTTGGTTACTCAGTAATAGCAGCTCCTGGACGAGAGAATGAAACATAAGTGAAATATGACTTCTCCCACAAGAACAGGAGTCTTACGGCACAAATTCAGCAGATACCACTGCCAGCAGCACCCCTAATATCTGAGGACCTAAGGACTTAGGTCCAGACTTGGTTGCTGGGTCCCTAGGAAGATATGGCTGAACGTGTTAAAAGAAAATGACAAATCAAGAGATTATTATCCAAAATTGGACTGACTGGACGGAGTCAGTTTGTATACCTGAGATTCTCACAGGCAAATTTAATCAAATAGAATAGGAGCTATGGTGTTACTGTTGACTATGGTCAATTATTTAAAAAAAAAAAACAAACACTACAGAAACAGATCAATACCTGCTCATTCTCCTGGAGGGAAAAACAAAACAAAACAGAACAAAACTTTGAAGAGTGCTGCATCACTCACGTTACAAGGCCCAAAGTCCACAGGCTGGTGTTCAAAGCCACTAAGACCAACCTCTAACCCCTTCCCAGTCTCATCTCTCAATGCTTGTACATAATGTTCCTGCCAATTCAGACTACTTGTTATTCCCTCATAATCAATCCCCTGTGATCCCTTACCACTCTTTGGTTCACACCACACCTTTCAGCTGGAGACCCACTTCCTCTCCATTTGTCCATGACCAAGTTCTACCCATGCCTCAAGGCCCATCTTAAATGTCACCTCCTTTCTGAAGATACTGCCTGTAACTCCCCAAAAGGGCAATCTCTCACTCCTCCTCTAAACACCACATCTGGACAGTCACTCACCAAACTCCAGAGTATGAGTGATAATAATAATAGCAGTAGAAGCAATAGCTTACAATAAAACCAGCTAATGAATATTAAATCTCTACTATTTGCCAGGCACAACATTAAGTACTTAATAGTCATTGACTCATTTAATTAATGATTTTCATATATGTTTTATTTCCCATAATCCCTGATGGCAGGCTTCAGTCTAACTGATCTTTCTCTGCTGTAATCCTTAGCAGTATGCCTCAACACAGTAAATGATCAATAAATGCTTATTGAATATAAATGAATTAATGTGTCAATGCATGAATGTATGACTAAATAAATGAATGAGTTAATGAATGAAGCAAAATGATCCCTGTTTATACGCAGAATTTCCATAGACCACTGGGCTGGGCTCCTGGATCTGTATTTATATTATCTGTGTCCCTTTCCACTCTGGACCAAATTGCAGACCCTCACATAGCAAATCACAAAATGCCTGCAGCCATCATGTATGAGTGGGGAGCCTTTTGCATAGGATCATGAAGAGCATTCCTATCATCTAGTTTTCTAAATCACACCCACATCTTCAACAAACTAGAAAACAGTATAGCAAGCTTCGACCTTTTCTTTCCTGGCCCACTCTCCCAGCTCTAGCAGTGAGAACCTTTATGCTTCCCTGTCCCACAAGAAGTGATGAACTAATATAAACATTCATAGGTGTATCTGAGTATATATCCCCTTCCAAGGGTGCTTACAAGGCTTGGATGGCAATACTTAACTCAAAATAACTGTAGGAGTGATTTCAAATATCAGTAGGGAGAGAAGAAGGCATAATCAGAATTTATTGCATATCTAGTCTCTCTCTCCAATATTCTACATGTATTATTTCATTTAATTTGCATCATAATATTAAATAATTATTGTAATAGTAATAGTCTACTATATGCCAGGTACACTTTTAAGAGTTTTGCATATATTATCTCAGTTAATGCTCCCATCAATACTAAGAAAAAAGTATCATTTTTATCATCATTTAAGAGATGAGAAAACAGCCACAGAGAATTTATGTAACTTATCCAGGCTAGTAAAATGTAGAGCCAAGATTCAAATCCAGTCCTTAGAAGTACACTCTACATCTTCTAAGGGTAGAAGTTTCCCAAATCTACACATAAAAAACTGCTTCTCAGAGAGGGCACCAGGCCCAAAGTCATACACTTAGTACATACAAAAGTTAAAATTCGTTTTGATATTTTGATTCCAAAGTGCATGCTTTTTACTGACCCTTTCAGTTTAGGTGATCATTTAGGGCAGCAAACGTATCCTTTATGGAGTTTCTCAACTCAAAATGCATGTGCCTTTAAATAAGGTCATCTCTGAGAATGAAAGTGATCCTACCGTGTCCTGCTAAACTTCCCCAGGCTGTTTTGCTCCAACCATTCCCTGCTCTAACCTCTTCTGTCCGTGGTGCTGAATTTAAAGACCAGCAGAGTTGGCATAAGGAAAAAAAAGGTAGTATGAATCTAGATTGTAAAAGATCTGGAATATTGCTCTGAGCCTGGCCACTGAGAATCAGTAAAGTCTTTTCCAAACTCTCTGCCTTAACCCACAAGTCTCTCCTTTCTTCCGAAATCTTCAAGTTGAACAGGGTAAAATAAGTGAGGCTTCCTATTAACAAGGATTGTTCAAGTCAATATATTTTCAGTTCCAAAGATTCCATTATCTGGGAATAAATCAATGAAAAGGGAGCATGAGAAAGTATACATGTCAACTCATATCTAAACAGAGTTCAAATAAAAAGGAATCAGAGACTGAAAACCCTCAAGTGGGTCTGAAGCCACTGAAAGGGGCAAATGGAGGGTGCTGAGGCTGATGCTGAGAAAAAAGGCTGGAGACAGAGTATATCTTTATATCTGGTACAGAATTGATTTTCAAGCCATAAAAATGTTAGTTAAGGAAACACTGACATGAACTAGGGGAGGGTGGGGGGAAAAGAAGTTGGAAAATAGCAAGTGCAATTTCAGGTTTATGAGAAATGGAATTAAAGTTAAGAGAAGGAAGGCAATCTATTGTTGTCCAGAACCTGGCAAACAGCACAGCCACTGCATCATTATGGTGGCAATGACCTGCTGTGTTCATTTGTCTCCAAGCTGTCTGACCCAGGAGTTGGGTGATTTATCTATTTTCCACAGCTTCAGCTGGGCCAGGCCAAGAGGATAACTTGGAGAAAGGGGTGGGGGTTGGGGTGGTGACACTCAAGCACCAAGCCAGAGAACTCCATATGTCTTGTGTTAGAGAGCATGTTCATAAATCAACCAAAATCACACATTTATTTCATACCTACTATAAACAAATCTCTGTGCTAGAAAGATGCTGGTAATACAAAGCTTAAAAATGGCAGAACCATTGGCCTTGGAGAGCTTACAATCTAGTGTCAAAGATTAAGCATGCAGAAAACAAATGAATAATATATGCTAGATCGTGGCTAGAGACAAAAGAACAAACAGAACACAGAGGAGGACTGCTGACTTTCATGTCAGGGAAGTCTTCTGAGAGGAAGTAACACCAGTATCAAACTTAAAGAGCAGGTAGGATTTGCACAGGCAGAAAAACATGGCAGTTAGCATTTGAGGACAAAGCAATTATCAAATCCTCAGAGGCAGGAACGGGTCCATTATGTTTTAGAAAGGGTAACATTGCCTATCCAAAACCAAATTCATGACCCAGAACCCAAATACAAGATATACAGTCCCCAAGCTCTCCACATCAAGGGAGGGAGTTGAGGCAGCAATGAATGCTCAAGGGCCTGTACATCAGTACTGGACTGAACCACTTTGTCAAAAATTGAATGACTTCCAGTATCAAAATTAAATTTCTAGATTTCTGGCCATAGTACAATATGCTGCTAAGATATGGAGAAACATCCAGACCAAGTATTCTTTCACCCTCTGACTTTCCCAAAAAGTTATCTTTGGAGTTGCCCAGGATAGCACTTCTTCCTCAAGCTACTGTACTTTCATTCTGGTAAATAACAAAAATCTAGTGGTGAGGGTTAATTCTGGCAGAAGAATAGAGAGTCAGTAGGGATTCTTAGAAGTTAGACAACATATTTTTTGCCTGTCTTGGATTCAATTACCTCATTGCTGACTTGCCATTCCAGCTAGGCAGATCACATCCTCATTACAACTTAAGCTATCTCATACAGCAGCCACCACAGCACAACAACTTACAGAGTCAGAAAACAGATTAGAGGGAGAAAGGACAGCTGAGGATCAATTAAAGTACAAGGAAAAAAAACATCTTATTTCTAATTCTAGACATAGTTCTAAAACATATCTAATTTTTAATTCTACTTCATGGAAGGACTGAAGGGAAGAAAGTCAAGATGAAAATTAAGATGGCACATCTCAGAGATAGTGGTTTAAAAATGATTATTCTTGTTTGCATTACACCAAAGGGACCTTGGGTATGTGGATGGGGAGGCAGGAGCAAACATGTACTTTGGTGTTGCAAACAAATCCGCTACAGAGGACCCAACCTGAGGAAGACCAAAGAGTACTCTGTCTTCAGGCAGACAGAACTAAAACAAACAAGCAAATAAAAAGGTATCTAGCAATTTGATGTTATTCGACTAATGGGAATTCTAAAGAAAAAAATATAAACTAATACCTGACCACACCACACCACTGAACATGTTCTGGAAGGTGCTCAGTGGTCTCCCAATTGCCAACTGCTGAGCATTGACATGCATGAAGTCTTCATATAAGTTATCTCACTTGATGACTTCAACTCTGAGATTCCCTGACCCCTTGACCTCTGCCACCAGCACCTTCGTAGTTCTCCTTCAACACTTCCTATAGACCCATTTCAGTCTCCTTTTCAGGCCACTCTTTGTCCTCTTCCTTCCTGATTGAAGATGTTCTCCTGAAATTCAGCTCTTTCTTCATTCCTTTCCTATATTGAACTAAATTCCAGGGACAGAAAAAGCAGATGGCTTAGAATTTAATCTCAGGGACCTCCAACGACTACCTTGGTAATGTTAGTGATGTACTTAACCACTCTCAATCTGTTTCCTTACCAAGAAAATGCAGATAATAACACCTTCTCAGCTTATGTCAGTTGACTATTTCGAAAATCACCTGAGATGATACAAGCAAGAGTGCTTTGAAGACTGTAACGACTTGTAAGCTGTTCATCTCTAAGGTAAGATGTGATGATAAAAATGTAGTGAGCCCTCTCTCATCTAGACTGCATCCCCTCCCAGCTCCTTCACTGTTTGTCTTCCCCTGCCCTCGCTCCAAACACAACCCGCATGCTGCAACCCAAGCCTGCTGATCTCTCTTCTCCCCTTGCTCTACCTCCGTTTTACCATTCTAAAAAAAACTCTTGGTTTAGGACATGGATTAGGGGCAGGTTTAGGCTGAGCTCTGATAAGCCTGCAGCTGGGGTAACTGGAAAGCACACTGTTGTTTTACCAAGAAACATCTCAATATTGTACTTAACCAGGAGGGCTCTGAAGTCATGCTTCCTGGGCTCAAATTCTACCTTCACCAGCATTACTTGCTCTTTGATCTTAGGTAAATTACTTGAGCTTTTTGTGCCTCAAATTTCTCAACGATAAAACAGGGATGTTAACAGTAGTATCTACCTCATTTGGCTCTTGTGATTTTTACATGAAATAAGATATGTAAATTATCTGAGATATCATAAATATGGAATAAATATTTGGTCTAATTTCACATAGTTAGAGATAGTAACAAAAACTCAATTATTCAACAAATATTCAAGGATTAATTAGAAATCAATTTGCTCTAGGAACTGGGGATACAGGGAGAACAAAGCAGAGATCTACTCAGATTTATTAGAGTCTCGTGTGGAATATAAACAAGTAAATAAGAAATTATAGCAGTGAGAAGTGCCATAATAGGGAAAAATAAAGGATGCTGTGAAAACACACCGGAAGGGCATCTTGGAAGGATGGAAAATGAGGAAACGTAATGAAGTGTTATGAGCTGAATTTGGTCACCCTAAAATTGATATGTTGATGTTCTAACCCCCAGCTCCTCTGAATGTGACTGTACTAGGAGATAAGGTATTTAAAGAGGTAATTAAGGTTAAATGAGGTCACTAAAGTAGGCTCTAATCCAATATAACCAGTGTCTTTATAGGAAGAGAAAATTAGGACACAGACACATGCAAAGGGAAGACCATGTGAAGACAGGGGAAGCTGGCCGTCAACAAGCCAAAGAGTGAGGCCTTCAGAGGAAGCCAGCCCTGATGACACCTTGACCTGGGACTTCTAGCCTCCAGAACTATGAGGACATAGATTTCTGTTGTTTAAGCCACCCAGTCTGTGGCACTTTGTTATGGCAGCCCTAGCAAACTAACATAGGTGGTGTGGCAATGGAACTCTTCAGAAAGACATGACAACACACCTGAGACTTAAGCATAGGAGACACTATTTGGGTGAGGACAGAAGGCAGGGGGCCACGAGAGAGGTCAATGCCACTACTGCTCATAATAAGACCTTTCATTTGTATACATTCCAAGTTCTTTGGAAGTACATGATTAACTTCTTTTGATCTCACAACAGTCTGAGGTAGTTGGACACATCTGGTTCATAACTGTCACTATTTTACAGAGATCAAAACTGACTTAACCACTACAGCACTGGGCCAGCCTCAAGAAACATCTCAATATTTTATTTAGCTATTAGGGCTCTGAAGTCATACTTCCTAGGCTCAAATTCTATCTTCACCAGTATTACTTGCTCTTTGACGTTAGGTAAATTACCTGACCTATTTGTGCCTCAAATTTCTCAACTATGAAACAGGCATGTTAACAGTAGTATCTACCTCATGGGACTCTTGTAATTCTTACATGAAATAAGATATGTAAATTATCTGAGACATCATAAGTATGGAATAAATATTTGGTCTAATTTCACATAGTTAGAGACACTAACAAAAACTCAATTATTCAACAAATATTTAAGGATTAATTAGAAATCTATTTGCCTAGACAGATACACGATCAAGGCTGGCATGGGGCTGAACTTGCCTTACCCAAGCTAGATAAGTGCAAGAGTGAAGATCTTAGTGAAGGAATGACAAAGCTCTCTCTTCTTCATATTAATACTGAACATAGTTTATTTTTATTTATGTCATAGAGTGGAAAAAATTAAACTCCCAGTGTAGTCTTATAACATGCAGAAATAGCTAAACCACACAAGATAACTAGTTTGGAGGCAGGCAACAAGTGTACTATTTGAAAGAGACAGAAAGAATGGTTGTATATGGGCTTACAGATGAGTTAAGCCAGTGGATAAACGCGGAATCTGGATACAAATGTTTTGAAGGGGTGGTGGGCAAATTCAGTGAAATCTGTGTGTTCTTTTCAAGGAAGAAGAGAGGTGAATAGTGATCTGAACTTCTTCCCTAGTCCTCAAACATCTTCAATGGTGATTTAAGCAGTCTGCACCTCACATCCAGCACATCCTCCCTGAAGTTAGTGAGCCTGAGTTGAGCTCTTTGAGATGAATCTACACTGCGTGAGGGCCTCCAATAAGTAACAAAGTGAGTTCAACATGGTGGTTCCACTGTTCTGACACAGTCTAGTGGTGGAACACTGGGTGAGTTAACTAAATAAGCACTCTTTAATCATCACCTCAGTTTCCTTATCTATAAGATGAGGCCTCATTTAATATGAGAGTTAAATGAAAGGATTAGAGGAGAGGTCTAATGCTTGGTAAAACATTGTGCCCAGCACAAAGCAGGAACTGGATAAATAGTAAGTCTTTGTCTAATATTTCAGGGGGGGAAAGGAGCTGCTTCCATCTCAGAAGCTGAGAATGGTTTAAATGACGTCCAGCTCCCTTACCACTCCGAACCTTACACTATTCAAACACATAGGTAACAGATTAACACTTCCACAGCTATGAGCTCCCCAGAGAAGACACACAATACAGCTGGCAGCACCCAGCATCACCCTCCTACTTTCTGAGATGAGCAAGCTAAAGTCAAAAGAACCTAGTAATGTCAGGTAAATATATTTGAGCCTGTCACTGGAAAGTTCCTAATAAGGTTTCCAGGTGATTCATTTGGTGACAGGAGGATCTGACTCACCCAGCCTGCCCTTGCACACATCTGCAGATTTGATGGACAACCGGCCTCAGATAATGCTTTTTCAGAACGATCCAAGGCTTTCCTCTCAGGGCATTGAAAACACAACAATTACTCCACTGAGAAATAATGAGAGCCAAAAATAACAATTATATTATATTCACCAAGACAAAAGCACTGGAAAGATGAGTGAGAACAAGCATTGTCCAGGAAGAGAGATATGCTGTTTTTTAAGCCAATAAGGGGTAAACATCAGAACCAACAGATTCCCCCTGGAGTTCATGTCAGTGGGCTGCACACAATGGTATAAACATGGAATGCCATATTACAGGGAAATGTCACTAAGTCAAAGGATCTCAGACAGGGCATTTGGTAAATTCTGAGCAAAGCCAGTGGCCACATTCACTAGACCAAAAGCAGAGCATTTGGGAACTTGACCTTGCTACATGGAGCCCCCAGATAGGGAATTGAGGACAGCCTGCCAATCTGTTGCAAGGTTCCCCTCGACACCCTTGGGCCAATATATCTTCGAACCACACCCCACTGCTTCTCTTGACTCCCACACAGGCTCCTGCACCATTTGAGGTGCTTCCTAATACTGATGTGTTATTTGATTTTTGCTGAAACAATGCTTTTAAGATTGCTCAAATGTCCTGCCTCCCTTCCTAAATTTTAAGTTCTTCAAGGCAGCATGAAGCCATTCTCCAATTTCTCATGTCCTCCTCTCCGTCTCCAAACCCTTGCCCTGGGTCTAACTTCAGCCCCAGCCTTAGCAAAGGGCCACTGTACCCAAGGGCCCCACACTAATGCCTGCGGGATGACTGAGAGAATAGATTCCTGTTTGCTTCAACCTCAGAGCACATGGAACTCCCAGGACAAAGTCTTCGTATGTGACATTGGTCAAGACAACTGTCACGTGCTGGTGTGGTCACACTGTTCACTCTTGCATGTCAAACTTCTGCTTATTGGACTGATGTTTTAAGTTCATTAAAATGGAATGCAATTTGCTTTCCAAAATGTGATGTCTGTGATGATTTTCAAGAAATTCAAAACATGGAAAATAGGAAAACAGAGTTGGTTTTAATCAGGGCCAGATATCAGTGATAATAATAAGGAGTGCATGAACGAACTGAAGCTTTCTATACATTTCTCTTCTCACTTCACACTGGCTTTACTGAATGAAGAAGATTAAGAGACTCCTCCAAATGAGGAGGTAGAGAGATCTTTTTAAAGATGCAGAGCTTCCCTATCCACAATCAGACCCTGGAAAATTGCACAGGTTCATGCCTCTAAACCACAGCCCTCGGTGTTAAAGGCTTGCTGCAACTTAAGGCTCTGACTGCTGCTTCTAACGTGTTTTCAGAATAGTGATCTTCACAGCAAAGATCTTATGACCTGGAAACACCCCTTTGCACACTCCTAAGCAGTTCTGGAGGACCTAGAGACACACAAGAAGGGGAAAGTCTTTTCTTCTTTCCTGCTTTCCATCTCTTCTAGATGTTTCTCTCCATACTTCACATACATACTCACACTCAATGTACACTCAAAAAAAACAGAAAAAAATCTCACCAACTCTGACCCCATTCTTGAATTATTTGCCTCAAAGAAATAGAGAGTAGTAGAAACAGAAATTTTACATTTTATCTATAAAATTAGTATCTATTAGTTAACTATGTATTAGTTAACTATGAAATTAGTACATGTTCACTGTAGAAAAATTAAAACAATGCCAACTAGAAAGTAAAAGTTTCCACATATGTACAGTTTATGAAGATTTCACAGATAGAAGAGTCAACATTCTCCTTAACATCTTGAGCTACAAGCTCTGATTTACCTTCTGAAAGATTGTATAATGAGAACATTTCCAGAAATTTCCAGAAATTGATAACTGTAATAGCTTCTTGGAATGGAGAAAAACTTATTTTTCATAACTTCTTATATTGTGTGAATTTTTCACTCTGAGCATGCACTGCCTTTTAAAAGCTAAGATAAACAAATCAGACAATCAATAAATTGGCTAATTTTTAAAAGTTGTTCTTGTTAAGAAGGCATCAAAACCCTCAAACTAAAGTTCTTTTCTGGTTTAAGGATCTCAAAACAGAGAGTTTAGTCCCAGCTATTTCCTTAACGTGCCTCATGACTTGTGGTTCCAATCCACGAACACAGAATATCTTTCCATTTTTTTATTTCTTTCATCAGTTTTGTAATTTTCCACATATAGATCTTGTACATATCTAGTTAGATTTATACCTAAGCATTTCGTTTTTTGGTGTTGTTGTAAATGGTATTTTTTTATTTCAAATTTCAATTGTTCATTCCTGGTATATAGGAAAGCATTTGACTCATATATTCACCTTGTGTCCTATGACCTTGCTATACTCACTTGTTAGTTTCAGGAGAGTTGTTTGTTTTTCAATTCTTTGGAACTTTCTATATAGAAAGTCATGTTATCTGTAAACAGACAGTATCATTTCTTCTTGCCTGATCTGCATAACTTTATTTCCTTTTCTTGTCTTATAGCATTAGCTGGGACTCCAATATAATGTTGAATAGGTGTGGTGAGAGTGGTCTTCCTTGACTCGTTCCCTTCTTAGGGGCTAAGTTTCCCGCCATTAAGTATAATATCAACTGTAGTTTTTTTATAGATGTTCTTTATCAAATTGAGGAAATTCCCCTCTAATCCTAGTTTGCTGAGAGTTTTAAATCATGAATTGGTGTTATATTTAGTAAAATGCCTTTTTCTGTACCGATTTATATTATCTATGATTTTTCTTCTTTATCTGTTAATGTGGTGGATTACATGGATTGATTTTCTAATGTTCAACTAGGCTTTCATACCTGGAGTAAATCCTATTTGGTTATGGTGCATAATTCTTTTTATATAATGTTAGACTCAATTAACTAATAATTTCTTGAGGATTTCTGCTTCTACATTGATGTAGTCTTCCTTTCTTGTAATGTCTTTATCTGGTTTTGTTTTTAGAATAATGCTGGCCTCATAAAATGGGTCAAGAAGTTTCCCCTCTGCTTCTATTTTTCTGGAAGAAATTGTTGAAAAGTAGTATCATGTACCAGGGAAACCATCTGAGACTGGTGCTTTCTTTTTCAGAAAGGTTATTAATTATCGACTTAATTTCTTTAATAGATATAGGGCTATTCATATAATCTATTTATCCTTGTGAGAGTTTGACAGTTTGTATCTTGTAAGGAATTGATCCATTTAATCTGTTATCAATTTTGTGGGCATAGGAATAAGTATTAAACATGATATTCCTTTATTATCCTTTTAATGTCCATGGACTCAGTAATGATGACTCCTCTTTTATTTCTGATTTTGGAAATTTTGTCTTCTCTTTTTTTTCCTTGGTTAGGCTGACTAGATGTTTATCAATTTTAGTGATATTTTCAAAGAACCAAATTTTAGTTTCATTGATTTTTCTCTATTGTTTTCCTGTTTTTAATTTCATTGACATCTGCTCTAATTTTTATTATTTCTTTTTTCTGCTTCCTTTATGTTTAAATTGCACTTCTTTCTCTAATTTCCTAAGGTGGAAGCTTAGAATATTAATTTAAGATCTTTATTCTTTTCTAATATATGCACTTTATGCTATAAATTTCCCTCTAAGTTCTGCTTTCACTGCATCCCACACATTTTGACAAGTTCTATTTTCATTTTCATTTATTTCAAAGTAATTTTTAATTTCTCTTGAGACTTTTCCTTTCATCCACGTGTTATTTAGAAATGTTTTGTTTAATTTCCAAATATTTGAGTATTTTCTGGCTTTTTATTATTGATTTCTAGTTAAAATTCATTATGGTCTAAGAACATGCTTAGTATGATTTCTACTTTTTTCAAGTTGTTAAGATGTGTCTTAGAGCCCAAAATCTAGTCTATTTTGGTGAATGTTCCATGTGAGCTTGAGAGAAATGTGTATTCTGGATGGAATATTCTATAAATGTCAATTACATCAAGTCAATTGATAGTGCTGTTCAGGTCAATTATAACTTTACTGACTTTCAGCCTTCCTTATCTATCAATTACTGAAAAAGGGGTGTTAAAGTGTTCAACTATAGTAATGGACTTTTCCATTTCTCCTTGCAGTTCTGCACTTTGGCACTCTTTTGTTAGTTACATACAGTACATTAAGGATTGTTATGTCTTCTTGCAGAATTGACCCCTTTATCCTTCTATAACGTACATCCTTATTCCTAATAATTTTCCTTGTTCTGAAGTCCGCTTTAATTAATAATTAAGGTAGTTATTCCAGCTTTCTTTTTATTAATGTTAGCATAGTCTATCTTTCTCTATCCCTTTACTTTTAACATATCTGAATCATTACATTTATTGTGATTTTCTCGTAGACAAAATATAATTGGTTCTTGTTTCTTTATTCACTCTGACAATTTCTGTCCTTTAATTGGTGTATTTAGACCATGTACATTACAGTGATTATGGATATATTTGGATTAATGTCTATTATATTTGTAACTGTTTCTATTCATTCTTTGTCTCTTTTTCCCACCTTTTTGTGCTTTCTCTGTTTGTTTTTTTTTTTTTTTTTATTTTTTTTTTATTGCAGTAACATTGGTTTATAACATTGCAAAAATTTCAGGTGTACATCATTGTACTTCTATTTCTGCATGGACTACATCATGTTCACCACCAAAATACTAATTACAACCCATCACCACACACATGTACCGAATTATCCCTTTCACCCTCCACCCTCCCCCCTTCCCCTCTGGTAACCACCAATCCAATCTCTGTCCCTATGTGTTTGTTTATTGTTGTTATTATCTACTACTTAATGAAGGAAATCATACGGTATTTGGCCTTCTCCCTCTGACTTATTTCACTTTGCATTATACCCTCAATGTCCATCCATGTTGTCACAAATGGCTGGATTTCACGTTTCTTATGGCTGAGTAGTATTCCATTGTGTATATATACCACATCTTCTTTATCCATTCGTCCCTTGATGGGCACTTAGGTTGCTTCCAAGTCTTGGCTATTGTGAATAAGGCTGCAATGAACACAGGGGTGCATGTACCTTTGCAAATTGGTGTTTTCAAGTTCTTTGGATAAATACCCAACAGTGGAATAGCTGGATCAGATGGTAGTTGTATCCTTGATTTTTGAGGAATCTCCATACTGTTTTCCATAGTGGCTGCACCAGTTTGCACTCCCACCAGCAGTGTATGAGAGTTCCTTCTCTCCACATCCTCTCCAACACATGTTGTTTCCTGTCTTGTTAATTATAGCCATTCTGACGGGCGTGAGGTGATATCTCATTGTAGTTTTGATTTGCATTTCCCTGATAGTTAGTGATTTTGAACATCTTTTCATGTGTCTGTTGGCCATCTGTATATCTTCTCCGGAGAAATGTCTGTTCAGGTCTTTTGCCCATTTTTTAATTGGGTTGGTAGTTTTTTTGTTGTTGAGATGCATGAGTTCTTTATATATTTTGGAGATTAAGCCCTTATCAGATGTATGGTTTGCAAATATCTTCTCCCAATTGTTAGGTTGTCTTTTCGTTTTGTTGATGGTTTCCTTTGCTGTGCAGAAGCTTTTTAGTTTGATGTAGTCCCATTTGTTTATTTTTTCTATTGTTTCTCTTGCCCGGTCAGATGTGGTGTTTGAAAAGATGTTGCTAAGACCGATGTCGAAGAGCGTACTGCCTATGTTTTCTTCTAGAACTTTCACAGTTTCAGGTCTTACATTCAAGTCTTTAATCCATTTGGAGTTAATTTTTGTGTATGGTGTAAGGTAAGGATCTACTTTCATTTTTTTGCATATGGCTATCCAGTTTTCCCAACACCATTTGTTGAAGAGACTTTCTTTTCCCCATTGTATGTTCTTGGCTCCTTTATCGAAGATTAGCTGTCCATAGATGTGTGGGTTTATTTCTGGGCTTTCGATTCTATTCCATTGATCTGTGTGTCTGTTTTTGTGCCAGTACCATGCTGTTTTGGTTACTATAGCTTTGTAGTATATTTTGATATCGGAGTGTGATACCTCCAGCTTTGTTCTTTTTCTCAGGATTCCTTTAGCTATTCGGGGTCTTTTGTTGTTCCATATGAATTTTAGGATTCTTTGTTCTATTTCTGTGAAAAATGTTGTTGGAACTTTGATAGGGATTGCATTGAATCTATAGATGGCTTTAGGAAGTATGGACATCTTAACTATGTTAATTCTTCCAATCCAAGAGCACGGAATATCTTTCCATTTCTTTGTGTCTTCTTCAATTTCTTTCAGAAATGTTTTATAGTTTTCGTGTACAGATCTTTCACCTCTTTGGTTAAATTTATTCCTAGGTATTTTATTCTTTTGTTGCAATTGTAAATGGGATGGTATTCTTAATTTCTCTTTCTGCTACTTCGTTGTTAGTGTACAGAAATGCAACTGATTTTTGTATGTTGATTTTGTATCCTGCAAATTTACCATATTCGTTTATTACTTCTAAAAGTTTTCTGGTGGATTCTTTAGGGTTTTCTATATATAAAATCATGTCATCTGCAAATAGTGACAGTTTCACTTCTTCCTTTCCAATTTGGATCCCTTTTATTTCTTTCTCTTGCCTGATTGCTCTGGCTAGGACTTCCAATACTATGTTAAATAGGAGTGGTGACAGTGGGCATCCTTGTCTGGTTCCTGTTCTTAGAGGGATAGCTTTCAGTTTTTCACCATTGAGGATGATATTAGCTGTGGGTTTCTCATATATGGTCTTTATTATGTTGAGGTACTTTCCTTCTATACCCATTTTATTCAGAGTTTTTATCATAAATGGATGCTGGATCTTGTCAAATGCTTTCTCTGCATCTATTGAGATGATCATGTGATTTTTGTTCTTCATTTTATTAATGTGGTGTATTACATTGATTGATTTGCGAATGTTAAACCATCCCTGCATCCCTGGAATAAATCCCACTTGATCATGGTGTATAATCTTTTTAACGTATTGTTGTATGCGATTTGCTAGTATTTTGTTGAGGATTTTCACATCGATGTTCATCAGTGATATTGGCCTGTAATTTTCTTTTTTGTGTTGTCCTTGTCTGGTTTTGGTATCAGGGTAACGTCAGCTTCGTAGAATGAGTTAGGAGCTTCCCCCTCCTCAATTTTTGGAAGAGTTTGAGAAGTATAGGTATTAAGTCTTTTTTGAATGTTTGGTAGAGTTCACCAGGGAAGCGGGCTGGGCCTGGGCTTTTATTTTTGGGGAGGTTTTTGATTACTGTTTGGGTCTCCTTACTGGTGATTGGTCTATTCAAATTCTCCACTTCTTCTTGATCCAGTTTTGGAAGGTTGTATGATTCTAAGAATTTATCCATTTCTTCCAGATTGTCGAATTGGTTGGCATATAGTTTTTCATAGTATTCTCTTATAATCTTTTGTATTTCTGAGGTGTCTGTTGTAACCTCTCCTCTTTCATTTCTGATTTTACTTATTTGTGCCTTCTCTCTTTTTTTCTTGGTGAGTCTAGCTAAAGGTTTGTCTATTTTGTTGATCTTTTCAAAGAACCAGCTCTTGGTTTTATTAATTTTTTCTATTGTTTTTGGTCTCTATTTCATTTATTTCTGCTCTGATTTTTATTATTTCCCTTCTTCTACTGATTTTGGGCTTTGTTTGTTCTTCTTTTTCCAGTTCCTTTAGGTGCATTTTTAGATTGTTTATTTGAGATTTTTCTTGTTTGTTGAGATAGGCCTGTATTGCTATAAACTTCCCTCTTAGAACCGCTTTTGCTGTATCCCATAAATTCTGGCATGTCGTATTTTCATTTTCATTTGTCTCCAGGTATTTTTTGATTTCTTCTTTGATTTCTTCATTAACCCAGTCGTTGTTCAGTAGCATTTTGTTTAATCTCCATGTATTTGTGGCTTTTCTGATTTTCTTCCTATAGTTGATTTCTAGTTTCATACCGTTGTGGTCAGAAAAGATGCTTGGTATTATTTCAATCTTCTTAAATTTATGGAGACTTGTTTTGTGGCCTAATATGTGATCAATCTTGGAGAATGTTCCATGTGCATTTGAAAAGAACGTGTATTCTTCGGTTTTTGGATGGAATGCTCTGTATATATCTACTAGGTCCATCTGTGCTAGTGTGTCGTTTAAGGCCAATGTTTCCTTATTGATCTTCTGTTTGGATGATCTATCTGTTGGTGTAAGTGGAGTGTTAAAGTCCCCTACTATTATTGTGTTACTGTCTATTTCTGTTTTTATGTCTGTTAATAATTGCTTTATATATTTAGGTGCACCTACATTGGGTGCGTAGATATTTACAAGTGTTATATCCTCTTGTTGGATTGTTCCCTTGATCATTATGTAATGCCCTTCTTTGTCTCTTTTTACAGTTTTTGTTTTAAAGTCTATTTTGTCTGATATGAGTACTGCTACCCCAGCTTTCTTTTCATTGCCATTTGCGTGGAGTATCTTTTTCCATCCCTTCACTTTCAGTTTGTGAGTGTCTTTAGGTCTGAAGTGTGTCTCTTGTATGCAGCATATATATGGGTCTTGTTTTTTTATCCAGTCAGCCACCCTATGCCTTTTAATTGGGGCATTTAGTCCATTGACGTTTAAAGTAGCTATTGATAAGTATGTACTTACTGCCATTTTTAACTTTTTATTTTTTTCCTCAGTGTTTAAGTAGTCCTTCTCTGTTCCTTACTTCTTCTATACAGAATTGATGGTCACTTTAGTCTGACCTCTGTCTGAAAGCTGTACTCTTTAACTACCCTCCTCCCTCCTTTTATGTTTTTGATATCATATCTAACCTCTTTTTGTGCATTTGTATCCATTACGTTCTAATCGTGGAAATAGATAATTTTTCCTATTTGTGGTCTTCTCTTTTCCCCTTAAATCAGTCCCTTTAACATTTCTTGTAACACTGGTTTCTTGGTGACAAACTCCTTTAATTTTTGCTTATCTGGGAAAATTTTGATCTCTCCTTCCATTTTGAACGATAACCTTGCTGGGTAGAGTATTCTTGGCTGTAAGTTTTTTCCTTTTAGCACTTTAAATATATCGTGCCATTCTCTTCTAGCCTGTAAGGTTTCTGCTGAGAAGTCAGCTGATAGCCTTATGGGGTTTCCTTTGTATGTAACTTGACATTCTCTTGCGGCTTTTAGGATTCTCTCTTTATCTTTAATTCTGGACATTTTGATTATGATGTGTCTTGGTGTGGGCCTCTTTGGGTTTATCTTGTTTGGGGCTCTCTGTGCCTCCTGTACCTGGATGTCTGTTTCCTTCCTTAGGTTAGGGAAGTTTTCATCTATTATTTCTTGAAATAGATTCTCTGCCCCCTTGTCTCGCTCTTCTCCTTCTGGGACACCTATAACACGGATGTTAGTGCGCTTGATGTTGTCCCAGAGGTCCCTTAGACTGTCCTCACTCTTTTGAATTCTTTTCTCTTTTACCTGTTCACCTTGGGTAATTTCTTCTAGTCTTTCTTCCAGCTCACTGATCCGTTCTTCTGTATCCTCTACTCTGCTTTTGAGTCCCTCTAATGAGTTTTTCATTTCCAGTATTGTATTCTTCATTTCTGATTGGTTCTTTTTTATATCTTCCATTTCTTTGTTGACATTCTCACTGAGTTCATCTATTCTTCTCCCCAGATCAGTGAGCATCCTTAACACTCTTAGTTTGAACTCTCTGTCAGGTAGGTTGCTCATTTCTGTTTCACTTATTTCCTTTTCTGGGGTTTTGTCCTGTTCCCTTACTTGGAATGTATTCTTTTGCCTCCTCATTTTGCCTCTTTCCCTGTGCTTGTGTCTACGTATTAGGTAGGTCAGCTACGTCTCCTGCTCTTGGATAGGTGACCTTATGTAAGTGATGGCTTAGGAGGCTTCCAGTGTGCTTCCCTCAGTTCTCAATGTTCCAGGGGTGGCCCCTATGTGGGCTACGTGTGTCCTTCTATTGTGGCCTGTTAGCTCTCCCTATAGGCGCCCAGGGAGGCTGAGTTATGCTCCTGGCCAGCTGTTGTAATGCTCAGCTGCTTGTAGTTGTTGTGGGCCCTTCAGTCTCTTTATCAGGTGTGGGGAGCCCCAGCACAGTTGGCTGTAAGTTCTAATACCACATTTGTGTTGCAGTATTTCTTTTAAGTGAGTAGGCCCCCAGTGTGGCAGGTTGTTAGGCTCAGGGCCTTAGAATTGCTGTAAACCTCTAGCCTATTAGGTCTCTTGTCAGCTCTCTGAGGATTGCAGCTGGGTGGGGCTGGCCTCAGGCACAGGAGCACCCAATTGTTTCAGGCTTTGGAAGGTGGGGCAAACCTCCTATGTGGGTCTTTGAGAAGCACAAGTCTTCTGCAGCTGACAAGCCCTGCCGCCCAGAGGTCCACACACACAGTCAACACAGTCCTGCCCCGTGTGAGCGCCCCGACCTCCCCAAGCGGACCCAGTCTCTCCACGGCGGGAGCCCCACACACTCCGCCACCACCCCACACTCTCCACCCGCTCCTTGTGCACACCCTGCCCCGATCAAGTCAGCTCAGTTGCCAGGCTGCAGAAAATCCGGTCACCAATCTATGCAGGCCCACACGTTGCCTGAGGGTTTGTTGTTAGGTGGGGCCAGTCTCTAGGGTGGGCTGCCTGCCATGGCTGAGCTGGATTAAATCGGTGCTCTAGGGGGTGGAGCAGACCCTGGGCTAGCAGGTCTCAGGGAAAACTCCAATGGCGTCTGTGTCAGCACGCTCACACCAGGCCACAACAATGGCCACCGCCAATGTCCCAGTCCCTGGAGAGGTCTCACCCCTCACCGAGATGCACTCAGGGCCTATTAGGTGAGTCTCTTGTCACCAAAGCAGTGTGCACCTTTCTTTCTGGTGATTTTAGGATGCTTTCTGGAACGGGTGAGTTTGTGCGCGGGCCCTTTAAGAGCCAGTTTTAGTTTCTTTGTGAACCGGGTTTTCTGGGGGTGCTCCCCAATGCTTTAGTAGCAGGCAAGGTCAGATATTATGCCACTGGTGTCGATTGTGCTGGGTCCACAAAATGCCCACAGCGGGGGCGCTCCCGGCTCAGGGCCCCGCGCCTCCAGGGAGGCTGCGTACCTGTGAGCTGCTCCCGGCGGCCGGCCGTGACGCTGGCGGCTTGTGAAGGCGGCGTTTTTCCTCTCCGGAAGGGAGTCTCTGCCTCTTCCACCCCAGTTAGGATTGTCCGTTGTTGCAGGAGTTCCTCTCATCCAGTTTTCAGTTCTGTCTCAGGGGTAATTTTTCCACAAGTAGTTGTAAATTGGCTGTGTCCACGGGAGGAGGTGAGTTCAGAGTCTGCCTACGCCGCCATCTTGACTCCGCCCCTCCCTTTCTCTGGTTTTAACTGAGCATTTTACATGAATCTATTTTCTCTCCTTTCATAACATATCAATTATTCTTCTTTTTAAGAATTTTTCCTGTGGTTGCCCTGGAGTTTGAAATATGCATTTTTAGTTAATCCGGGCCCACCTTCAAATAACAGTATACTGCTTCACATTTAGTGAAAGTAACTTATAACAGAGTTATAATTCCCAATTCCTCCTCCCTGATCCTTATGACATTGCTGTTATTCCATTCCATTATCCATAAGCCAAATCAGACAATCACATACTCATACCAATAAATTATTACTATTATTACCTCAATAGTTACATTTTAGATCAACTAAGGATAAGAAATATAAAGAATTTTATTTTACCTTTGATCCAGGTAAGCAAATTTTAGTATGATTTTTCTGCATCCACCTGTGTCTCCATATTTTGAAGTGATGGTTTGCTCTGCAACGTCATTCTCTGATGGTCCAAGAAAAGTAGCTGATTTTCAGCTTGGTCAGCTTTTATCTTGTTGTACAGATGGGAGTGATGACTTCCAAGCTCTTTCCATTTGGGCTAAAACTGGAAGTCCCTTGACTTGTGTTCCAATATTCTCATCTGTAGAATGGAAAAGAGCCTGCCCTGGAGGCTCCCAGGGCAATGAAATCATACAGGGAGAAATCATGAGCCAGGACCTTCTGTGATCTATTAGCCCATCCTTCATTTCATCAAAGCTGATTATCTTTTCCTTTTACCCATTCAGAATCTTAAAGACTTACATATCTTTGTCCATGAGGATTTCTGAATTAAGCCATAAAAGTACTGGATTGTGTATTCTTCTCGGCTTCTATATCCTTAAGATTTTACCAACTCTGCATTTTCACAGTGCAAACTCTACCTAAAATAGACTTAGGCTCATAAGGAATAACAATGGCAGTACTCAAGAATCAGATGAGTTATAGGTTATGGGATTAAAAGTGCAAGGCTCAAAGATGTCTGGGCAATGGAAACAGCATACTCAATGAGGGAGTACATGGATGAAGAAAGAAGAGCATCGAAGGGTATGTGGCCCTCACTACCCCGGGATAACTCCTCTTTCCTTAGAATTCCACCTTTAACCTCTGGTTCGTCAGCCTGCCTGCTTCCTCTCACTGTTCAAAAATTATGATGACCACTATTCCCAGAATGATAAAATACCAAATATATAAGGAACACGAGAATTCAGGTAGTCCATTCATCCATCCAAGACAAGAATCTTTTCAAGCCCAGTTACATTACTAAGACGATATCTAGTTTTGCTCTCAGCTAAACCTTATCTTACAATTTCCTAATCTTATTGTACAGGACTTCACATTCTCAGGGAATCATCAGAATCCCCCAACCGAGAATCATCTGAAGGCTTCATTAACCTGAACGATTTGCTCCCCACCTACCAGGAACTAGATACAGTGCTGCCTGCCTCCTCCTTTGCTTTGGTCCTCCAGCCACTCAATCCATGTGACAAGGGCCCACACAGCCAAGCTACCCCAACTTTGAAATAAATGGTGTGAACCTTGGTGCCAAACGTGTGAGTAAAGTTCAAAGATTTATGCTATCTTTTAAAATTCGGCCAATTCCTGTGCACGAGAAAAAATCAATTGTTGGGCCTGCTTTGTTCTCGAAAAAAATCAATCATGGTTCTTGCCAACGATCCCATTACCCTCTGGATGCTGGGGTCCCTGCTTCACATCCCCCATTGCATGTTGACATCAGCTGTACTGAACTGCATTTCCACAAGGCTTCTATCTTGGTTTAAGATCGAAACCACCTTTTATATTCCCTTCCCTTCTTAGTATCCTTAGATCCCTATTACTTTTCCCCAAAATAACTGTAAGTGTGTGAACTAATTAGCTTAGAGAGCACAAGCTCCCTTAATGCCTTCGGAATCCTGCCATCCCACCCTGATTTCTCTATGCTCTGAGCTGCAAAATAGCCCCTCACTTGGTTTTGGTTTGATTATTCTTCAAGGTCATCCCTGTGCCACTCCTGTCCATGTTCCTTTTCTTCTCTGCTTCTGTTTTTAAGAGGATTTTTAAATAGGTTCAGCAGCTCAGCCGTTTTTGAGTCATTACAAGCTTCAATCCCCTTTCACACTTATTACTTGGCCTATTTTTTCTCTAGCCTCACCTCTCTCTCTCTGCTATATGTGCAAGAGTGTTTCTGATTCTAACCACTTTGCCAGGTTGGAACTGTTCTGTGTTTTGGCGGCCTGTATCTTTTCCCTACAGTTTGAACTAATCTTGCATGGCCTTGATTTGGGAATTGGCCCTTCCTCTCCCCTGTTTACAGCACAAACAGGCCTTTTCCTTCAACTGCCAATTGCTCCTCAGGAAGCTGGGCTAAATGTTCCCTTGATCTTCAGGATGCTCACTGGGCAGGCAGGAGCCCCCAAAAGACTGTTTCCCCTCCCGTGGTTGTTTAACAGCACCCCAGTCTTCTGGATTTCCAATCCACCTACTGATTCACTTTTCTGTTCAACTTTGACAGAAATCAGAATCCCGAGGTGAGAAGAATAAAACAAATGCAACGATTATAATAATAATGCCGCCCTTCACTGGAGAGCATTGAAGGCTTTTCAAGCACTTTCCTATAAATTATCCAATCCAGAAGACACATTGTATAACAGGCTTTTTTTTTTTTTTTGCTTTCTTCTAATTATTATTCTAATTATTTTCTATTTTCTTCCAACCTCCTGTTGTAATTTCTCTCTTTCCCATTCACATTGCATTATCAAGCGTTACCTTAAAGAACTATGGAAGGCACTTCAGAAATGGATCTTGAAGGAATTTTGAACTTTCTGAAGTAGCAGAACACAAAGCTGACAGTGAAGCCAGAGTTCACAACCTACAAGGAATGTGGAGAGATAATCAGAAAACTGAGGATTAAAACCTCACAACTGAGCACACCCAACAGAAACTGGGGAAAGGCTACAACTTGGAGGCACACAGAAGACCCGAGCATCCCTCAGTAATCCCAACAGCAGGCTCTGGGCAGCGCCTCACTCCAGACATGGCAGCTAATGGGTGTGGGCTCTTCATTGAGACTTTGTTGGGTTTTTAGGTGAGACTAAGTCTCCAAGGTAGGGCCTCTGTGGGCAGAGGGTCTGGGCAAGCAAGCAGAGTAGAATGCCAGGTAGAGAGGGAGGGAAAAAGAGATACCCAACAACAAAGCAAGGTAGAAGACTCAAAGCCCTCTAATCCAATCTGGCTGATATTCTTATAGGAAGAGGAAATTTGGACACACAAAGAGACGTCAGGGGTGCACACACAGAGTAAAGGCTGGGCGAGGATGCAATGAGAAGATGGCAATCTGCAGCCAAGGAGAGATGCCTCAGAAGAAACCAAACCTGCCACCCACTTGATCTTGGAATTCTAGCCTGAAAAAATAAATTTCTGTTATTGAAGCCACCCAGTCTGCGTATTTTGTTATGGCAACCCAAGCAAACTATTACACTCACCCACAGGATAAATTAAGCAGAAGACTCTCAAGTCAGACTTCCTGAGTTCAAATCTCACCTGATCACTTATCAGCTATGTGACTGTAAGCAAGTTATGTAACCAATCCGTGCCTCAATTTTTTTCATCTGTTTAATGGGGAGGATAATGGTACTTATCTCACAAAGTTGTCATAAGGATTAAGGAAGTCAATCCTTGTAAAGAGCTTGGAAAACTATCTGGCACATGATAACATGCAATATAAGTGTTAGTTGCTATTATTGTTATTACTATTAATTACCATGATCATCATCATCATGATCTATTATGCCAGGGTTTTTCGTGGGTTTCTGGAAAGGTAGAAGAAAATTGATGAGACTACTACAAACATGTAAATAGAAATGGATTTTTGAGGCAGAAAGTTTGTGACCTAAAGCTTCTACTAGGCAAATATCAATAGCTAATTCTGGGAAATGAAGACAGTCCCGGAAGGTAGAGTATTTCTCTCCACTTTAATTCACACACGCTGTCTGAAGTATGGGCTTCTCAGAGTTCAAAAGCATTCTAGCAATAAACATCAAGCACCAACATCTTTAGTAATATGAAGAAAAAGAATAATAAAGATAAATATCATCAGAGTTTATGTGCTATGGGGCAGACTTCATGCCACCATAGTCCAAAAACAGGAGAAGGAAAAATTCGGGAGTCACATCAATTTTTGATGTTGAATTTCTACATGATCTTATTTTATCTCATTGCAGATAAGAAAATATGAATGCTCCCTTCCCTTGAAGAGAAGACCCCTCTGTCTCAGAGACAAAGTAGACAAGAGTTAGAGTTCAAATTGTCGGATAGGGTTAAGCGTGAATCCTTTTTTTTTAAGAATAATATCCATGTTTTTAGATGAAAAGATTATTTGTCTTAAAAATTAAGCATAGGCTCTGTGATGTGGTAATAACCTGGAGAACTAAATATTTGGCCCTTCAAGTTCCACAGTCTCCATTTCAGCCAGCCTAGGAAAAAGGAGATTGAAGCCACAATCCTAGAAATGTCATATTTATCGACAGTGATAAATGTCTCAGAGTCTGAAGAACTCATCTGCACTTACTTTAACAGCAAAGACTCAGAAAATGGGCAATTGCTTCCCCAACATGAAAAAAGCATCCTAGAGCTGAGCAATTGATTGGAAAAAATGAGACTAGCCTACCAAAGATGAGAACTCTGGGAGATCATTCACGTTCAGAGAAAGAACCCAAGCGTGGCTAAGGAAGGCAAGCTGACTAGTACAACGACAGGAACGGAGTCAAGTCTGCATATTACAAATAGAGGGAGTATGGCCCACGGTGAAATTACTTTTTCTTTACATCACTTAGAAGACTGGAATCAAACTGCTTATCTCAGAATTCTACTGGTGTACAAATCCATCTCAGAATCTCTGGTTTTAGTTTTGTTTTTCTAAGGCTCAAGAAAAACCACTGTTCGTTTTAAAAAGAGATTATTTCAAACTATGTTATTCTGATCCCCTGAGAAATCAGATTTCCGAAAATATTTCAATTAGAATTGTAACTTTGTGACCCTTCAGCCCTAACAACAAAGTCCAGGAGCTATGAGTTATGTGTCTGCCAAACAAGGTAAGGAAGGCTTTTAATAAAACCAAGAAGGACTGAGCACTGGGTGAGGCAGGCGGGGAAGGGAATGTGTATGTTGTTGAGTGGTTTAGAGTTTTTGAGGATGTTTGCCTTCTGCAGCCGCAAACTACCCTGTAAGTGGCTCCACTCTGCATCCTGATTGATAGACAAGTTGATCGATCATCTACTTCAACCCTACATAAAGTTGGCTGGGCCACGTAGCTAACTCAAGCTCTGCAAGGCATTACTGAGGCCTGCTGGCATTACTTTTTTCCCCTTGTTTATTACTATGTGTTGACATCCAGACAGATTCTCAGGCAGGTCCTGTAGACTTCAGATTTTCACAATATTACAATTTCAGCAGGCTGAATGTTAAAAAATGGAAATTGGACAGACTGTTATCAACTTTAATCGACCATTAGAGCATCGAAGCCTGAAGGCACAGTATTTAATGGTTGGAATGGGGTGGTCAAGTAAAATGCTGTCTCTTTCATTTGGAATCTGGGAATAAAGCCAACCCAGATAAAAAGGGAAAAAAGCCATTACTCTGACAGCTGTGGCAGAGCACAAGGATCAGTGTTGCAAAGGAGGCCAAGATGCAAATATTGCAATACACTTGGGTAAGGTTAGTCTATGAATTCTGGCTTGCAGATTTTGTACATAATGGAAATAAATAAGCCAAGGAATGAGATACTGACCTACCAGAATGAAGGCTATTATCTAATATCAAAAATGGATACTGTGACATCATATTATATTGCCAGACTTGGCCTCAATATGTCATCACCTTTCTGTGCATCCATGGCTGTCTTCTTGGAGAGGCAAACAATTTGCTGCCTTGGTTAGGCTTCTCTGCCTCAGCCCCTGGTACACCGAATGCTTTAGAGAATGATTCTAGAATTAAGGTTTTTAATTACACCTGACATTAGTGAGCTTTCACCTGTTGGCAGCCATCTTGTTAAAACAACCCATGGGAGGAAGTTGTTTTACTGGAAGTTAAGGCTCCTTTCTCCTTGATGCCTCTGTTGGCCATGCCAGATTCCTTCCCAACACCATTTACTCTGCTAATGTGGTTTTCGCACATTATGAACTTTCAGAATGTTAAACTGAGCACCGTTTTCTCTTAAACAAAATATATTGTTTATGTAAAGAGTCTAATGGCCCATAGCAATCCAATTTACATGTAAAGTACAAGATTTCATATTGAATCAGTTTTATTACTTCACATATGAAAGATATTGAGCAGTGGTAGGTATATTGTATTTGTATCAGAAAAATACAAGGGCAGATTTATTGGGCTTGTGCTTAATAATATTAGAATCGATGATCCCAATGAGAGACGAGACATCTGTTCATTGTGGGAAGAAGCATCCTTTCTACCACTGTTGTCCAATGAACCCTTTCCTCTCTTCACTCAATGAAATAACCGTACTTCAAGGGTTAATGAGGGCTCCCAAAGTGATAACATTAACTCTCTGCCAGCAGCAAGGGAACATTGTTGATACCATTTAAAATTTATTAAGCACGTTGGGTTTGCTGGGCATTGTACCAAACTCATAAAACATAAGATATTTGATCACTGGTTGCTTTTGTATGCTAATCATGTTGATTGGCTTGACCTCTCAAAAACTGGATTTAATCTTTTCCATATTTTCTACATTATGGAAACCCCAAACCTATTTTTCTTTATATTTTAGCTTTTCTTTCTGTGAACTCCAACCATTAGATGATCTCTTTGCAGAGTAATCTGTACTCATATCAGTTATAAATTATTTGAAATATTTTAGGAGAGAGCTAATCATTTATTTTTATTCATCTGGAAGGTTGTTCTTTAAGCACTGCTGTTGAGAGAGATGAGCTAACCCTTTGAAATGTTCCTAACAAACAGATTCTCATGATGCCCTCTCTCCTGTTACCACAATACATTTTCATTCAATATAATTGAAAGCCTCAATTAATATTACTTAAATCAAATGGGGATAAAGCATGTTCTTGAGTTGACAAAAACTAAAACTAGGAGGCAACTTCACAAGGGACACACAATATTATGAAATGGAACTAATTCAAAAGTAAATTTGCTTATAATATCCTGCTGGAAATTTTGTTACATTTTTGGATACAAGATTTTGTGTTATGAATTTTCACTTTTAAACATGGGGTTTTTTTTTTCTTTTTCATCTTTTCAAGGGTGGAAAGAGCTTTCTTTTCCACCCTAATTTGCTTCTTGGAGTAAAATATGGTCCCTGGCTGTCCGTATCTGAATTGATGGGATTGTGTTTTTGGATTTAGTTAGAATGTACACATTTTCCATGGCCTTCTAGCCTCTAGGCATGCAGGCAAAGTTCAAACACAACATTTAAAGTAAACAAAACTAAATTGAACAGCTAAAGCTTTCTTTCAATGAAAGACAAACAGATTAGTGAAGGTCAGACCACAGTGTGATTCTTGCCTATGCCGCAAAGATCACATAACCACATTCACTCGAGAGAGAATACGTGCATGTGTTGTGTGAGTGTGTATGTGTGAGTCCAAACATAGTTTGCACTTCATGTGCCCTGCAAAATATGGCCTATAGTGTGGATTGGTTATAAAATCACTACACTTGTAGATGTCCTTTCTTTGCACTAGTCCTGTCTCCTTTCAGCAGAAAAAGAATGCTTAGCCAAAATATAGAATTTACATTAAAAAATGTTTCCTCCACAAGAAATCTTCCTCCCTGCAGATCCCCAAGTCTGGTCCTAGCTGCTAAACCCACCCTTTGCCAGCATGATGGCTCATCAGGCATTGAGGGAGCTGAAGGAGGTGAACCTCTGCCTAGACAGGAAATGGGCCACCCAGGTGTGTCATAACAGCATGATGACTAGTCTCCAAGGGTCACCAATATGTACCCATTGAATACAGAAGCCCTCAGGTGCTCCTTTCTCTTCAGATTTCAGAGACTAGGATTCAAATTGGAGAAAAACACACATTTAATCAGATAATAAACTTACTTTTAAGGGCCTCTCTCCATGCCTTGACAAGGAACTTCTATTTTTAATGTGTTGTGATTTCTATTGTTAATGTGTTAGCTCCACCTTCTTTCATTGATCACCATCTCTCACTAGGCAAGCATCTATGGCATCTCACTCATCAGGAAACTAAAATAGCTGTCTTAGTCCATTCAGGCTGCTATAACAAAAAACCAGTGACTGGGAGGCTTATAAACAACAGAGACTAATTTCTCACAGTTCTGGAAGCTGGAAGCCCAGGATCACGGTGCCAGCATGGTTGGGTGAGGGATCTCTTCTGGATTGCAGACTTCTTGTGTCCTCACACAGTGGAAGGGATTAAAAAGCTCTGTGGGATCTCTTATAAGGGCACTAATCCCATTCATGAGGTCTCCACCCTCATGACCTAATCACCTCCCAAAGGCTCCAGCTACAAATACCATCACCTTTGGGGGTTAAGATTTCAATATGAATTTTGGAGAGACACAAACATTCAGACCATAACAACAGTGAAAGGACTGCTGTTCCTTGGTCATTCTATTCCCATTCACAATTCTTCATAAATCACTGCTAATGCCCAAGCCAATGGGCTAGGTTTTGTAGGGAAGGTCAAGATGTAGAAAATATGTTCTTCTTCCCAAGGAATTCATAGACTCTTTGGAGAGTGCCTTGGTCCATTCAGGTTTCTATAACAAAAACACCATAAACTGGATGGCTGATAAACAACATTCATTTCTCACAGTTCTGTAGGCTGGGAAGTCCAAAATCATGGAGCAAGCAGATTTGATGTCTGGTGAGACCTGCTTTCTGATGCATAGATGGTGCCGTCTTGCTGTGCCCTCACATGGTGGAAGGGACAAGCTATCTCTCTGTGGTGAATTTTATAAGGGCACTAATCCCAATCATGACAGCTCTGCCCCTGCAACCGAATCATTTCCCAAAGGCCCTACCTACTAATATCATTACCTTGGGGGTTAGGATTTCAACATATGAATTTGGGGGGATATAAACATTCAGGCCATAGCAGGGAGGTAACATTCATATGTGATATAATTATTAAATAACACCAGGAGATGTATGATTAAAACATCAAAAAGTGAGGCCATTGATGTTCAAGGAAACAAATATTCCATTATATCCACTACACTCCATTACCAAGGCAGAAAGTAGATTAACATATTCTTGAAATATTTCCAATGGTAAATGAAATAATGAGTTCTCCTTTCCTTGACTATAAGCAGAAAAGTCAAGTAATCATATCACGTTGCTACCTTGTCATTCCATTTACTTAATGAAGCAAAAGAAAAACATCAATAATGCCACTATTTTTATATGAATCTAAATGTCTTTGGTTTCCACCTTACTTCCTTTCCTAATACAGAATGCGTTTTCCCAAAGAGACAATGTAATACCTGCGGCAATTAGTACCCCTTCTATTTCAGCCTTTAAATGTACCTGGCAAGCCCATGTCAGCTGTTAGGAGAGACCATAAAAAATAACTACCCTTCCAGAATATCTCTGGGCCCCCTCTAGCCTGCTGGTTCCAATTGTCCCCATACACTAGTGACCTAGTTCTCAACCCTCTTCCATTCTCTTTGATGCCAATCTTGGCTGTGAAACTCTACCAAGTTCCTTGGATCCCACCTTATCACCCCTTCAGAACACGAACGACTTCCTGTATCTTCCTATGTGTTTCACATATGGAAAGACCCTTTATCCCCTCACTCCATCCACACCTTACCAGAACACAGTTCTTCAATACCCAAGGGTGATGGTTGGTGTCCAAGGGTCATTGTAATAGCCAAAGGTGTGAATATAAAAGACACTGTGCTGGAAGGAACTAGAGTTCTGACTAGAGAACCATTTTTGAGCATTATTACAAAATATCTGTTTATTTGCGTATGTCCTCCACTGGTTGGAGAGTTCTTCAAAATATGGGCCAAGGACTTCCTTATCTCTTCATTCTAGCACACTACCTAGAAAAATAATTAAGCAACTAATGGTTGCTTAATTAATTAATTAATTAATCAATCAATGCTCCAGGGTTTGTTAACTCCTCCAAACAAAACTTCTATTTATACAGTGGTCTCAACTAGAGTTTAGAAGGAAAGCCATCTGATTGAATTAATTCACTCTAAGGCATAAATTATTAAAAACACATCAGTCTGAAGTAGGACTTGGCAATGCTATTTTTTTAAATCTCCCCAGGAGACTTTCCTGAGCAGCCTGGCTTAAGAACTCCCGGAATAAAATGTCTCCTGAGCTCTGGCCCCTGCTTCTCCTTTCTGCTGTTTCTCCACCAGCCGCTCCATGCACGTGCCTCTCTAGCTGCACCAAAACAGATGTCCTTTTTCATGCACAGCGTGCTCTCCCACACTCCCAGATCTCTTTCACCATACTTGGAGAAACCTGAAGTTAGGGATGATGTTACTATCTCCCTCAAGGTCTTCCTGCCACTATTATTTGCCTCCTGTAGTCTGAATGTTTGTGTTCCCCCAAAATTTATATGTTGAAATCCTAACCCCCAAAGATGATGGTAATAGGGGATAGAATGTTTGGGAGGTTCTTAAATAATGAGGGTGGAGTACTCATGAATGGGATTAGTGCCTATAAAAGAGGCTCCAGAGAAATCCCTAGCCTCTTCCACCAAGTGAGGACACAGCGTGATGGTGCTGGCTATGAACCAGGAAGAGGGCCCTCCCCAAATGTGACCACCCTGGTACCTCGATCTTGGACTTCCCAGTCTGCAGAATTGCGAGAGACAAACATCTATTGCTTATAATCTATCCAATCTGCAGTATTTTGTTACAGCAGCCCAAAAAGACTAAGATACTGCCTCTTGAATCAGATTGTCTTTTTCTTGGAAATGGATGTAGAAATTATGTTTCATTTTGAACAAGAGTTAAATCACCAGAGTAAGGAAACCAAATCAAAAGCTACTCTGGAAATTATGGGAAATTTGATGAACCTAAATGAAAAGAAAATACAGACGTTAAGTTCTGTAAGATTCATCTGCAGCAGCTCATCTCAGTGGTGGATAGACCGTGTTGGTGTTGGTTTTCTTCATCTTCAGGGTAAAACCCATTGTCTAACTATAGAAAAATATTTATTGCAGTTGCCAGAACTATGGAAGGGGGTCATAATTCCTGGCACCTCTCCCCATTCTTTCCTCATCCTCTAGCATAAAATATCCAGACAATTTGATAATGACTTAGCAGGTACTGATGGTAGAGCTTAGGATTTCATTATGATGGATTCCAACCTGACCCATCCTGCTGGACTTCTGTAATAAAAGTAAGTCTCAGAGACCAAACAGAGTGAGTTCGGGGAAGTTTTTAAGTACATAAAAATGGATGCTTTTCAAGAAGTCAACATAATTGTATTCTCTGATGATGGATCTGCTGTACTCACGACTCCATCTGAGATATTTAGGGCTTGTTCTTTAAAGATGATCCCGAAACACCCCCTCAGCTTGTCTTCCACAAACATGCCTTTTCTGAGCAATTTAGATGTAGCAGGGGAAAAAAGAGGTAGCAGGATTCATCAGGATTAATTAATACACAAGAGGAAAGAGATGTATGTGATTAAACTAACTTCTCAGGTTCATCATAAATATTTCATTCATTTATGTGACTCTGAATTCTGTCTTTGTCATTTAGGAAATAGCCCTAGTTGTGAGACTTGAAGCTTTATATGAGCAAAAACATAGTGCAAGCATTCTTATAGCCAGGGCCAAAGTTGGAGAAACTCAAGGAGAGAGCAGCAGGATTTCCTTAGAAGAGACAACACTGCCAGGGAGATAGGAAGGGGCACACCATTGCTGCATGACTTGGGCTGACTCTGATTCTCTGTAGACAACGTACTTTGGGAAATACAGAAGAAAGTCTTGGTGGATGAAGGACAGCTCTCAGAGAAGCAGATGGGTGAGCCGGGTTGGCATCCCCAAATGCTCCTTACATGGGCCTCTCCACTGGCCTCTGGAGATGCCCTGAGCTTTCCCTCTCCAGCAATTTCTCTATTGTTTTCCATACATCATCCCCTAGCCCTCCACCATATAAGGTCCTCCCTTTACCTTTCTGTCTGCCTGGCTTCTCCCACCCATCCTTGAAATTTATCTCCACCGTGAAGTCTACCATGATAATACTTTTCAGCATTATCTACATCACTTGTAACCAGAAGGTTTTATCTCAGAGTGGGGTTGATTTCAAGAAGTAAAATTTCAACCACCCAACGTAATTAAAAAGGAATTTCATTCTCTACTTACGTCTCTCAAAGGGCATGAAAAGGTCTCCAAAAGCATAGTTTACAGTAATATTTATTAAAACTCTCATCAATTTCCTTCCTATTCCCAAGCTATGCTCTTCACCCCCTCCCCAGAAAGCTGCTCTCCTGCAAGGCTTTCTTTCTTCCTTTACTGCAGGGGGGTCTTTGGGGTAATGACTTTGTGATTCTCTTTGGAGTTCTGGGGGGAAGGATAATTAATGTCTTTGAACATGCAGATATCATGATTTTGTATCCCATCCACTACTCATCATATATCCTTGTATTTTAGACATTTTTTCCTGTGTATGGATCCTGTCTTCCCAAATTGTGGATTCTTTAAGGAAAGACCTATGTTTTATTCACTTCTGTATTTTAGTGCAGGGTAGGTTCTCAATAATAGTTTGTGGAATGAATGAAAATTTAAATTATATAAAAGTCAAAGATTACATTTTGTATTTCATTAATTCCTTCTGCAAATATCACACATTACACACTCAGTTACTATTTGCTGATGATAATAAAATAAGAAGGCAAACCAATCTGAATGAAGGGCTGGAGGGAAGGGAGAAGTTAATTTTATAAAAAGTAGAGGAGGCAAAGATCCAGGGCCCTGTTCACAGAATGGTTACCAGTACCATCTGCCTATGCTACCCTCTCTCCTTCTCTGTGCTTCCCTTTGGTCCAAGCCAGTAGTCCTAACGTTAAGTCATAAAATTTATGACAAGGTACCTAGCTTCCAGGAGTATTTTCACTTGAAGAGGTAGCACTCTGAGACCAAAGATCCAAAATAATGTCTCTCAGCTGATGAATTTCTAAACATGAGGAGTATCACTGACTTTCAAAAATACATCGCAACGAGGGCCTCAGCGATTGTTTATTCCACCCTAAGACACAGTAGAAAAATTCCCTTCCAAAGTGTCTCCAACACGTGCTGATGAGTGCTCACTATACACAAACATCTCAGAACTCTGCTGTGCAACTCCACATGTTAGAAAGTATTCCCTTCAGTTCAGCCAAATCATTCACTGTGAAATTTCTATCCACCAGTCCTAATGCTGTTCTCTGGAATACACAGAAGTCTAAGCATTTCTTCACATGATCTATTCAGATATTTGAAAACAACTCTTGACTGCTCTGTGACTCCTCTCTTCTTGGCTAAACTGTTTCCATCAATTCTTCCTCATGTAATATTCTGAATCATCTCAATGTTGAGATCTATGAGGAATCTAAGGTTTTACCCTGCTTGCAAGCTAACAAGCTAGTCTGCCACAGTTTCGTAGATGTTGGCCAAAGACACAAGACTTCCAGGTCAGAGACACAGACTTTATTCCTCATGGTGCAGCAGGAAGCATGAGCTTCATGTTTGCATCAGTTCCCCTGGCTCTCTAAGTCCCCAAGGGGGCCATGTGGACATCGGCCAAGGTGAATGCTGTGCACACAATGAATTTAGGTCATAGCTAAGGAAGCCTGAGCTTAGGAAGCCCCCAATCTTATAAGGGACCTGTTGGGAAACTTGCCTACCCCTTGCCCTGGAGGGAGACACTGTCTCTATTATCCTGGTCATGAAACACATCTGCCCTGTGCCCCAGACTGACATCATATTTCTATCTTCCAAAGCTGTTTGCTGCAGCTGTAAACACCCTTGAAAAGACAGTCCACAGCAAAGATGTCAATGCCTCTTGCTCAGAAGACGGGGAGAAACGCAAGAGAGCTGTGGAGAATTGTGTTCCAACATGCATCCTCTTGATTTCCTTGACTCTTTCTCATACACTTAAGTTGGACAATGCTCTCTATAGCTGTGGCACTCAGAACCGAGTGCAACTTTCCAGATGTGGCTTGACCAGTACAGACTATAGCAGGATAGTCACCCTTCTAAGGTCTGAACACTCACCTTTACTAATGCAGCCAAAGATCACATTGTTGATTTGGAGACCCCATGACTTCCACAAGGTCTGGAAATATTTCATTAGAGATATATTACTATGGGTTTGTGGACTCACAGTTTCTTTGTCAAGGGAAGATGATCTAGGAAGGAAAGCACCATGTCAGGAATTCCATGACCTCAGCGTCACTGTATTGGCTTGGGTGGAGGGGGATCTGGAGGAAGGCAGGGGGCAAAGGCCCATTCAGTCTTTCACCCATAATGAGCCTTCAGTCAACCAAACCTTTAGGGCTTCTTCACCCAAACAGCTATCAGTTATTCAGCCTCTTCTCCTTCTCCCATGGACTCGCACAATTCATTATATGAAACAAAAAAAATTGCTTTATTTTGCTTAACTTGTCCTTTAGGTTCTTTACAACCTGTCTGGTCCCTGAGTTTGTTATACATCATAATGCCTACTCTCCAAAGACTTGATCAACACTGCTCCACAGTTACCTTATAATTTGTAGTTATTAATAACGTCATGAAAGGAACCTGTCTCAACCATAAGGAACTAACAGTTGTAATCTGAGCAGCACATACATATATACAAATGTATATATATGTGTGTCACACATGGGAATGTGCCCATCCTCCTGCACAAAGCAGAGGCACATGGTGCACACTTGTCCTGGCACACACCCACCTGACACCTCAGTACAACATCAACGTGAGCCCAAAGCACACTGTAGCCAGAAAGTAGTCTGTACCAGGTGCTACGCGGTTGGAGCAAGGAAGAGAGGGGCATAGGCACACGGTGGGGCAGGAGCAGGTGCAGCTTTTCGAGGTGTGGCTTGAATATCCTGGACCAGACATTGCTCTCATAGAGCCTCGTGGACAGAAAGATCTCAGAGGGGGAGCAGGGCCAATTTGTTGAGCTCCTATTACAGGCCAGCACCTTCAGGTGAATTTGCTCTTATTGTCACCAAAACACTGTGGCATAGGTCTTATTCTCTTCATTTTGTATATAAGAAAACTAAGGCCCAGAGAAGTTATGCAGTGTGTCCACATCACAAGGTTCATAAGTGCCCAAACCAGAACCCATTCCCAGAGCCATCTGATCCAGGCTCCAACAGCCTCCAGGATGCTGCTCTGCTCCCAGATAATCTATCCGCAAACCCCCCACTTGCACCAACCCAGACTTCAGCCTGCTTCTCCCTGTGTCGGCTGCTGCACATGTTTAGAGGAAAGGCCATAGCTGGTAGAGTCCTCCATGCTCACCTGGACCACAAGGGAAAGCCACTGCCTGTCCACAGTAGCTCCCACTTCCCTTGCCCATGGTGACAATGCCAGGTTTCCATCATCCTCTCCAGGTGAGCCCTACCTCATCCTGCCCGCTTTCCTACCAGATGAGGAACTCGACTTCTAATTTGCTTGGTTCACCTTTCACTAGCAACTTATAAAGATGCAGAATAGTACTGCGCTTAATGACTCACTCAGTAGAGCCAGACCAAGTCCAAATCTCAGGCCCTCTACTTTCCAGTCATGTGATTTCAAGCAAATTCTTTAGCCTCTCTGAGTCTCAGCTTCCTTACCTGTAGAAGGGGATAACAGCAGTGTCTACCGACTGCAATTCCGGGGCGGTTTGAGTGAATCGATGAATGTAAGGCACTCAGGACAGTGCCCGGCGCAGTGAGCACACGATACACGCTTGTTGTCACCAGCACTAGCTCTGGGATCCAGGCGGACAAGACAGGCACAGCCCCTGCCTCGGCTCTAACGCTGGAGTCGATGTTCCACACGTAACTGGACAAATTATCAGAGTTGAGATGAGTGCTCTGAAGGCAAGTATGAAGTGCAATGAGAGCATTTACCAGGAGGCTCAGGATGAGTAGGAATCAGCTAGACGAGCGGTCAGCAAACTACGGCTGGGCTAGTTTTAGTAAATAAGGTTTACTGGCACACAGCTTCACCTGTTCATCTATGGATTGTCTATGCTGCTTTTGCTCTACAACCCTGGGGTCTCAGAAGAGACCTTATGACCCACAAAGCTGAAAATATTTACTATCTGCCCCTTTAAGAAAATGTTCGCTGACCCCTGAGCCACATGTAGAGGGAAAGGGAGAGAATCCATACAAAGGACGTAGGCAGGCTAGTCCAAGGAACTGGGAAAATGTGAGTCCCTCAGGCATGAACTCCCCCTGGTTCCTGAACCCATATCTAAAAATGCATCGACATGTACATCCAGCTTCAACTTCTTCCCTCTGGCCTCTGAGGAAGACGCAAACCATCCCCCCATTCAAGACTGCATCCTCCTCTCTGCTCAAGATTTCCTCTCCTCGAAGATTCCCCCCGCCCCCGCTTCTCTCTCTCTCTCTCTCTTTCTCTCTGGTATTTTCAATCTCTCAGGGCCCTTATCCTCACCTACCTCTCTAAATGGACCCATCATCACCCTCCCAGCCCACCCAGGCCAGAAATCCAGGAGTCATCCTTGACAACTTCTCCTTCACAGAGCCTGTTGATCCTTTTCCCTAACATCCCTCCTGCCACCCCACTATCTCCATCTCCATCGACACTGCCTGTTTCAGGCCCTCATCAGCTCTTACCAGAACCACCTTCCCCTATTCGCTCCTCCCCCACAGCTAGTCATCCTGCCTTCAGCCCTAGTCCTTCCCATCTATCCTCCTTTCAGATCATCACTCTAAAATGTAAATCTGACCATGTCGCTCCCCTGCCTAAAACTCATTAGTGGTTCCCAATTGTTTATGGGTAAGAGTCCAAACTTTTAAAGAAGATATACAAAGCTTTACTTAACCTGCCCCCACCACATCTCCAATTTTATCCCTGGCAGACTAGGACTATCTATCCTATTGTAACAATCATTTATCTTTCTTCTTGACCACCTAACACCTTTGGACACCCTGCCACGTTTCAGAAATCCCTCACCTCATGAGTTTTGGGTGAAGAAAACACAAACCGGATGCTCACTTTCCTGCTTCCCTTGCAGCTAGGGTGCAGGACACCTGAGGCAACCTCAGCTTCCACAGTCTGATGAACCCAAGTCAGATTCTAAATCTGAGGCCAGCGGCATGAGGAAAGATGCACAGCACAGAATTCATCCTGGTGAGGGTGGGGACAGCGAGGTCCAGGCCCTACTGTCAGTGCCCAGCACTGCGGTGTCAGTAGTGAAAGCCACCATGATTGTGTCCAGCAAAGGGGAAACTACATCTCCTCTAGACTACACAACTCTATTGTGCAACTGTGAACATGGTTCCTGGGTCCACAGTGTCAAGCCTAGTATTTCTTCACTCCTAGAAATTCTGTAAGCAAACTCTTCTTTAATAAGTTCATTTTTCTGCTTAATCCAGCAGATTTAATTTCTGTTGTCTAAAATTAAGAATTCTTCCTGATATACCTGTGAAGTCTTTTCTCACATTTCGTTCCCACCTGACAGGGAAAACCAACCTCTGTCTTTTTAGTGCTCCCACTGTGCCCTAATACACACACACCCACACACACACACACACAATATAAGAACTGCATGTATAACATTTATATTCACGTCTGCCTCCCTCTCTACTACAAACTCATTCATCCATTCATCAAACATCATTATGTTTCTACTAAGTGCTAGGCACTGCTCTAGGTTCTGGGAATACAGCAGAGAACAAGACAGAAAAGATTTCTACCTTTATGGGGCATATAACTTAGAAGACAAAGCTGCATCTCACTTGTATTCCTGTTCAAGTGCCCACCATAGTGTTGGACTCAGAGAATGTACTCAACACATGTTTGGCTTTTGTGTTCAAGCCATGCCTCCTTCTTTCTCCAATTCAGCCTACTGGCTAAGATCTCCTGGCGTCCACGACCTTCATCCTGAGCATTGCTTCACCACCATCACGTGGCTGTGGAAGGGGAGGAATGGGGTAGACTCCATGATGTGCTCTGATCTTGTCTGCTTTTTAATAAATCCCTGCAATAAGAATAACTATCTCATTCCTTTTAAGTAGCATGAAGCTAAAAGATGGCTAATCGTATGTTCAGGTTATTTAAGTGATATGTGACCAAGGTTTTGACTTACTTCTTTGTGTCCCCTTTAGCCTAACTCATCCCAGGACTGGGAACATAGTAGGTGTTTACAATAAATTTAGGCTGAACTTGATTTAGTTGTTAAATATATGTATATATATCCTCACAAATACACTTCATGAAGAGAGTCACAGGGTCTAATTTTTGCAGAAAAATTCAGAACAGCTTCTGATTAGTGAGTTTGTTCCATTTCCCAAGAAATCATTTTAACCTTTAAACACAGAAGGTCAGCGTCTCCTCTCTCTGCTCATGCATAATTCCCCCTGCCCTCTGCTCTTCAGCGCCTCAGCAACCCACTCGAGAGAGAGAGACCAAGGCAGCGGGAGAAAGAATGGGGGCGCTCAGAGGCGCAGGCTGCCTCCCTGGGATTGACTAAGCCCTCAGAATATGTTGTCTCATTTGCTACATTATTAATAAAATTGCAAGAAGTTTGGGAGAAAACTTTTTCTCCCACCTAGAAAAATTAGCATTTATGCCACACACCGTGAAAACTTAGGAAGATGAACATCAATAAAACAGAAAATCTTCCCTTTGAATCTTATTCTGGAGCCAGTGCCAACAGAGCACTTTGAAACAGTGAAGGGAGTGGAGTAGCTCAGGTTGGGTAAGTCAGGGTTGCTGGGTCATTTGGGCACTGTGGGTGACCCCACATTGGGGTCGGGGAAATCCAGCCAGTGCTGAGTGTCTAGAGTGTTATCACAGATGGGGGCGGCAGTGTTGGAAGGTCAGTGACAGGGTGTCCTGCAATGAGTGACAGCTCACAAGAGCTGAGGAGATGCAGATTTACTGAAATGGGGCCAAGGTCAGACAGGCCGGCTTGCTAATTTCCTGCAAGTCCCAGACTGGACTGTAGGGCCGGGCCCGCAGCTAGAGGAGGCCAGGTGAACTCAGGTGGGTGGAGGTCCAAGCAGCTCACTCGAATTAGTGGGACTAATTCATCATAGAACCCAGGATTTCAATAGCTTTTTAGCAGCCATGTCAAACAGCTAAGGGGCCAAATGTCACCTCATAGAAGTCTTCACTGACTCCCCCATTGAAAATAGCACCCCATCATTCCATTTCCCATTGCCCTGCTTTCTCCTTTCCTCTCACCCTCCCCATTGCCAGCTCACATCTAACCTACTTATTTGCATTGCATATTGTGTGTTGTGTATTACATTACAACACCAGAATGTAAGCTGTATAAAGATGATGTCATTTTATTCACTGCTGTGACCCCAGCTCCTGGATCAGCGCCCGGCACTCGATTCATATTTACAGAACTTATAATAAATATATTCTGAACTAAAATACCTAAGTTTCGGGCCAGGTTTATCTCATCTGTGTGTGAGCAATTGTGAATTTTTAACTAAAAATGCAACATTTTATCTTTTGGCTTTTGGTCCATTTACCCAGCCTTTCAAGTTTAGCAAGTCTTGATTCCAACACAATTGTGGGTCCCTCAACCTCATTTCAATCCCTCCAAAACCCAAGCAGCACACCATCATCCCTCGAACCAAGTTGTAGACAAAATATTGAACCTGCAGAGCCTCCTGACGTGCCAGTAGATATGGACCCTCAGGCCTAGATTAATTGTTCTCAATAATTTGAGCTGGGAATCATTGAGATAGAGGCTCTCAGACCTGGAAAGAAACTTCAAGATCAAGTGACCGGATGCTTCAATTTTACGGATGGGGATTCTGGGGTCAGAGTGGGGAAGTGAGTGACAATGTGATGGCCTCTCTTTGACATCACACAAAGTGCAGTGATGAGTTCAGAAAGTCTCAGCTTCTCTGTGTTAAGTAGGAGCTTCCATGGCAACAAGCCCCTGGAGCGGCCTTGGACCAGCACCTGAATTCTCCGTCATTCATGCCAAACAGGTGGGATCCATCCACAAAGCCTATCTCTTCTTCATCTTTTCCCATCCCAAGTGTGGTCCATGTGCAGCAGCTGGGAGGACTGGGAAGCCAGCCCGGGGCCCTTGGCCTCTCCCTTTCTCACCCTGTCCTTCCTTCTCCCTCCTCCTGAGGCGGCAGTCCTCTCCCATTGTCTCCATTCTTCACCTAACCGACATGTGTGAACTTACTTAGATGGGGTGCAAATGCCAAGAAATACACCGATAAGCCACGGGCAGCAGATACTCCAAGACAAAAGAGAGGTTTCTTGGCACTTCTGAGAGCATAAAATCCTTTGGCTCTCAGTGACTAGTACAGAATTTATGAAAAATGTGTCCTGAAACAGCCAGAAATATAAGGGTAAAGGGCAGAGCCTTTCACAGTATGTATTTGTTGAATGAATGAATGAATGAATGAATGAATGACTTCAGTAATAGGAAACAGGTAAATGGACACAGTAATGGAAACTGTTGGAGCTCTCTCAGACTTGCCTTGGTCTAAGTGGGGACACCAGGGGTAGTTACAGCCAATGTCTCCCCACTTGCTGAGGAAAGGCCGGGCCAGACGAGTCCAATATTGGGGTGCAATTCACACTCCAGAGGTCGCTGTGGTACCAGAGGAAGCTGGTACGCAGCTGAGGCCACATCCCTCCTTAGCCTTCTTCCTCTGCCCTCTTCCTCTGCCCTATCCTGCTCCCCTCACTATCCTGTTCCTGAGAGCACCCCTTCAATACATCACTTTCTCGAGAATCTCAGGCTCTGCTTCTAGGAAACCTGACCTAAGCCGACATACTTCTATAATATGCAATCTAGTCTTTTGTGTTGAATCTGGCCTCTTACCACCCTGCTAAAGCCCTCCCACCCTACCACCCATCGCTGGTCCCCAGAACTCAACGTCAGACTTCCACTTCTGCAGACTGCTCAGGTTCACAGCCATGATGTTAATGGCAGCCGTGATTACTCACCAAACATAATGCAGACACTCAGAAGAAAGCAGTCTGGACCCACAGTTTTAGACACAAGGTGAGCAGCTTAGCTTGTGAAGCCAAGAAAGACACAAGAGTTTCAAAGCTGCCAAAAGGTGTCTTTAGTTATAGGAACAGAACCTGCTGTCGCAGTCATTAATTATTTATGGAACAGGTTTGGGGAGGAGAAAGGGGCAGATGGTGAGACAAGCAATACAAAATGGAGACAGAAAGAAAGATTTGCATGGGTTCATCTTAAAAACTCACAGGGTGGCCTCCTCCCCACTCTTCACCCAGGAAGGCAGTGACTCAGGCTGCCCTCTGCCACCACCGCTGCCCCTCTCTCCCCTCTGGAAGGCCAAGAAGGAAGTAGGTGCTCTGGAGTCAGAAGTTCTGAACTTCTCAGCCTGCTCATTTTTATATTCAGAAGAACTTCAGATAACAGGCCCGACCTGGCCACTCAGTATGGTCTGGAATCATTCCTGTGGCCCACGTGCCATGACTCCTCAATGCTGCCAGAAAAGCTCCTAGCCAGCTTGCCCCTTCCTTCTCCACAGGGAGAATCCTTCAAGCATCCCCCTCACCCACCTGTTTCCCACCACCTTCTTCATCCTTCTCAGATGAGCTTGCCTCCAACTTCCCAGAAAATGTAGAAGGCAGCAAATGTGAACTCCTGAACCTCTGGCTTACACACACACACAACACAGACAACACAAAAAAACACACAATACACAACGCACAGGCAGACACACAGCACACATAATGTACACATAACACAAACACAACACACAGACAACATACATACAATGCACACCCCACCTGCATCTCTACCCATCCTTTTCTCCTGAAAAGCTGGAAGAGGCAGCCCTCGTCCTCACATGCCCCCTTCCATCTTCCCCTTCTCTTCGTACCTTCAACCTCTCTAGCTCTGCAGACTCCTTCCTGTGAGCATCTTACTGTGCTGGAGTTTCACTTCTTAAAAAAAAGGGAAGAGTCATAAGCAACAGATTACCTCACCTCCTTCCGACAGTGAAAATAGAAAGCGTCAGATGGGCGCCCTCACCTTCCTCCCCACATATCTACACACCTAGCTGAGCCCCCTCCGCTGGAAGCCTGGCCCTCCCACCCAACAGCATCACCTGTGCTCCAGGTCCACACCTCCCCCACTTCCGAAGGCAAATCATTTTTCCCTTGATTAAATCCTCTCTTGAATATTTCACTTTTTTCTTTGCCAGCTCCTCGCTCTCCCCGTCTTTAACTTTGGTTCTTCAGCGTTAGGTCCCTGCTCTCCTCCACTCCTTCACTTCCCTGACTTCCCAGGTCTGCACCGTAACTCCACACCTGCTCCTCCAGCCCAGCTCCTGGGCCTGAGCGCATCACAGGTGTAACAGCTTCCTAACGGAAAAGAGCCTTGAACAAATGGTATCTAAAACTAAAATTCTCACAGCACCCTGCCCCCCGGACTTACTCCTAATTTTTAATGTCTCATTTTAATAAATTAGCATTTCCAGCCAACCAGTTGTCCAAACCAAAGAGACCTGGATATGGCCCTTGACCCTTGACCTTTAACCTCCTTCTCTCTTAACCAGTAAATCTCCATATCTTATCTCGGTCTCTTAAGTGTTCCTCAAATCCATATTTTTCTCCTATTTGTTTATTTTATTTATTATTTATTTTTTTTTTTTGGTGAGGGAGATGGTCCCTGAGCTAACATCTGTGCCCATCTTCGTCTATTTTGTATGTGGGATGCCACCACAGCATGGCTTGATGAGCGGTGTGTAGGTCTGCACCCAGGATCCGAACCTGCAAACCCCAGGCCGACGAAGTAGAGCATGCGAACACAACCACTATGCCACCGAGCTGGCCGCTTTCTCCTGTTTCTTAATTGAGGCCCCCATCACTGCACCTTCAGACACTGGATGAGCCTCCGTCCTGACAGGGGCCCACTCCCCTCCCGCTGCAGCTAGATTGCTCTAAAATGCAAATTGGAGCTTGCTGCCCTCTCCTTGAACCCTTTCCTGAAAAAGTGGCCCCCCTCACAGTTCTCCTCCCAGGAGAAATAGACTCAGAGAAGAGAAATTGAGCAGAATACAGCAAATCCGGGGGCAGGGAAATGATTGATTTGTGGATTTGTTCGTTCATTAAATTATACCTTCAGAACTTGGAGTCAGTCCTTCTGGGATTCTCCAGGCTGAGCACTTAGTCTCCCTGTTTATTTCCTTCATAGCACTCACTTCCATTTGCTATTGTTGCCTTTGATTCACTATTTTTATATTTTTAAATAAGCTATCTCCCCTTTATAAGTTCCTTAAAGAAAAGGTACACCATCTGTCTGTTTGATGTGGTATCCACAGCCCCGAGTACAACGCGGGGCATGTAGGAGGCACTCGCATAACTATGGAATAAATGAAGGGGTGAATGAATGATGAAGCTGGCACCTGGTAGTTTCTGTCCACAGTCAATTCTACCAATGCTAGTCTGAGAACAACCTTGCCATCATCTATCACCGAGCACTTACCAAGTACCCGTGCTCAAAGTTCAAGTCGTATGGGGTGGGCACCAGCGACACACACACAGAAAGTGTGATTTCTACACTCAAGTTCCTCTAGGGGGAGATAAGACTGACGTGCAAAAGGCTCACTACCAGCAGTGTGTGACCAGGACTCTCCACACCAGGGGCTGGCCTCATCTGGGGTGTGCCCGGCAGAGCTGCCAGCCTTAGGATGGGAAGTGCCTCACCCCAAGGGAGCTGGGCCCCATGGAACGTTCCCACTCCTCTACCTTATGTTTATCAGACCCTAGATACCCATTCCATGAGCTCAGCCCCAGGCAGGAGTGAGAATGGGCCTTCCACTCTGCTCAGATGAGGCTATACCTGGAGGAGAGTGTGCAGATGTATAAGGAGAGAAGGAGGAGAGAATAGGAATGGGTTAAAAAAGAAAGGAAGAGGGGCCGGCCCGGTGGCACAAGTGGTTAATTGCACGCGCTCCGCTGTAGCAGCCCGGGGTTCATGGGTTCAGATCCCAGGCGCGCACCGACGCACTGCTCGGCAAGCCATGCTGTGGCGGCGTCCCATATAAAGTGGAGGAAGATGGGCATGGATGTTAGCCCAGGGCCAGTCTTCCTCAGCAAAAAAAAGGAGGATTGGCATTGGATGTTAGCTCAGGGCCGATCTTCCTCACAAAAAAAAAAAAAGAAGAAGAGAAAAATGGGAAGGGGAAAAAGAAAAGAGAGAAAGCAGCCCAGGCTGCATCTCTCAGCGCTCCTCTACAATCCTGGCCCCAGACCCCAGCACAGCTCACTGGACAAGGCAATGTCCTTCTCGTCAGTCCCCCTACTCCTACCCTCCCTGCTCCAATCCAAGCTCCAGCCAAGATTGGGAGTGATCTTTCAAAAACATAAATCAGACTGTGCGGATGTGTCACTCCCCTACTTAAAACCCTCCTTGGCTTCTTCACGTTGAAAATAAAATCCAAATTCCATGTTCGGTCATGAAAAGCTCTACATGATTTGGTATCTGTCTCTATAGACGGGATCCAGCCATGCTGACCTGTTTTTGTACCTGAAAACGCCAGGCTGTTGCAGCCTCGGTGCCTTCACTATAGCTGTTGCCTCCTCCTGGACGGCTCTGTCCCCTAACCTTCACCAGGTTGGATCCTTCTTGTCCTTCAGTTTAATCCTCACCTCAGCAGAGGTGATATTTCCTTGACTACCTTCTAAAGTAACTACAGTATGCACTCCATTACAGTCCTAGGTTTTAGTCTTCTGTACAACACTTACCACCATTTGCATCTTTCATGTTGACTTTTTTCCTATATTCCCCCATAGATGAGTTTTCTATTGCTGCATAACAAACTACCACAAACTTAGCAGCTTAAACACCACCCATTTATTAGCTCACAGTTCTGTGGGTATGAAGTTGGGGCACAGAGGGGCTGAGTTCTCTGCTCAGGGTCCCCCAGGCTAAAACAGAGGTGTTGGCTGGGCTGCATTCTCATCTAGAGCTTGGGCTTCTCTTCAGAGAGATGCTGTCAGCCAGGGTCTGCCCTTAGCTCCTGGAAGCTGCTCACACTCCTTGCCACATGACCCCTCCAACTTCAAAGCCAGAAACAGAGAATCTTCCTCACATCGAGGCTCTCCCACACTTTGAATTTCTCCCACCAGGAAAAGCCCGGTCCCCTTGAAGGGGGTCACCTGATTACGTGAGGTGTGACCAGGATAATCACATTTAAAGTCAACAGTGCCATAGAACATAACCTAGTCACCGGGGTGACTGTCCCATCATATTCACAGTCCACATCTACACTCAACGGGAAAGGATTACACAGGGCATGTACCCCAGGGGGTGGGAATCTTGGAGACCACCTTAGAATTTTGCCTACCACACCCTATTAGAGTAGAGCTTTCCCACCTTGTTATCTCTGTATCCCACAGCCTAGGACAGTGCCTCCAAGCACATAGAGTACATGCAGAAAGTGAGAATACTGCACAGCACAATGTGAGACAGCAACAGGATTGCCGTCAATTAGAGGTGACCAGAGCCCAGGAGCCCTGACCGGGCCCTGTCCACCCAGCTCAGGACCTGAGAGAATCAGAATCCCACACACCTGAATCCAGTCATGGTCCACCAGTGTGCCACAGTACATTACTGGAAGCCTCTGGCCTGGAATAGTTCCAGCACATAGAAGATGCTCATTAATTATTTTTTAATTTATTAATGGAATGAAAGGAAGAAGGTTATCTCTTCTGGAAACTAGAGATGGAAAGAATTGGAAGGATTGGGGTCCCAGGGAGCAAAACAGAAGCTGTGGGCCAATAAATCATCTCCTATCTCCCTCTCCTCAATGCCTATCCAATACCGGCTTCCTAGGACCCAGCTCACATCCAGCCCTACCTCCTCCAAGAAGCCTCCTCTGACCCCCAGCCCAAGGTCCTCTGCACTGAATGCCTAGCTATTTGGCCCCTTTTGAAGGGCTGCCTTTTGACATCTCCCTCCCATTGTGGAACAGTAGGTCAAATCTTACTTGCTGTTTGTAATTTGCCACAACCTGTCTCAAGTCCCTGTCTCATCTTCACTCTGCTTGAGGAAGGTCGCTGTCTCCCCCATCTTTGTCTCCACCCAGTGCAAAGTGAGCCCATTCCGGCTGTGCAGACCCCTCAGGACCTGCTTGGTGGTTTGGAACTGAGACCCGCTACAAGCAGGAAATGGGAGTTAGCTTGGGGTCACGTGGTCGTGGGGCAGTAGGTGGTGTGGAGAGCAGGCAGCAGGAGCACAGCATGAGGGCTCTGGCACCTGTGAAAAGGAGACAGAGGCTAGAAGGTCAGAGAAGGCACAGAAAAGGAGAAGAAGGAGAAGTGACCAGACCAAGAGAATCGGTCATCATGAGAGCAGTATGAGGACCCACATCCAACCAACTGGCCATCCCCGCACACAGGCTTTTGTCAAAGCCTGCCAAAGAGCCACGGACACCCAGAATTGTCTCCATTATCTCTTCTCCTTGTTTCCAGTGGTAGTGGTCCGTATTGGTACAGATTAAACGATACTGTGATATTGGTGGTGGAGGTGATATATTTTGCCCTTCATATCTGAGGGAGTAAAGACAAACAATCTGTTATGCTAGCAGTTTGAAAGGTGACCATAAGCCTGTAAGACTGTCACCATCACACAAGCCCCACTTGAGTGCCTGAACAGGAAGGTAATGTTCATGCCATGGGGTCAAGAAAGAGTCTCATTTGATGGGTCAGAAACTTACTAGACTCGTGAGTCTGGTTCTGGCTCCCCACCGGGGAGACTGGCACTTAGAGAGAGATCAGAGGGCAGCCTCAAAGGTGATAAGCAGGCCAGGCAGCAGGGGCCTGGGAGAAAAAGAAGCAGGGATTATTCACCAGGGGAGACAGGCAGGCAGGATTTAATACAATCTTCAGGTATCAGAAGAGTTCTTAGACAGTGCAGGCTAAGTCTTGGCAGTGGCTACCGAGGCTAGAATAAGGAAAGGACTTAATCCCCAGCAAAAGGGATTTAGGATAGCTAAGGGGGAGAATTTCCTGATGGCAAAGGTTGTTAAAAGTTGCAACAAATGGTCGAGAGAGAGATTTGGGTCTGCTCTGGAAGCTTTTACAAGTAGAAGAGATTATCCTCTGGCAAGGCAGTTTATCTCTAATCCTGCCTGAAGGCAGGGGGATGGACACAATGACCTCAGGGTCTCCTTCAGATTTGGAAAGCAGGACTTCCCATCAGCAGGCCAGCCAACACTGCTGAGCGGATGATGCGCTTTAAGGAAGGCCCAGAGTTTTCCCAGAAATAAGAAGTAGCCAACCCATGTAAGACCTCCTTTCCTTTTTCTATTTTTTAGCCACAGCTGTTTCGCAGCAATGGCCAAGTTCCTCTGCAATCTCAAGTCTAATCAAGGGCAATTTAGACAAGAAAGCCAAGAATAGCCACAGATATTCTCCACTCTGCAAAGCTCCCCAGGCAACAGAGCCATGGCTGTGGTCTTCTCCACAGAGGGCTCTGCATTTAGCAAGCCAAGTGAAAAACTTGCTGGCCCACCCAGGCAGTAGCAGCTGGAACCCTGAGGGCATTTCCAACCTGCTGTTGCCAGCCAAGATGGCGAAAAGGACTGCGCTAAGCCCAGCTCTCCCAATACTACACTTCCACTTGCCATGGGTCAAGGGACACACTTCTGGGAACACTAGCCTGTGTCCAGCTGTTCACTATAGGGGCCAGGGAAGAAAACTACATGATTCTATGCATGACATGGGGGACAGCCATGAGAGTCACAGTACAGACTGAGAGCATCAACAGGTACGCAGAGCACTGGCTGAGATGTCCTCAGAAGGCTTCCGGGCTTGCACAGAGCTTGAGGAAGGGGAAGATTTGGGCAGAGAGGAGAGCACTGGAGATTTTCTGAAGTGGTTTCCAAAACTGCTGCCTAGGGATGTGAACAACTAGAAGGGTTGTAGTTGATTCAAGGTTTTCTGAAAACAAAAAAGCCAAAGAAGAGATGACCTTTGGCTTTCTGAAAGCTGGGGGTCTGGCTCTGTGCAGGATTCAACAAGACAAACTTGGAAGTGGGCACATCTTTTATTTTCAGGTCTATTTCCCTGGTAAAAAAAGAACTACTTAACCCTAACCCTACACCTTCACAGAGACTGACTCTTCATTCCTGCTATTTCATTCTTAAAACTCAGCTTATATCCTTCCAGTGCCTTTTCATTGTCCCCCATATCTCTGTTTCAACTCTTGTGCATGATTTGCACCAGCCCCATCGCTGCTTTCCACCACTCGGCACTTGGTAAATTCATAATCCTATACTCTCCCCCACAAACAGGGCCTTGGGGCCAGTGCCCTCTCTGCAACGATACCTTTCCTTCTGGAGGCCTAAGCACCAGCATTCTGGACACTTCTACTGTGTTGCCCTCAGTTAGCATATGGGACTGGAGAAAATGGCCATGGATACATAGGAGAAAGGAGCATGGAAATGTATTATTCTGCCCATTGCACATGCTAGAAACAGGCAGGAACTTGTTGTAAAAGCATATTAAGCATGCAATCCAGCTGCATCCTTGCACCCAAATAAAGCTATTTTCATTTCATAAAGCAAGAGAGCAAGTCAAGTCGTTAAGGAAATAGAAATGGGGAACTTAAATGCCTAATTGGAAGCTCTATTGCACTTTCAAAGTACACTTGGTTTTTCTAAAAATTCAAGGGAAACACATTGAGCTTATAATTGCAGGTAGATCGATGCCACGTTCCTTCCTGCATTAGCACTTGAGGAAAGTCCCTTCCTGTGGGCTCATCCCAACCCCAGTTATGCTGTGTAAACAGCAGTGAGGGCCCAGAAGGAAACAAGCTGGGTCCTGAGAGCAGGAAAACTCGAAGGGAGAGCCAAAGTTCTTCTCCTTTCCAAGAAAGGCAGAAGCCCACGGCCACGGCACATTTCTGGCTCTTTTGGTTTAACTATTCTACCTCATAGTTAGAATTTTGATGTGTTTGATTTATTTATTGGACATTTCCTATGTGCATGGTGCCATGTGAAGCTAAGCTATCTCTTTCAGCTTCAATGACTTCATCTGTAAAATGCAAGAGTTAAGCAAGAGCAGTGGGTTTAGCCCTGGATTCCACAGATGTGCCCCAGGAGCCGCTGAGGAGAGGGGTCCACGTGGGGGATGGACAGATGAGGGGGAGACCAAGTTGAGTAGATTCTAGTCCCCCACCCCCACGCCCACTTCAGTAAGATTTCCCCCCTTTTATCTGTTTAATATTTTGGGATTCCACAGAAGATACTATTGGACAGGGGAAGAGGGAGAAAGTTTCTGTTGCTTAAACACACACACACACACACACACACACGGAATCCCACTGATCTTCATCAGCTCTGAGGTCTCCTCCAGGATTGAGAAATTCCAGATCTAGCCTCCTAACAGCACTGTGGAGACGAAAGGAACCCTCACCGAACAGCTCAGTAGCTTGGTTATAGAACTCGGTTGCTCACTGGTTCTCTGGAGCATGTATCCCACGAGCTCAGAGCATAAGAAATCAAGGATTATGTTTCCTGGGAGGGTCAGGCTTGACCTGTTGGTTGATCCTGCACATGTGGCTGTTTTGAGGTAGAATAAGAGCAATTCCTGCATCACATTCTTTTTCATAGAAGACTCATCTAAACTCATTTTTTCCCAACCCATCTAAACATGTCTCTTATGAGTTGGAGAAATAAGGACATTCAGATTTACCTGGATGCTCATTTGGTTCATGGGTCCAAATAGAGGTCTTTTTATCTAGGAAGTCTCTGTCTCAGGAGGGCTGAGGGGCGTTTATCAACCAAGGACCCTCCCATGGAGAGGAGCACATGCGATCAGCAGAATGCACGGGAAGAATATTCTCAGAGCTAATACCATGGAGTTTCTGAAAATTCTCACAAAGCCCCCAGACCCAAAGGAATGGAACTCTAACAGTTGAATATCAGGTACTCTGAGTGCAGATGAGAGGGACGTCTACCTTTGGGCACAACTAGCTGCCATGTCCCCTCCAGAAGCGAGCCCTGCAAACATACTAGGGCTCAGCCATCGACTTTGTCTTCTGATCCCTAGATGGGCTCACACCTCACTCTAATGGGCATTTCCCCACTCTGTGGAATGTCTGTGGCCTCCTTTATCTTCATAGAGGAGGCAACAGGAAGATAAAGTTAGAAAGCACTTTTACCTGGCTCTCTAGGAATGACCTCCAGCGCTCAGGCCTGTGTTTCATGAGAACTAACATTTCTACTAGAGTGATTGTGAGTAAATCAGCCTTACATGCACATGGCATGACATCTTAGGTGTGATTAAGGCCCTAACTGCGTTGGAAATGAAACCACAAGCAAATAATGGAGGACCTGAGTCCAGACCCACCCACTCCTATCTGCTACACCACTGAGCTGGGCACTCTGTCCTTAAGTCCTCTTGGGAGCCCTAGAGGGTAGGAAACTTAGCTGCTCTCCCAGCCTAAGAGATGGCTGGTTTTGCATGGGCAGCAGGGACTGGTCTGTAACTACCAAAACTCTAGAGGCCGGCCAGGTGGCTCAAGCAGTTAAGTGCACGCACTCCTCTGCAACGGCCCAGGGTTTGCCGGTTTAGATCCCAGGCGCGCACCAACGCACCACTTGTTAGGCCATGCTGTGGCGGCGTCCCATATAAAGTAGAGGAAGATGGGCACCGATGTTAGCCCAGGGCCAGTCTTCCTCAGCAAAAAAGAGGAGGATTGGCATCGGATGTTAGCTCAGGGCTAGTCTTACTCCAAAAAAAAAACTCTAGGTCCCCCCCAAACTCCTAACCCCAAATAGAGACAACGTGTCCTTGGAGAAATGGAAGGATGTGGAAAGAGGAAGAGGAGAAACCCAGAAGTAGCAGAGAGAGTGACGAATGGCCAGTCTCGTTTGCTGAACTAGTTATTACTGAGCTGTTTACCATTTGGCCTCGTGTATTTTAAAGCATACAGTTAAGGAGCATTTATTAAAATGTTTTCAAGTTGTCCTTCTAAAGAAGAGACCCTGACAGGCCACTCAGTATACTGCAAAGGTGGGTTAAATCCTATTATCCCTACTGCAAAGATAGGGAGACAACAGTATAATGGATTACCTTAATTTCCCAGAGACATACAGTGAATTCATTACTGGAGGAAAAAAAGGAAAAGAAAAAGACAATCAGATTAAAGAGTCCTGAAGCCTGGGCCGCCTTGTCAAGGAAGCCAACCAGTCTGGGGGAAGGAGAGACGAGCCCCAAACCTCCCAGGGTGCTGCTCCAAAAACGCAGTCCTTAGAAACACAGACACCTTCGGGAGCTCCGAATGAAAATGTGCAGCAGAAACAAATCCACCACACACAAAATCGTGAGGCCTTACCAATCTGCCTCGCACTGCAGATTGGAAGAGGGGGAAAAAATAATCCAGATCCTAATTTAGTTCAGGAGCTTGTTTTCTTACACTGACAAATCCTTCTAAAAATGATTTCCTGATTAGAGTCAAACGGCGGAGGCCAAAACTCTGCAAGATTGTTGTGTTGTCAGCATGTTAATAGTGTTCCTTAGCAGTTCTCTCCTTTCCACTTTTAGGAAGAAACAACACCTCTGCCAGGAACGCAAAGCTGGAGAAGCCTCTGCACCTCTGATGATTCATGGCTCGGGAGGGAGGCGCAGACATCTGAGGCCGACGTGAGGGTGGAACGTGGAACGCTGGTCGGTGGCAAGACACAGGCAGCAAATGCAAAGGCAGGTGCCTGGCTGTGCAGGGAAACTGTACGAGACGAGAGAGAAGGGCCATCACGTCTCTGTATCTTTCCAGTATTCGCAACTATCATCCACAATTTCACAACTTGAGATGCAAATCCCGATACTTACACTGGGCTAATGTCTTTTTCTCCCCAGACTCAAAGTGCAAATAACGCTAGAGAGGTCAAGTCAACGAGTAATAAGGGAAAGGGTTTCCTGAACTGATTTTGTTTTTACCATAAACTTTAGAATTTTCCGAATCAGTTTGGAAAGAAATGAAAATCAAGACTTTATTTATCTGTTGATTAAATATTTATTACACACTGACAGTACGCCAGCTCTTGTCCTTTGGGCTTTCAGAGCAGTGCTTTTAGCAATGAGCACCATCAACGAACTCTGAAGCTGGAAGGGACCATCAACTCCAACAGTCTCACTTTCCAGATGAGAAAATTGAGGCCTCGTGAGGTTGGCTTCCCTGAGATCACGAGTGATTTATTGACAGATCTAGAGCACGAATCCAAGTATTTCCACCATGACTACTAATTCTCAGACCAGATGCTTCAAAACTGGACTTGGGTAGTCTCAGTTTGAGAAGGGGAGAAGTGAGATTCAATTTGCCAATATTCACATCCTTGGAGGAAGTGATATGCATCCTAAGCCAAAACATATTGGTAAATTCTCTAATTTAGTCAGATGATGTCTCACTTTACATGATAAATGTTTCTAAAAAGTTGCATGCAAATCAAATTTTTGTAAATCAAATTGCTTTTTTTAAAAGCACAAGACAGATTGCTTTGTAAAGGAACCCTGGGCTGAAAATGAGAAATATTTCTGCAATTTAAATAATAACTACCCCCATAATTTATCTCTTCTGTAATTCATAATTTAATATTCCTTGGTTTTGTTTAGCATCACTTGTTTAAAACAAGAAAGATCTATATTCATGCAGCTCATGTCACCAAGAAGTTTGAAATACATTGATAACAACTAATACTTTCCTTCTACATATCCTTAAGAACTAATAAGAAATTGAAATTCCCATTTGGCAGATGGAAAAAGTCGAGACATGGAGTAAGGCTGGATCTAAGATCATGGAGAAAGTCAATGATATAGATAGGATGCCCTCATATTCTCTGTTGTAAGTCCTGCTTTTTTATCTACTGGGTTAGGACATTGTGGTCAAGTACTACATTCGAGTTCTCCAGAGAAAAAGAACCAACAGGATACATATAGATATAAAAGAGTAAATTTATTATGGGAATTGGCTCACGTGATTTTGGAGGCTGAGATGTCCCACAATACGCCTTCTGCAAGCTGGAGAACCAAGAAAGCCAGTGGTATAATTCAATCTGAGTCCAACGGCCTGAGAAGGGCAGGGAAGAGAAGGGACGCTGCTGATGTAGCTCCCAGAGTCTGAAGGCAGAAGAACCAGGAGCTCTGATGTCTGAAAGCAGGAGAAGATAAGATGATGTTCCAGCCCAAGAAGAGAGAATGCATTTACCCTTCCTCCACCCTTTTGTTCCATTTGGGCCCCTCAAGGAATTTAATGAGGCCCACCCACACTGGTGAGGGTGGATCTTCTTCACTTAGACTGCTGATTCAAATTCTAATCTCTGCTGGAAACATCCTCACAGACACACCCAGAAATAATGTTTTACCAGCTGTCTGGGCATCTTTTAGCCCAATCAAGTTGAAAAATTAACCATCACAGCTATTATCTCCCAGGGAGACATTCTCCATATCACAGATGCGTGGACTCCAGAGAAATTCATGAGCCATCTCAAAGGCATCTGTTTCAGGAATCCAAGAGCACAGCCTCCTCTCTGTACAATCACTTGGCTCATCTTGGAAACATGGAGAGCAAAAAAAGAGTCTCAGTCAATCCATGACAATGTGTCTTTACTGATTCCCCATCACAAATCCACCCCTCTGACTGTACGGAAGAAAGGAGGACAATATACAGGCTCTGCCCCCAAGGACTCTTAGTCCGCTTAGAGAGGCAAGGCTCACACACAAAACTACATTAGAGGTAGAGTTCACATGGTCTTCCCCACTAGATTGTAGAGCCTTAGAGAGAGAGGCCTTCCCCATCTTTGCAGTGGTAGCACCTTGCCTTGGAAAAAGTCAGTATCCAGTGAAATTTTTTTTTTGTCATATTAAATTATGAAAATGTAGAGGGATTGGGGACGATGTTATCTGCAAATATCTGGAGAGATGATATAGAATATATAGAATAAATATTGTTTGTATCTCCAGAATGAAATTATCTCCTCCGCAATATGGAAAGAATAATAACAATGCCAACCTCATAGAGCTGTTGTAGCACTTGAGTGGCATAATAGATCTAAAGCATTTAGCATGTCTCTGGCACACAGTGAGCACTTAATAAGTAGTGCCTATCATTTATATTACAAGGACCCCAGACTGTGGTGACAGAGGAACTGATAACAGATCAATGCGAGGAAGAATTTTCAGACAGTATTCAAGGCTGCTCACTCATGAAAGCTACTACATGGGCAGCGCTCCCTATCCCAGAGACTGGATGGTTATCTCTCAATGAGGATGTCAAGAAAAGTCCCGCACTAGGTAATGGTTGGCTGATAGCACCAGTTCATTAGCCTGGCTGAGAATCAGAATAATGTAGGCAGTGTTTTAAAAATACACAGTTCTGGGCCAATCCAGACTTCTTTAACAATCATGGAAAGACCCAGGAACTTGTATTTTATAAGCATTCTAAGTGATTTTTATGTAGCTGATCAAGCATGGGCCTAATTACCTAAGTTTGAGAACCACCTATATAGAGAAAGTTTACAGTCCCTTCCGAATTCTGAGGCTCTAGGCATTCCTTCATCCATCCTTGATCACCTTAAGAAGAGCATCATGGAAAACAATACAAGTTGATAAAGTCAGAAAGATTGGGTTCAAATCCCTGCTCTGCCATTTCCTGTCTGTGTGACTTACAGCATGTTGACTGTTCTCCCAGACCCTCAACTTCCTTGTCCATAAAATAAAGATCAAGATGTATGAAGGTTCTGTATGAAGGTTCTAGGAGTTTTTCTGACACATAATAAGTACTTGATAAATATTTCGTCAACTTGGTAGAGAAGTGCCTCTCATAGTGTGAGGAAAATCATAGGCACTTAACAGATATCAGTTCCCTTTTACCACCATCCCAAACTTACGCATTATGTAGAGGAAAGTGAGTTCACCTAAACCAAGGACATGGACAAAAGATGAGAAAGTGAGACAGGAGAACCTTGCATAGATGGAGACACCAGAAGAGCAGGAAAATAGCTTGGGGGATTCCAAAAAGATGAGAGGATTCCCAAAATCTGAAGTAGAACAGAGAGAGAAAAAAACAATGTATTAAATTTCAGTGGGAAAGTAAAGGAGAATGAAAGTATCATAGATCTTTCTGGATTTTGTTGAGTGTTCTTAATCATTAAATCTGCATTTAGAAATATTTATATTTGCTGAAAACCAAGAGCCTTGGCACACAGGGAGAATGAAAAGAGCAAGGGACAGGGTCTAATTAATCATTAAGGGCCTGTCACATTGACAACTAGAAGAATTGGAAAGTTACAAAGTACCAGCACAAAACAGCATCAATCACCCAACGATGGTAAATAAATTAATCAAAAATCATTGGGTACCAAAAGGTCTAGGGGAAAAATAAAAGGCAGAAGAGAAAAATGATCAGGAGCAGGAAGCCAACAAAATAGCAGAGCCTGACCCTGTTAAAGCTGAAGCCATGTACTCTGGCCCATTGCCAGCTGCTCTGCTTTCAATGCCTTGCCCACCCCCAAGCAGAGTGCCAAGCACAACTGGGTGCAAAAGAAAATATAGATACTGCTATCTTCACAGCTATTACCCCTTCTGTTTTAAACGGAAAATCCCCCTAACATCCCGATATCCTACCCCCTAGTAAAAGGGAAAAGTATCATCCTTGACATAGAGGTCATCCTAAATACCTCTTTGTTCAGAACCATTCCCTGACTTATTCCTAACTCAGCCTTATTTGTGTGCTTGTGTTAAAACACCCCATCTAGCCTGCTGGGGACCATTTATCACCATCCCCAGGCCTTGGTGGAATAAACTCTCTTCCCGGTGATACTGGGGGCCCTTACTGACCCAGAATTATAACATCTCGCCCTACCCTTCCCAACCTGGCATCTATTTACGCAGTTAGTTCACTTTTTATTTACCTGGTAAAAGAGCAGTTGTGGAAGATATTAACCAGATCACCAACTTCCCCATTATCTTTCAGTCGGGATGCACATATGTGCCCCTCTAGGCTGGTACAGGATTCATCGGGCTTGGCTATAAATTAAAAGAATTGAATACTTGGATTTTCTATGGGTCCACATAGGTCATGAAATACTCCAGCAGAGTTTAACATTTGCTGGGGCTCAAGCCCCACCTTTTTTTTAAATATATTTTTGACATGCTAGATCACACATCCTTTGTAATTCACCCACAAGTGATAATTTGCAATTTAATTCCATTTGACACATATTCAGTGAGCAGCCACAGGGTTCTGGGGATGATACAGAAATAAGTGAAGCCATATCTCTGTGTTCTGAGAGCACATAGACTAGTAAGAAAACCATCACAAATGACATGATCCAGGCAACTATGACCTTGGTGACTACAGAGAGACATGAACAATGCATGGTAGGACTAAGGAAAGAATGAACCCTCATGTGAGGCATTGGGAAAGACTTTGGAGGCGGGGGAGACAGAAATTTGATATCACTTGGGAGAAAGTCAAGACTTGGACAGTGGAAACAAGAGAAGGGCATTTAAGGCCCAGAGATGAGCTTGAGAAAAGCCTCAGAAGTGAGTGAATGTAGGGTATTTCAGGGGAATCATGGAGAGGCTGGCTTTACTGCACAGAGGAAATAGGGTCATGAGTGGGAGACAGGGATGATAAGCATTAGGGAGAGTCCTATAAGGACAAAAGCACCCCTGTGCCCTGAAGAATTCTGATTGTCTGGGTGCACAATACTCTCCCTTCTCTAGATGTCCAGGGAGGTCTTGTGACGCAAGCTTGCAGAGGACTGGGAAACCTTCCCAGGTGTCTCCTGGATCTGCGCATGGGCTGGAGTCTCCAAATATGAGAGCAGCAGCAGTAGGCACCATAGGCTCCCAGGAACTAGTCCCCAGATGGCAGTGGCCACATCTGAGGCCCAGAAAGGGAAATAATACATAAATGATATCTGAGTACAAATAGGTTATGTACAGATCATGTGCATGCACCTAACCAGGTAATAGACAGGTAGGTATCAAATAGATAATGCGGATGGATATATTTCGGAAAGTGAGATGCTATGTACATGTAACTGATTAACTGAATGAACCAGACTCAATAGGATACAAGCAACAAGAACTGAATTCCTTTTCACAGTTGCCCCTTTCAACCTGTTCTATGGGATCATTCCTCTCCACTCCCGAATGAATATCCAACAAGTCTCATAACATTTTTTGTTAACTCTCAGATAAAAATCAAATAACCTCTTTTGAGGGGCACATTAAAGAGTCCTGTCCTATGTAATGTTAAAATTATAAAATCTCCTCCAATTTATAATTTCACTTGTCAGGCCCACTGCTGTCTTGGAGACCTGAGGGGAAAAGTCAGCTCCTTCCCTCTTTCCTTTTGCCCCCTCCTCCCTCACTCTACACTCTGATTTGTGTCCCCACAGGGGTGAAAGCAAGGGAGAGGAAGGGAAAGAAAGGGTCAGGAAAGGTCCTTCTGGAGTGGGGCAGATATAATACAGCATTGGGGCTCTTGGAATACAGGAAATGTCATCCAAAGCTAATTCTTTTCTGCATGGGACTCCTGTATCTTCATGGGACCCCAATCTTGCATTCTCTTTCAAAAACAATGCTCCCTCAATCACTGGCATCTTGCAGTCCACCCCTCTCTTACGTCCCCTTACCTCTCCAGGGGGGTCCCTGTGGGCAGCTAGACCCTGTGCAGATCTCTTCCTCAGAACTTTCTCTGCACTACAAGAAATGCACATCCGAAGACTGGTTACACCCCAGAAGGACATGCCATTCCCAGGGAAGTTCTGATTCTTTTCTCTCTGATGCCTCCACTGAAGCTGACCAAAAGAGTCCAAAGGTCAGAGAACACATGTAAAGCTTCCTGACCAGCCCTCTCGATTAGAGGGGGAAGCCTTTAGCCCTCTTCCTACTTGGGAAGTGGAAGGAACAAATCACCACGTGCTGACGAGTCTCCCTAAAGGGATCCTTAATCCTGGTCTCCTTTCTTCCATCTCTTTTCTTTTATACTCTGGGGGTGGGTGATAAGCTAATGCTGACAGAACAATTTGGGGTCACTTCCTTTTAAAGTACTTTATGGATGGGCTAGTCTATCATGTTAAAATGTGAGGACACTTGGTATATGTTTTTCTCAGATTTGGGGCATCAGCTGAAATCCCAAGCAACCAAAAAAGTCATATTTAACATCCCAATACGTGACTATAAATCATGACTATAAATACATGACTATAAATTATAGAGGTTCAAGAGCGCTTAGAGATAACACCATGCCCCCCACTCATTTTATATATTAGAAAACTAAGACCCCTCACCTGCCTCACCTTGTACTTCTCATATAACCCCTATGCAGGGGTATAGAAAAAGCTGGAAAAAGACTGAACAACACCTGCCAGAAAATGCCTCCTCCCCAGCTCCTCAGGCAAAGTCTCTCAAGACCTGAATGGCCCTCTTTCTCCCAAGAGAAAGGGCCTTTGAGCAGAAAAGGCCACAAGGCAGCTAGGACATGCAAGCCTATGTATTAATCAGGATACATTCATCTTTGCTGCAGTAACAAACAATCCCTGAAATCTCAGTGATTTAACAACACAATGTAACTTTATTTCTCACTCACTCCAAGTTTTACATGGGTTGATAGTGCTCCTGAGCAGCTCTCCTCCAAGGAGAAATTCAGGGATCCAGGATGCTCTTCTCTTTTGGTTCTTCTACCTTATCATGGATTTGAGGTTGCGCTTCATGGTTGTCCACAAGCCAGCTGATGGGAGAAAGGAAGCATAGGAAATCACATGATTATCTAACCACCTTGACCCATATTACTTCTGCTCACATGTCGTTGGCCAGAACGAATCATATGGTGAACCTAAATCAAGTGAGGCTGAGAAAAGAAGAGAAGACCACAGAAATCCCAGTAAGACCAAGTCTGTACCACCTACTAAACATACATTTCATTCTGTGGACAAAGGTATTTCTCCTCTTTATTCTGATACTGATTTCCACCCTTTTCTCTCCTAAAGCCTCACTTCTCTCCCCATTATGAGTTGATGAAAAAGCAGAATTTTATATTCTTAATCAGAAGCAGTATGGCATTGAGATTAAGAGCACAGACTCTGGAGTCAGAATGCCAAGGTTTGAATCCAGGTTCCACCAATTGTTAGCTAAGTGACCTGGAGTAAGTCACTTAACCTCTCTCATCTGTAACATAGGGATAATAGCAGCTACCTCAAAGCGTTGTTGCAGAGATTCCATAAGTTAACATACCTATAGGACTTAGAACAGTGTCTGGCTCATGGCGATCCCTATAAAAAGGCTTGCTGTTAATATTGCTGTTATTATTATTCTCCATGGCAAACTCTTCACCCTGCTAATTACAGTTGCTCTTGGCTATACATAATTACCTATTAGCAGGCAGCACCTCATTGAAAGAAGCCAGAGCACTATAGCTCATTGCTTTAGGGAAGAGGATGGATCCCATGGTCTGCAAAGCTTCCAGGTCATTTTTCCCAACCAATTTTCTAGGACCAGGCACGGTCAGAATAAAGTCTTCATAGTCCCGTTCCAGGCTGGTAGAAATGCTCCATGCTTCAGTAGCTCAACGGCCTCACACCAGCTTTCAGTGCCCTGCAGCTCTCTGAAGAATGAACTATGTCCTAAGGGTGAAAAGTTATTTAGTTTCCCTGCCTGACATTCTAGCTCCTGGCCTTCTAGAAACAGAGAAGCTGTTGTCACAGTGCCAGGACGTGACAAACGATGTGGAAGGAGTGTTATGATACAGCCATCCATCCGCAGTCAGAGGCCAGGACCACAAGGGGATGGAAAATGAACAGGGAAATTGATAATTGTATAGCTCTAAAGCTTTCCCAGAGAAACTTCAAAGGGAAGTATGTTTTGCCCTCACCTAGAGAGGCAGAAGACGCTGAAAACCTTTAGGAGGCATGCCACCAGCTAGTCACACTACAGGCAGAGCTGTGGTGGGGGGGAAACCACCCCAGAGACAGTAAAAAGAGCAAGAGAGAAATACGAAAGACAGAATCATTGCAAAAGCAAGTGAGCAAGCATCTGTTATACTTGGAGAGAGAACTAAGGCTACTCTTTACAGAACCCTAGATAAGTCCCTTAACATTCAGAGTTGCCAGAATATGTAAAATGAAGACGATAGTATCTTATTTTCCTAAAGGCAGGGGGCTATTCTTGAGGACCTTCCAGAGTCTAAAACCATGTGATTCTTTGAGCATGTGATGCCCTTTCTTCTCTCCAGTTCTCTTTGCCTTTGGTGTAGAGTTGTTTATTCGATAAATGCGAAATGGAGGATTTCATTGTCCTAGATTTAGTCTCATTCACAAAGAGATAGAAGTGGAATGGATGCTAAACATATATGTAGCAAAATTCCTTTGCACAAATCACCTCCTCTTTCTGGAGAGTGGGTTTTGCTATCACATACAAACATCTGCTGTGCTGTATGGTTCCAGCACATGGGCTGGATCTTTCTGAAGGGAAAGACCTAACACATGTCACATAGTCTTGATGCTTTCATTCTCTCGGGTTCACAACAGAGACTCTCTTGAAAGGATTAGCACTTTAACGTAAAGTCTACAGAATCCATATCAATACAACAGTGTAGGATTTCTGCTTCTGTCCAAGGTGGAGTAAGAGGAATCACATTTATCCTCCTACCTGAAACCAAAAAAAACAAAACAAAAACAAAAAAAGCAAGCAACATATATGAAGCAATGGTTTTCAAGATTCAGTACATCAGAGAGTTAAGGATTATGATCCCCAAACAAGGAGAAACAAATGAGAAGAGCCTTGTGATTGCCCCAGTATACTGCCTTGAGAGAGTCTCCAAGCCATGACTCAAGGAGAGGGAACCCAGGCAGAAACCAGCACATAGCCTGAATCAAGCAGGTGGAGTTGAAAGTCTGGTGAACCTGGGCTTTACTATCATAAGAACTATTACCACACGAGAAATAATATAATATCACTTGAAGGTAGATTGTGATAACTTAAAGATGTGTTCTAAAATCTTTAAAGAAACCATTAAAATAACTAAACAAAGAGTTATAGCTATAAGCCAACCAACCAAAATAGAATGATAAAAAAAAATTCCATTAATCCAAAATAAGGTAGAAAAAGAGGAAAGGGAAAACTAAAAATAGATCGAACAAATAGAAAACAAATAACAAGATGATAGATTTAAACCTAACCATATCCATAATTGCATTAAATATAAATGATCTAAACACTCCAATTCAAAGGCAAAGATTATCAAAACCATAAAAATAAAGTATAAAAAAAGAAAACTACAGACCAATATCTCACATGAACTTAGACACAAAAATCCTTAACAAAATATAAGCAAATCAAACCCAACAATGTACAAAAAGAATTATGTCTCATGACGAAGGGGGATTTACTTCAGGTGTGCAAGGCTGGCTCAATATTCAAAAATCAATCAATATAACTCATCATATCAACATGCGAAAGAAGAAAAATCATATGATAATATCAAACAATGCAAAAAAAACTGTCTGACAAAATCCAATACCCAGTCACAATAAAAACGCTCAACAAATTAGGAATGGAGGGAAATTACCTCAACTTGATAAAGAGCATCTACCAAAAAAAGAATCACAGCTAACACTATATATATGGTAAAGGACTGAATGTTAGAAATAGAGAAGAGGGCCTGGCCCCGTGGCTTAGCAGTTAAGTGCACGTGCTCCGCTACTGATGGCCCGGGGTTTGGATCCCGGGCACGCACTGACGCACTGTTTGTCCGGCCATGCTGAGGTGGCGTCCCTCATAACAGCAACTAGAAGGATGTGCAACTACAACATACAACTATCTACTGGGGCTTTGGGCAGAAAAAGAGAAAAAAAAAGGAGGAGGATTGGCAATAGATGTTAGCTCAGAGCCAGTCTTCCTCAGCAAAAAGAGGAGGATTGGCATGGATGTTAGCTCAGGGCTGATCTTCCTCACAAAAAAAAAAAGAAATAGAGGACAGATTAGTGGTTGCCAGTGGTTAAAGACAGGGACAAGGAGGGGAAACACGAAAGATCTTTGTGTTGATGAAACTGTTCTACGTCTTGACTATGGTAGTAAATCCACGAAACTACTCACATGGTAATTTGCACAGAACTAAACACACACACACTCACACATAAATAAATAGAAAACAGGAAATCTGAACGAGACTGATGGATTGTATCAATGTCAATCCCCTGGTTGTGATATTGTGAATTGTAGTTTTGCAAGCTGTTATTGATGGAAATTGAGCAAACGGAACACAGGATCTCTTTGTATCATTTCTTGCAACTGCATACGAATCTGCAATTATCTCAAAATAAAAGTTTTTTAGGGCAGAGATTTTCAGATTGGATAAAAATATAAGACCAAACTTGTGCTGCCCATAAGAAAAATATTTTTTAAATATTTTAAATATAAATACATAAATGATTAAATGAGAAAGAATGAAATAAATAAACAAATATATATATATATTTATATAAAATCTCCATGCTAATAGCAATCAAAAGAAAGCTGGAATAGGTATATTAATAGCATATGAAGTAGATTTCAGAGCAACGAATATTATCAAAGGTAAGGAAAAGTCATGTCATAATGATAAAGGGGTCAATTACCAGAGTCACAAAACAATCCTAAATGTTTATGCAACTTATAACAGAGCTTCAAAATACACGAAGCAATAACTGATAACTGAGAGAACTTCAATAAGAAATAGACAAGTTCACAATTATAGTCAGTGTTGTCAACCTTCATCTTCCAAAAACTGATAGAACAAGTATGAAGAAAATCAGGAAAGTTATAGAATACTTGAACAATGCTATCATATATACATGCAAAATTTGTCCACAAATGTTCATAACATCTTTGTTTGTAAGAGCAAAAAATGGAAATAACCCAAATGTGCATCAACTGGTGAATAGTTAAACAAATGATGGTTTATCCATACAATGGAATACTACTCAGCAATAAAAGTAATGAACTATTTATACACACAAAACACAGATGAATATCAAAATAATTATGCCTTGTGGAAAAAGTCAAGTAAAAGAGTACCTAGTGTCAGATTTCATTTACATAAAGTACTCAAAAATGCAAATTTATAGTGGCAGCAGATCACTGGTTACCAGAGGATGTGGGGAGAAAGGTGTTGTGGGGAGCAAAGATTACAAAAGGGCTCCAAGGACTTTTGTGGATGATAGATAGTTCATTATCTTGAGCTTGGGGATAGGTTCCTGGGTCCATACATAAGTCAAGCCTTATCAAATTGTACACTTTAAATATGTGAAGTTTATTGTATGTCAATTATACCCCAATAAAGCTGTTAAAAACACACACAGTGTGACCAGCATCCAATGAGTGGCATCAACCATTGCCCCCAACAGTGATCCCTTCTACTCTAGACAGACCTGTATCTTCACTGTGCCAGACATCTCGAACATCCCCCTCCTTCCTTCTGCCTCTTCAAACTCGATTTGTCCTTCAAAGACCAGAACAATCCTACCTCCTGTAGGGAACTTTTCAGGACCTCTCTCATGCTGACTCTCACTGCACATACAGGCTACAACAGTTCTGTACAAGAGTGTCTTCATCATCCAAACAGAGGCTGAGCTCCTGAGACCTGGAGCCCTGTCATCAGGACCTTTCCTCTACCTGCAGAGGCCTGGGACCAAGAACCTTCAATTAATACCTGTTAATTATTTTGTTGATGAAATCTCCCACTGAGAGATCTCCCTCACGAGGCTACTCTTCACTTGTGTGATGACGTGTCATTAATTAAAAAAAAGAAAAAGAGCATCTTCTTTGCTTTTGGCTTTTGCCTCCTGCCAGGGACCACTGTGCATCCAATCAGAGCATGCCTCAGGAAAGGTCCTGTGTACTTGCTCATATAAGAACTCCCTGCAGCTGGCTACAGTGCAGAGATTGCGGCAGAAAACCAGGGACCAAGGGCTGCTTTGGTCCACTCTGTGCTTCACATACCCCAGGGGTTCAGCAGCCTTTGCAGGGAAGCCATGCACTGCCCTGGCATTACCACAGCCTCAGAACATAAGACAATGTCTGGTCCCTACTAGCTCCTTGCGCAGATGAGTAAATCAGGCCAGGGAGGTCAGGTGAGCAGTTCTGAGTCAGTCACTGAACGTTGCTTTTTCATTCTTACTTTTTTTGCGTTTTGGGCTTTACTCAAGTGAAGAGATCATAAAATAAACAGACAGAAAAGACAGACCTCCTATTCCCTACCCCTTCACTAGACCAGAAAAGAGTCACCATAAGTTTTCCATGCTCTTCTACAGATGTTTCATGACCAAATTTCCCATCATTTGGTTAAAAGTAATTTCTTCTGCACCTCACACTCCAATCAAATGGTTTAAAAAAAAAAAAAAAGTCAATAGGCTGACAGCCTTAGAAGTGGATAAAGATATTAGCAGGAGGCCTGCTGGTTCCAACGAGCAGCAGACAAATAATGATCGATAGTTTTTATCTCCTAATGACTGGATGGTGATTGGGTAGCCTCCAGCTAAGAACTTCATTGACATCTCCAGAGTTGCTTCAAGGAAGGATGGGAAGCCAATTTTTATGAGACCCGAGGAGAAGTGTACCCTTCAGAAACACCTGGGTCCTAGTCGCTATGATCCTAGCAGATGAGTTGAGCTGGATTCTTCTCTCTGCACCTTGTAACACCAAGTTCTTCTCCCAAATTGTCCCCACCCTCCATCCCTGCAGCCTCCACTCAGGCCAGGAATTACCTCAAATATATCTGACAGTAGACCAAGGGGCCTTGGTCCATGAATACTATTTGCATCCTATCATGTCCTCCCTGGAGAACTGTAAGGAGGTTCCTAACACCATTCATATCTATTTCAAACTCTACAGTGAGGACTGAGTGTCGTTTATTAGCTGTCCTCTAAATTTCTCTCTCTACAGCAGCATTCTTTCTTCTTTGTCAACACATCTCTCTCATGTATCAACCAAGACATGGAACATACTTGCTCTCTACTCACCTTCCATTCATTAATTCATTCCTCTTTGCCTTGACTGAATTGGCTGCCTCCAGTTAACCTGCTCTTCCTAGCCATATCAGCCATTTTCATAAATTTTCACTTAAAAGATCTACCAGATAGTATTATGATTAACTCCACCTCATTTTGATGGTAACTTTTCTCTCTGCTCTTCCCCATTTCCTGGCACAAACTGCTCAATGACATCTCACTCAGGGACCACACTGCTATGGGGTTGGTAATATCCCCTGTGGGATAAATTCTCAAATTAACTTCCCAACAAGAAGCAAGAAAATGCCTCCTGGACAGCAGAGGCACACAATAGGCATTCAACATGTTTGGGAGTAAGTGCTTGGAGCACACACATTCATTGGTGTGCCATGTAGCTTAGCAAAGCATTTCCCAGAGTGCATCAAATGGAATGCCAATTTTCCAGGATGTTAATGGTACTGCAGTTTTTTTCCCCAAGAAGTTCCATGACCAAATAAGCATGGTCACTGCTAAATTAAAGAAATTTAAAAACGTTTATTTATTACTGAAAGTCTTACGGCCTTCCATATGATCAGATGAAAAGTTCTCTCCAAGAGGGAGGCATATTATACATTACTTCCAAAGGAGCCCTTTACTCATGGAGTATCCCACAAGGTTAAAGCATTTCATAAAGCACTCTTTGAGAAACATTTCCCTAAAACATTCAGCACACAGGTTCACTTAGGTCTGCTGAATGAGAATCTATTCTTTCCAGAGCCTCCAGAGTTCGGCAAATCACATCAGTTTTTCTTTGCCTAATCCTCACATGGTCCCAATGTACCATGTCAGTCTGTGCTTTAAAAAAAAAAAAAAAAGAACATAATGAAAGTCAAAACTACTGGCAAGCATTGAAATCAAAATTCCCACAATAAGATTACAGCATGAGACACCTTCAGCAACAAGCCAAAAGGCAGAAAAAAGGATTATATCTAAAAATCAAACTGCACCCCTACCACCTGTTCAACAATCAATACACCGTTACCCTGTCTACAGAAGTGGTTTGCAAGTAACCATTCCTAGGCTGCTATAGGGGCAAAGGCAGGATTGGAGAATTGCCTTGAATTGCTTACCAGCCCAGAGCAGAAACTTAGAATTCTGGACACATGCCTGGGGGAAGCATGGGCTGCACCACCAATGCTGTAGGCAAATGTAAACACACCATCCAATTAGACTATGAAGCCAGCCATGGAGCCAACTGAATCCTTTTCACAGCTGAGGGGAGCTGAGAACAAGATACCAAACTGGATCCTCCTCTCTTATCCTTTGAAAATTACGGAATTGCCTGTTCCTTTGCATAAGCACTCTAGCCCAAACACACAACACCTATCAAGAGATGGCAACAGAATAATGAGAGATCTGAGTTATAGGCAACAGTGCTAAAGGAAATAGGAAGAGTTAGCCCAAAAAAGAGAAAACTCAGAGTGTAAAACCAAATGTCTTCCCTAGTCTGAACTGCTCTCATGTCCAGAATATCATTTGTGTCATTATGGTGGCAGTTGCAAGGAGGTCAATTTGGACTTGATAGTAAGAAAATTTTCTACCTGTGTGCAGATGTCAGCAAGGGTCATAATAATAAATAAATGCTCCTCAGGATATATAAATATTTCCTTGGGCAACCATTCCATGGGTTTTGAAAACTCCAATTGCCTTCCCAAGAATCACTAATGACTATGCCCACGTGGGGAGGGATGCTGCATTTACACATCTCTGAGTTTCCTTCTAAAACTAAGAATACATGTATCAAGAGTGCCCTTTGTGCTCCAGCAAGAGGGGGAAATATACTGGAGGAGCCTTTTACACATGTGAACAACACTGAAAGGCATCCATAGGCATCAACTCGACATGGAAAATTTCCTGTGCTGAGAGATAGGCAAGGTCAAACTTAGTGGTGCGTATTGGGACTCTGCTATTCAGTGAGGGATGGAGATAAACTCTCTCACAGCTCTGACCTAAGAAATGTGCCAGCAGCTTCTAGAAGTTAAAAAGTATCCTACTTGGGCCCACCCTGGTAGCCTAGTGGTTAAGTTTGGCACACTCCACTTCAGCGGCCCGGGTTTGGTTCCTAGGTGTGGACCTACACCACTAGTCTCTCAGTGGCCATGCTGTGGTGGCAGCTCACATACAAAAAAAGGAAGATTGGCAGCAGATGTTAGCTTAGGGTGAATCTTCCACAGCAAAAAAAAAAGAAAAGAAAGTATCCCACTTGAAAGTTACTTCTGCTTAATGGAAGTAAGAAACTTTCAACAAAATAGCTTAGGAAGTTCACACTTTGACATTACCATTCTGGCTCCAAAAGTGTAGCAATGATCTATTTAAAACAGCACAAAAATACCACAGGGCTCAGAAAAAAGTAAGTGTCTTAATAGATCAGAAACAACAGGAATTCCAAAACATAAACAGCTCTAAAATCACAGACCCAGACCAAAGCAGTGATAACTGGTGTTCAATTCTTTTGGGACAATGGGAAGCCGAGGAGGCTCACTGCTTAAACTAGGGGACAGATTTCCCTCATCATTTCCCTCCAGACACACACACATCACTTGAGAAAGGAGGTAGAAAAGAATTGCTCCCAAGTGCTCCAAGAGGCACAGCAATACATATCCAGCCCCAAGGTCAGGATCTAAGCAAACCCCCACCAGCTCAGGAATAGGGTTAATAATTTCCCTGATCACATAATTGGGCTGGAAACAAACATCACATTACAGGATCTGTTCAGGATCAGGGATTAGGACTATGGAATGGCAACCACAGAACCACTCAGATAGGAGTGAGCATTGGCAGGAGAAAAGAGAAAGAGAGAATAACAAAGAACAAATAAAATTTTCCCTCAAAATGAAGCCATAAATCAAAATTCTAAACCACGTAAACAAATATAACACTAAGAGAGAAAGCAAACAAAAGGAGCAATTGAAACACAAAATCAATCTATATCCCTCTATTGAAGTGTGGAAATAAGTATGTTTAGGTGAATTAATGAAAGAATAACACCCTTTAAATGAGGAAAAATCAATGGTGAAAAGGCAAATATGAAACAAGAAGATGATATGAAAATGAGTCAGGGAGAAGTTTTATAAATGAAAATTATAGTAATGGATATAAATGAATTTTTAAATCAATAAATGAGATCAACTCTAGCCTGAAAACAGAGGTGAAAGCAAATTAGTAAAAGAAGATGGTACCAAGAAGTTTACCCAGAAGCTACAGAGAGACAAAAAGATAAGAAAGATGAAAGATCCATTAAGAAAAATGGAGTATACACAATGTTAAAAGCCAATTTGACCTCAACAAAATAAAATTTTTAAAAAAGCAAGATGGGGGCTGGCCTGGTGGTGCAAGCGGTTAAGTGCGTGCGCTCCGCTGCGGCAGCCCGGGCTTCGCCGGTTCAATCCCAGGCGCACACCGACGCACAGCTTGGCAAGCCATGCTATGGCGGTGTCCCATAAAAAGTGGAGGAAGATGGGCACGGATGTTAGCCCAGGGCCAGTCTTCCTCAGCAAAAAAAGAGGAGGATTGGCAGATGTTAGCTCAGGGTCAATCTTCCTCACAAAAAAAAAAAAAAAAAGCAAGATGGAGTAAACTGAGAGGCACAAAAATAGGGTGAATGAAAGTTCCAGAAGAAAAGAATGGAGAGAAGGACACAGAAACAATACTTGGAAGCTTAGAATGTTCCAGATGATCTCAGCAACACCTTACTCTCTCAAGGCTGCATCCTTGAAACTGGCTCCTAGTGTGGGAATGGTGGGAGGAATTTACATTCCAAGGACAGGGGAGGGAGTGAGGAGCCTCCGATTGCCAGGGTCCAGCTTGTGGGTCAACCGGCAGTCATATCCTCTCAGTGACCTCCTCCAACACTGCCCCATTATCCTGAAATAAAATTTATAGATAATATAATCTTTCCTTTACTCATAACTTAAAAAATATCAGTGTAGGCAAACTCTTAGGTGGCAAGCAACCAGAGCTGGAGGAGGAAGAAGTCTCTCAGCATGTGAGGAGCAGGGGGAGTTGGCAGTGCTGGCCAAGGAGATGGCTCCTGAGGTCAAGAGGTTAGTTACATACAAGGTGACTGAGAAAATCAAGTAAATAAATTAAGAATAGGCAAGCCAGGTTTCTCTCTATTGAGAATGGAGGTACAAATATGTAAAGGAGAAGTCTAGAATAAACCACACGATGTTGGATTGTATTTAGGGATATTGATGTAAACTTATGGTTCCCAATAGATAGACAAATGTACATGTACATAAAAGTATATATAGAAACGTAGCAATCTATACATATATAGATGCTCTAGCTCTGTCTCCTGAGAAGGCCTGGAAGCAAGACAAACTAGTAGCAATGAACACACCCAGCACTAGATCTTGGTTTCTAGAGGGAATCAAGATTTCTGGAAAAATGGCTGATTCCAAGGCTGGGGCAGGGACCATACGAGCCTGGACCATCTTGTGCTAGAGTGATAAGGACATCTCCAAAAGATAAGGGATCCAGCTTGACAGGTATTCCACTAGCCAAATCAAAGACAACTTGAGTATCAAAATAAATGATGATGGTAAAGGATTATAACCCTTTGAATAAAATAGGAACCAATGAGTACATACATACATACATACACACACAGGAGTTCTTACAGTGGAATGCCAACTCATAAGTGTAGAAGAAATGATGGAATTAGAAAATTGCCATTTGACAACAGACTCAGACAAGATTCACCAATAGATGCCTATACTCTAGGGTGAAATTTAGATAAGGAGGAGCTTATGTACACAGTCTCAAAGTGTCTCCTCTTAAAAATACCTACTAATTAGCTTGACAGTGGAGAAACTTGACAGTTACTGTCTTAACTAAGTGATAAAAGTTCACTGTTTTATCTTTATCAGTAATGGGAAAACCGACATCGTGTTCCTTCTGAAATTACGCACTGAGAAGAACACAGCATCGCCTGTGTGGGATTCCTGCCAAAAACGCGTAACCTGAATCTGTTGATGAGGAAACATGGGGCAACGCCAAACTGTGGAACAGTCTACCAAGTAACTGACCTGTCCTCTTAAAAAATGTGAAGGTCATGAAGGACAAGCAAACTGAGGAACTGCTACAGGTAGAAGGAGACCAGAAAAACATGACAGGTGACTGAAATGAGCGACTGTGAATTGGCTCCTGCACCTATAAGAAGCTTTATTGGGACAAGCAAGGTCTGTGAATGGGATCTGTGGTCATATATATATGACAGTAGTATGACATCAATATTAATTTCCTGATCGTAAGAGCTGTGTAGTGTCGCTTGAGAGGAGAGTGTCCTTATTTTTAGGATGTACATATACAAGTACTTAGACACAAGGGGTATCACTGTGTCCTTAATCTCAAACATTAGAGAAAAAAGAAACGCGTGTGTGTGTATACATACATGTACAGAGAGAGATAATGGTAAGGCAAATGTAGTAGTGTGTTTTGCTGGGGGGAAATGCAAAAAGGTTACAGAACACCTGAATGAAAAAGAAAACACTTGGAAGTTGAATTTTAAATCAGCTGATCAATAGATAAATTGACAACTGATATTTAGCAAACTGACCTTGAGCCAAGTCTGGTGGCTGTCTAAGGAAAAAACCTGATCCAGAGAGCTGGATGCCCTTGTTGACCCCTGAAAGGATAGAGGCAGATGGACCAGTGCTTTCTTCATGCCCGATATTGACTACACCAGGGCTTTTCCTCGGTGCTTCCCATCAGAGCCGCGTCAGAACCAAGGTTCCCTTTTTAAAACAAGCTTTTAGTAACGTCCCTTTACTAACCCAAAATGAAAGTCACAGGTAATATATCCTACCCACATAATTTTTAAAAATAAAAATATATCGTCCTATTAGTAAATGGAGATTAAAGGAAATAATTTTCAATGAAATATGTATCTCAATATGTAAGTGATCATGACTACACAAGAAGACATGTAGTCATCAGATGTTCACACCTGTATTTGGAAGAGTCATCACCAATGTGACACCTAAAAATGCAGGCTGAGTCACGCGTCTGGTATTTGTGACTAGATTATCTGAGCACCATTTCTACCAGTGAGTTCATTTTTCAAAATAGTGAACAACTGTTGGTAAAGTTCTAAGTGAAACAAAGTACACCCTTACCTCATTTCAGGATAGAATGCATTCTCAGGACAAAAGGTGCATCGATCTGAAACACGCAAAGACAACCACCAATACAATGCACTAACCATAAAGTAGTGGAGAAATACATGGAAAAGAATGTCTAAAATAACATGTTTTTCAATATATAAATGCACAAGAGGATGACAAACTAGAAGACATAATGAAGTGACCAGATGCTTGTGTCTTTACATAGGCTCTCTAGGAATGAGACAGCTGTGAGCACAGATTGCTACAGGTATGTTGTAGGGCAACTCCTATACCGTGAGAGGTGTTGCCATGATCTGAATGATGTGAGCAATTCTTGTGAAATTTCTGAACATAATAAAATGCAGTCTCTTCTCAATTTACACAGTAGATACAGTCCCTGGGAAAGTCAGTGCAGATCGGAATTGTGCACAAAATATTTTCTTTGTGTTATATGTAGAACAGTTAAGAGCTAGGCTCAGACAATTATCAAAAGGTTTTTCATCTACATCAACATCCACTGAGACATTTGACATTCGTGCAAAATGTGGGACGATTCCTCACGTCCAAGACCCATCCCTACTCCACCCATCCACATCATTGGGTCAACCAAAGGCCCCTCACACATTTCCAAACGCCCCCTCAAGAGCCCCCCCCCCTCAGGGATCAAGGAGGTTTCTAAACAACCGATTTGATCAGGAACAGAATCATGAGCACACGGTCTGCACTTTCGGACCCCTGACACACGGCATTTGGTCCTGTCCCAGCAGACACTATGCTAAAGAAAGTTGAACACTTCAGCTCAGAGCATTTGCTTTAAGCCCTTCTGCAATGATATACCCACCACAGGCAACCGATAAAACTTTGTGAATGAATGAACAGGTCACTTCTCTGATTAGCTATAACAAACAATACAGATGTTGTCTGGAAAGAGGTCAGCAAGATCAAGTAATGCCAAATGTAAATAAAAGAGGGAACATGCCCTCAGCTGCACAGCAAGAAACAGTCAAGTGTCGCAGCTGAGGGACAGAGCCAAGTTTCAAAGGCCTCCTTGGGGCAGCTGCTCTGATCACTTCTCTGCTATTAGGCAGCTCCAACTTTCTCGGGTTTGAAGGCCAATGCCTTCCGGCTTGCTGGACAAAGGTTCCCAGAACCTCTCTGGTTCAGCTTTCTCCTCAGGTGTGGCCATGTATCAAAACTAAAAGGCATCACAGGATTCTCCTCAAAGCAGGAAGTGGGGGGGGGGGGGGGCGGGGAGATCTTTCTGGAACTTCCCTAACTTGGCTAGATGGGCTTCACTGAGCATCATGAGTGTCACAGAAGTCAAGTCCTTGAAATCACAGAGTCGCCAGAAGCAGAATCACAGATTCTTTCATCTTTGTTGAATTTGATATAAAATCCTGAGTGCTTAACATATTGTAGCTATTCAAAAATGCATAACTATGATTGTTACTATTTCTATTATTTTCTGTTCATGGACAAGTGAAAAATCAACAGCTTCTCAGCTATTTCCTGGGCCTCCAAATTCAGTATTTACAAGATGAAACTGGGTCCTTGAATCTGTGAAAATTTTCACCTGGTAAACATTTTACTGTCAATCTTTCCACATGTCTTTTACCGAATTTTCTTTAAATGCAGCAAACCCACAGCAATTTAAGCAATTAAGAGCACTAAATAGAAGTAATTTCCCAGAGAGAGAGCCAAACAGATTATGTGCATGAATAAAAGATCACAAACTGGATACCCCTTAGAGATCCACCTCCCAGTTGGGGAATGGAGAGACTCTCATCTTTCTTTTCCAGAGCACTCGGAGGCATCAAAAATGCAGCCCATGCAATTGGCCTTTCTTACTTCCAATTTTCCAAGTATCCTCCTAGCTCTGGGGAGCATGAGGGCCAGCAGAAAAGGCCCCTGACCAATGCCTCTTTTGCCTGATCTTCTGGTGTAGCTTAACCTCCGCTGAGCTTCAGTCAGAGACCCCAGCCCTCACACCAGACAGAAATGTCTTCATGAATCAACAATTGATCTAAATTCAGTAAATCTCTCCTTCCGCACGTCTCCCCACCTGTTAGGATCCCTGCTGGGCACAATTCTGGGTGAAGCTGGAGCCTCTTCCAGATCCCTCAAAGGGCTGGAGTCACTCGGCACTGAGTAAACAGATCTATTGTTTTTATTTCAGAAAAGAGCGTTTATTTGCAGTTAATGCACCTTTTGAAGCACATGCATCTTTTTCTGGGCCAGAGCCCCAGAAACTCTAGGATACATCCAAAAATGCATTCAACAAAGGCATTTCTGACTCTTGCAACACTGATGTAAAACAGATGGACCCCTGAGTTCTCCATTGCTGGCTCTTGACATTCAGCATAAACACGAATATTTCTTTCCCTTCTTTGTGCTGATTTCTGCTCACAGCTAGACCAGTTAGGCCTGTGAATCAATATAGAACTGAAAACTCGATCATGGCAGTATCCAAGGGGTCAGCTCTTCAGACTGACCACCCCCCGTCACCCAGCCTAATGAGCATCTGGGGCTGCCTTCTCCTCACTCGTCACTATTTTACTCTGCTGTGCGTGTGTGTGTGCGTGTGTGTGTGTGTGTGTGTGAGTGTGAGTGTGTTGTCTCCCCACATTTGAGGGCAGAGATGTCTTATAAAAATCTGTCTTCTCTACCCCCCACAGCTCTCAAAACAAAGAATGACACACATTAGCAACCTAAATCATGTTGAACAAAGGAATGAATGAAATAAAGTACTTCTGGCTCTCTTCCCAACTCTGGAAAAATAACTCCAAGCATATGTCCTCCCAGCATTCTTGCTGAAATGTCTCCATGAGATTCAGATGCTCGCTGCTGAGCCCACAACCCTTGTGCCTCTCTCTCTCTGTGCTGAACAGAAAGAAATCAGGTGTCCTCACCAATCTCCTCCAGTGCCAGGAAACAAGGGGTGCACTCTCCACAGATGTGCCAATTGACCCCAAGAAGAGGGGGAGAGATTATTGAAATAAATGTCAATTTTTGAAAGCATCCCACAAATCCAAAAATGCTCTCATGCTACCCAGCATGCTTTTGGGATGTAGCAGTGGCATACATCGTAATTACTGCAGACCATACACATACACACACATGTATAACGCCAGGGCAGATGAAGAACATCGATGCAATGGCCACCTCAGCTCAAAATCTTTGAGTCACCAAGAGACTGAGAGATTGTATCTGGAATATATCTTACTAACCCTACTAGCTAGAGCTGGAAAGTAATCTACAGACAGTCCCCTACTTATGATGGTTCGGCTTACAATTTTCCAACTTTACGATGGTGCAAAAGTGATACACATTCAGTAGAAAACCATACTTTGAATTCTGAATTTTGATATTTTCCTGGGCCAGTGATGGACAATACTTTCTGTGATGCTGGGCAGCGGCAGTGAGCCACAACATCCAGTCAGCCACGCGATCATGAGAGTAAACAACCCATCCGCTTATGACCATTCTGTATCCAAACAGTCATTCTGTTTTTCACTTTCAGTACAGTATTCAATACATTAAATGAGATATTCAACACTTTATTATAAAATAGGCTTTGTGTTAGATGATTTTGCCCAGCTATAGGCTAATGTAAGTGTTCTGAGCACGTTTAAGCTAAGCTAGGCTAAGCTATGATGTTTGATAGGCTAGGTGTATTAAATGCATTTTTGACTTACATTCTCAACTTACTATCTGTTTATCGAGGTGTAACCCCATCATAAGTGGAGGAAGATCTGTAAACAGTTTGTTGTGACTGTTTCCGAAGAATCTGTTGTGAGGCAGATAAATCTATGGCTTACTTAGTACTGAGCTCCCCATCATCAGGGAGAGCACCTCATGGTATGATCAACAATCAGACCAAACCTGAGAATCACTCATATGCATCCCTCTCCAAGTTCTGAGCTCACCAACACTTTCTTTTTCTGACCGTGAAGAGGAAAGTTCTTAGAGTTCTAAGTGCTCAGAGATCTTGAGGGAGGGTCATGACTTCCAGGAATCAGTGATAAGGGAAAGAGATGAACATATCTAGGGAAGAAGGCAAGCCAAGAAGCATTTAAGCCAGTGAGCCAGCAGAGAGCCAGCTGTAAACCAAGAAGTACTTTTGTTTGACCCACGCCATCAGTCTACCAAGCACACAGGATATGAATTCCATTGGTGAACACAGATTGGACTCAACTATGATCCCACTGCATACCACAGTGCAATAGTCGCTACTGGACACTGATCCAGCATCCTCAGAGATCAGGCATTCGGTAGAGATAGAATCATCCACGTACGAGCCAATGTAAGACATTTATAACAGGTGCTATTGACATTATAAGGTGCCTTAGTCACTGTTAACAATGACCCTGTCAAACCAAGCCTACTATTGAGTTTATGCCAAATGACTGATTAGGAGTGAGATTTAAAGGGTGGTAGAAAGGCTGGAAATAAAGTACAGTCTGAAGTTTTTGTATCTGTGAGAAGATACTCAGTGTTCAGCAGCAACAGAACAATAGAATCAAGTGTAGTGTTTTTTCACAAACCAGAGCAAGGCTTCTCAGGAGACAAGCACAAAAAGAATGGATGTGTCCCAAAGCAAAATTGCTAAGTACAACCCAAAGAGAGCAGATGTGCCCTGAAGAGAAACTAAGCACAGCAGATATTCAAGAAGACCCTAGAAAAGCAAAAGGCCTGGTGTAATGCTTGGAGTTTGTATCAAACTCCAACATTGTACAAAAAACAACAAAAATGAAATGGGAGCGTTCCATTAAAACTGCAACCAACCTGAAGTTTCCCAGAGCTGATCAGGCTGAAAGAATTATTATAACTAGAACAACCTCCATCCAGGAAGGGATGTACTTGAGTGGGTGTATAATCACTTATAAGCACAGTGTCTCTCTATGTGCATGTGTGAATGGTGCCTGAGAAATAAATGTAATAGTGATGTATCTGTTGAAAATAGAAATTCCGTTCTTGAGCTCCAAGCGTTGCTAACTCTCTTCCACAATTAGAACCATCAAATCCCCAAAAGGAGATGACAAACCCCCACATAGCTTCCTGCTGGAATAGTGAGCCCAGAGCATGAAGGAAGGGTGTTTCTAATGTGCAGCCATGGCTGAGATCCATTTACTCTGACTAAGAGCTCAGATGACAGGAAGATGAGAGGGTAGGAGCAATCAGGAAGGCTTCCCAGAGGGATAGGTAGGGAAGGAAAAAAGAACCAAGATTGTAGGGTAACAAGGGGAGAGGAGTTCTGGAACATGCCTGATGATGAAGGCTTGGAACACCAAGCCCAATAGTGCAAACTTGATCTGATAGAAAATAGGAAGAAATGGGGGTTCCTAAGATGGACTGGCACACCCTCATATATGCAACACTTTTCAATTTACAGGGCACTTTTCCATTCATGGTCTTATCTGATCCTTTCAACAACAATAGGAGGTAGGCAAGCAGGGAAAACATAAACATATCCATTTTACCAATGAGGAAGCGGAGACTCAGAGAATTTGACTGACTCTCTAAGAGTAGTGTTTTCAGAAAATTAGTCCATTGATAGCAAGCAGTGTGAATTACAGTGTGAAAGAGAGAATTCCAGGAGGTCCCTGAGAAGACTCATGCCTTCCCGTAAATGGGAGATAATATAAGTCCACAGCGTGGCAGAGGCTTTGGGAAACACCACAGAGAGAGGATCTAACAGCCACCTTACTGCTCTGTATCCTTCTATTTGCGTTTGGTGCATGGGCACTAATCTTCAACACAGTAGGTTAAAGTTGGAGCCCTGTGTCTGCATTAAGAATCAGGAAGGCTGCAGAACAGAGAGGATGGAGTCCACTTGAGCAGGTATGGCTGAGAACTTGGCCTGCCAGCAAGGGAACCTTCCTACACGAGCTGATTTTAAAGGCAGAAGAAGGTTTCTCTCCATTCCTTCCAAGTGGAAGGAACTCTATTGTTGACACACTTTGGTCTCTTCCCATCTCCCACCATGTCACTCGTATGATTGGTGAGTTTGAGAAAAATAACTGAGGATGCTCAGCTGAACTCTACCTTCATTATGTGTGGGAGCCAGTCAGTCCATGGGGAATAGGAGTTCTCTCAAAACTCTTACCTGGGCAACCATTTCCCTGTGAAAAGCCCTGTCCTCTTCAGTGCTACCTGGGATGGGTGGATGAGCCTGCCCTATTCCGGAGGCTTAGAATTAACAAGCCCACTTGGCTAACAGGACTATACCCATGACCTGCAACATAGCTGCTATCAGTGATGCATTTGGAATCCATTCTTTTTCTTCAGTTCATAACTTCTTCAGAGCCGGGGCAGAAAAAGGGGGAGTCCTAGTATAGCGAATTTCATTAGAGAGCCCAACAGTTGACAACATTATTGCAGCAAATGAACAAAGAGATTCTCAGCGTGAACCCCACGACACTGGCAGCTCCATCGTGGGTTTTCACCCCTCGATGGCCATGCAAAGGAAAAGAAAGAGCCCAGCAGCTTAATTAGTCCACCCACATGCCTAGTGGGGAAAGCTGCCTCTGATTTGGTTCTAGGATCTACTCTGGGAAATACCATCAGGCCACAAGAGAGCCCAGATTTTGCAGGCATCCTGTTTAGTTACAGACTGTTGCCTCCATCAAACTCCTTCAAGCAAGCAGCCAAATAAATGATTGGCAGGCTCTATTCTGTGATTTTTATAGCACTCAGAAAGTGCAGAAGCCAAGACAAATATTTTAATATTCTTTACCTTGTCAAACAGCCTGACAAGCCAACTGATTACACAGTTTACCTTTAAAAGGCAAAGATGTTTGAAAGGATCATTTTTTTCTGAGATAATTTTTAATTCAAGGCTAAAATCTATGCCTTTTAGGGAGCAAGGGCCAATATTGATTCTCTATTTTCCATAGGTCTGGGGAGTAAATGATTAAGTTTCAACTATATTTATACACTCTTTGAAAGCCAAGCTTTTCACAAGGCCTTAGACTAAGTTGATCTTGATCATCTAGAAGCTGCAGCTGCCCACTCATACCAGGAAATGTGTCCTCTTCACATTGGGTCATAAGCTCTTTTTCAACACCATTTCCTTCTACCCAAGATGCTTAGGTCGCTTTCTGCTCTAAGGAAAATGTGGAATAAGTGCACGTCTTCATCCTAAAATGCAGTTAAGTGACGTGATGGGTAGAGAAGATATAAATTCAAATATTTAGTTCCTGTGATTTGTTTTTTACAATTTCTATTTTTAACATTTGTTTCAATAATTTGCTCTGCATTTACCCCCATTACATTTCGAAGACCCCACCTTATTGACCCACTTCAGTTGCGTATTTAAATATACTCGGCTGTGGTTCAAATTGATACCAATTCGTCAGTTTTGTGTCCTTCTCTCCCTGCCCACTCCTTGGGGTACGAGGGGAGTAGGTGGAGGCAGTGTTTTGGAGACTCAGGAGACTGGTATTTGGGCAGAGTTAGTGCTCACTAGAAGTGTGTTCCTAGAAGTGTGGGGCCAGAAACTAAGTGACTGTACCTGTGAGGGAGGGAGTTCACGTGAAGCTCAGTGCTATGCAGGAGCAGGGATCTATTGTCCTATTTCCCTCTTTCCTACACTTAATGAGGGCCTAGAGAGAGGATTTTCTTCCGCAGCAGGAAAGCTAGGGGGAAGCTGTTGCCACTTCCAGGGTTCAGAGCCTCTTACTGGCACTGTTGTACTTAAATTTCCTCCTTTCCTCTCTTTCTTTCTAAGTTTATCCATCTGTCAACGTCCAGTTCAAGCCTTGCCTTCTCCAGGAAACCCTCCCTGACTACACCTACTAGAAGCAATCACCTCTTCAAGAATAAAGTTCAATCCAGCCAAGAAGCATGGACCACCTATTCAGTCCTTAGGTGATGCCAACATCTGATTTAGCTGTTTGAAGGATTTTTCCAGACACAAATGATACAAGATAGAGTAAAAAAATACAATGAAAAAAATAAAAGAACAAGGAGCAACATGAGTTTAAACTACGGTGCTTTCAGACGAAAATGAGGGACTAGAAGTGGCTGAGAACCATGGAGGGACATCAGATTTCATCTAGGTCTGAGATGAATAAGTTCTTCCAAAAAAAAAAAAAAAAAATTTCTAAGAAGCCCTCCATGCCAGTCCTACTTGAATCCATATAGAGGCAGAGAACGCAGTTCCTCTCCCCAACTCATTTTTGGAACATCTCTGCAAGTCGAGATCAATTCCTTAAGTTGGCTTGTAGTCTATTTCCTGGTGTGATAACGGAAAGATATTATTAAGATGGACTCTTCCATTCATTCTTTCTTACTATCTACCTCTGCCCAATATCAGTACCCTCAGTACCAGTACACTGATTCCATCAATCATCTATCTCTCTTTCTATCTATCTAGCGCCTACTTAGTACAAATGTTCCACCAGCTGGATGAAATTTCAACAAGCCAAGTGCTCCCAAGAACCTGTAGTCTGTAGCCTTAATACCAGACACTGAAGCTACTGGTTCATTCATTAATTCAATACTGTATCTATCTGGGAATATCTGCAATTTACCAGGCATTGTTCTTAAAACAGTTTGTACAGCAGAGAAAAAAACAAGCAAAGTTCTTGCCCTTTCAAAGAGTCTATGTTCTAAGGAGAGAGACAGACTAACAAGAAATTGTAACTATATACTAAGATCATGTAACGATAATGCTATGAAGGAAAATAAAGTACTATTGAGGGATGGGTGATGACCGAGGACGTTAATTTCAGTAGTAGAAAGAAGTCTGAGGGGTGACATTTGGGCAAAGACCCAAATAAAGTGCAGAAATGAGCTGTGTTAATATCTGAAAGAAGCAGCTTCCAGGAGGAGGGGACACCTAGTGCCAAAGCTCAGCTAGGAACCTTATTAGACAAACAAATCCAGGGCCTGTGCAGCTGAAAACAGTGAGCAAGAAGGAGGCAGAGAGGAAATGAGGTGAGGGAAGAGACAGGGTTTGATCAAGGACGGTAAGCATGTTGACTCCATTCTTGGTGTGAGACAAAGCCATTGAAGGGGTTTGAGGAAGTCATAGCCTGATGTAAGCCTCACAATGCTCACGTTGGCTGCTCTGCGGAGAACGGAACAGATTGTTCATGGCCCAGAGTGGAGGATGGGAGCCCAGGCGGGAGTATCTCTTGTTTGTTCCTTCTGCTTCTTCTGTATCATCTTCCCAGCTCAGTTGCAATCTGTTCCAGGGCAGACTGTTCTGGTCTGTCTGGAAACCCCACTGCTTGGCTCCAGGGAACCTTCTAGATCCCAAAAGAGGTCTCTACATTCCCCTTACCATGTTTACCTTTCCTTTGTAACCCAATCAAATATGCCCAAACCACTGTTTCCTGGGCATCATATCCTTCCCCAAATGCCCAATCCCCCCACACCCATGGTCAGATGGTGGGAGGAGACTAGCTAATTGACCTCATACACTGGTTCTCACTAAGGTGCAAATGGCCAGTGTAATCTTAATATACCACCCGTCCAAGGCACATTTCTTCAGTGCCTATTCCAAAAGCACAGATCTCTAGCAATGTCATTTCAGAAACCACCAGAGACTTTGCACAAAGTATTATTAGGGGAATAGGCCCTTCATAAAAGTACAAGAATGGGAGCATATATTACAATAAATGAGACCATATATTCCAAATTGGAAATTATTTCAAATTAGATCATGAACATGGAATTCATCCAGCACCTGGGATAACAAAGCCCTAAGAGGCCATTTAACTGAGCCAACCCATTTTAGAGATGAGAGAACAGAAGTCCTGAAATTGGAAGGCATCGGCAGAAAACCCACAGGATCTGTTCACCCTAAACTCTGAAAATTGTAAAATACTTTGGGAATGGATAGAATGATGCTGGTAACTTTTAGCCTCATTATTATTTTGCTAATTATGGTCTAGGGGACCTCTTTCTCTATCTCTTTCAACCTCTTCCTCTCTGTGGAAACTAAATCCTATGGTTCAGAACTCACTTGGTTTCTAGATTCAGGTGCTTGGAGCACGAGTAGATACAACCCTACAGACCCACATTTTGACTCACTCCCTCCAGTGGACCCAGTGCCCCGAAAGGAGAGGCGACTTGGCTTGAGAAATGTGGAGAGTTCTAAGCACTGGTCCCTAACACCAGTCATTGAGCAAGTCATCCATGTCATGTTACCTGGGGACATTTAAGAAAACATACATTTGCTCAAAAGCAGCAGAGAAAGAGGAGAAGCCTCTTTACTTGCCATTCATTGGACTCAGGTACAGTTTGGGTGCTGGCTTTTCAGAGGACCCTGGTCACCTCAGAGTATATTGTTCCTCCAAACAGAGAAAGAAGGATCCTATGGTCCAGAGTCTGATTGATGGTGACACCACTGAAGCAGCACATTAAGTATTTCTGTGATTCCGTAAGCAGAAAACAAACTGCTCGATGAATGACAGGCACTGCACAGATGCCACCTATTAAATAATTAAAATAAAGTAGAAATTAAAAATAAACAGTGGGAAATGATTTGAAACACACACAACCAAAGGAAGCAGAAAGAGTAACTTGGGAATGAAGAAGTGAGTAAAATTAGATTTGAGTTATTTCTAAATTCAATTGCATCTAGATTAACTGGCTGTCTTTCTCCCATTGTCACCATGAAATAAACAATACTTTAAAGTGAGAAATCCTAGAAGCAAGTGCAATACTAACGCAGCAGCCATGGAGCCTCTTTTGATGGGTAGGGAAGTGCCCAGGTTTTGCTGATGAGGAAAAGATGGGCAGATACAAAGTGAGATACAATGGAAGGGAAATGAAAAGAGAATTTGTAGTAGTCACAAACACTGTGTAATGAACAATCACAGAATCTTAGTAACACAACAATAAATGTTTACCTCCCTCATATTTGTGGGTCAGTTGTGAATTCACTGATCGATCCTAGGCATGTCTAGGTGACTCTGCTTCAAAATGCAGATCAGGCTGAGATTGGCGTATCTCAGCTAAAGTTTGTGCTCTGGTCTATTCCATGTGTGCTTCTGGGGGCCAGGCTGAAATGACAATAGCTACCCAGAGGAAGCGTATTTCATAGTAATGACAGAAATTTCCAGAAGGTGGGGAGACAATTCCTCTGAAGCCTCAAGCTGGAACTGGCACACCGCCACTCCTGCCTACATTCCAGGAGCCAAAACAAGTCCCACGGTCAAGCCCTATCTCAATGGGATGGGAAATATCCTCCACCAACTCTACTACCTGGTATTGCAAAGTCACATGGAAAAGGCATGGATGTGGAATCCTAATGCAGGAGATCAGGAAGAACTGCAAACAATGGTTCAGTCTACCATGGGTTTTATTATCATGAGACTTTTCAAACAAACTGTTTCTCGAGTCCTTCAAAACGATGTTCTAGACCATGGTTTGACAAGCAAGGGCATACAGGCCAAATTTATCCTGCCACCTGTTTCTTTATGTCCTGCAAACTAAGAATGCATCATTTATATTTTTAAATGTTGGGAGGAGGAACAGCCAAAAAGTAATGACATTTTGGGACACATTAAAATTATATGACATTCAAACATCAGGGTCTATAAATAAAGTTTCATTATCACATAGCCACACTCATTCACTTATGTATTATCTATGCTGCTTTTGCACTACGATGGCTGAGTTGAGTAGTTACAACCGAGACTATGTGGCCTGCAAAGTCTAAAATATTCACTAGCCGACCCTTTGAAGAAAAAGTTGACTGACCCTTTGTCTAGACCACTGCTGTCCAACAGAAAAATAATGTGTGACCCATATGTAATTTTACATTTTCCAATAGGCATGTTGTAATATTGTGATTTATAATAAGAAATTTATTTGGTCTTCATCCTGTTTCTGGCACAGAACTTCTAAAACCCTTAGAATTTCTTACATGATAAGAGCAATAAAGGTGTCTTGACATTCATAACGTTCCCCTTTCAACCACACCTGAGTTTATGTTAATGAGGTGACTTTTGGATCACACCTAAAGATGGGGGCTGGTTACCAGGGGAACCAATCATGTGATTGGAGGGTTGGAACTTTCAGTCCCACCCTCCTGACCTCCAGAGACTGGAGGAGGCTGGACACTGAATCAATCTGCAATGGCCAATGACCTAACCATGCCTGTGCAATGAAGCCCCCATAAAAACCCAAGGAGAGGGTTCAGAGAGTTTCTGGGTTGGCAAACACATGGAGAGTCGGGAGAGTGGCATGCTCAAAGAGCACGGAAGCTCCACATCCCTTCCCACATGCCTTACTCCACGCATCTCTTCCATCTGGCTGTTCCTGAGTTATATCCTTCTAGAAAAAACTGGTAATCTAGTAAGTAAAATGATTCTCTGAGTTCTGTGAGCCACTCTAGCAAATTAATCGAACTCAAGGAGGGGATGGTGGGAATCTACAGCCAGTCTGTCAGAAACACAGGTGACAAGCTGGACTTAGATTGGCATCTGAAGTGGGGGTAGTCTTGTGGGACTGAGCACTTGGCCTGCGGGATTTAATGCTATCTCTAGGTAGATAGTGTCAGATTGGAGTTAAATTTTTGGGACACCCAGATGGTGTCAGAGAATTGCTTGCTGGTGGTGGAAAAACACACACTGGAATTGATGTCAGAATTGTACACGTTAAAAAAGTAAAAAGAAATGAGTGAAATTAATTGTAATAATATATCTATTTAATCAAATATATCCAAAATAGCACATTAGAGAAAAGTATTGAGATATTTTACACTCTTTTTTCATACCAAGTCTATAAAATCTGATGTGTGTTTGATACTTACAGCACATCTCATTTCAGACTAATCACATTTCAAGTGATCAATAGCCATATGTGGCTGGTGGAGACCATACAGGAAAGCAAAAATGTAGACCATTTTTATCTCCCCTTCAAGAAGCCTAATCTTGTGGGGGTTTTTTTTCAAATTTCTTCTTAAATCAATGTTTTCCAAATAGTCCCTGCACTTGAATGACTCTAGGATGTACATCTACAGCCAACATTATGTTATCTTGCGCCTTGAGAAGAGCCCTATCCACAGCAGATGGTCAAAAAATGTTTGTTGGATAAATAAATACATGAATGAATGATGCACTTGTCCATATCATGTTTCTGGAGTCACGCTTTGGCTTCTCCTCATATTGGATTCCTGTCCCTCTGATTAAATAGTTTGCTCCTTAAGTATGATGACCAGGTATCTCCTATTAGACCAACCCTCCTGCAGGTAGCAACTATAAACTGTGGAAAATATTTTTAAAATAGCTACATGAAGGTGTCAAAACAAGAAGAAACTAGAGGGGAAACTATAATTGGAAGAAGGGAATGGCACTGGGTTAATTCTCCATTTTCACATTTTTTTGACCTGAAGGCAGACTTCAGTCAGCAGCAAGTGGGGCACTAAAATTGGTAAAAAGTCCACAGTCTTACTGGCTTGAAGAACCAGAGGACAGAATTCAAGGTGCCCATAGCTACTGGAAGTGGGGGGTGGGGGTGGGAACCCAAAGGGGAATGAACTGAAGATGGGGAGCCCTATATATTGCATATAAATTCTGCCCAATCTCTGGCTCTTCCCTGAACAACGCACATGTGGGACAGACATGAAGAAGCCCGGCTGAGAACTGAGCAGAGAATTTTGCTGCTGCCTACAATAGTGGAGACAAAGCTTAGAGTTTTAGTCCAGCCAAATTAAACTTCCTGCTAAAAAACAAAACAAACAAACAAAAAGCACTTTTCTGAGGAATATAACAGAATAATCCAGAATGTCTACAATGTATCATTTAGAACCTCTTGGATACAATCCAAAACGACCAGGCACTTCACTCCTCCACATCGTCCTGGAGAATTCCTTTAAGACCCAGTGCAAATATCAATTTTATTAAGAAGCTCCTCCTGCCCCCAGCCGTAATCACTCTCTCCTTTGCCCAATATCTGAACCCAGGGCATTCCTCCCCGCCATAGGATGCATCATAGTTTAGAATAATTTATTTCCTTATTAATCTCTCTCCCTTTAGACTGTGAGCTGTCTGAAGGCACAAACCTGATCTTATTCCTCGTGGTATCCTCAGTGCCAAGGCCCATAGCAAGTGTCCAGTAAATGTGTCTTGCATGAAGGGAGGGAAGGAAGGAAAGAGACTTTTTTTCTAAAAATTAAAGGTCTAAAAAATTTTATAAAATCCTTTTGACTCAGATGCAAGCTTTCTATAATTCTCTCAAGTCTAGAGTTTTAGATAACAATAACAGCTCTTCACATTTCTGTAACATTTATAATTTACACAGCACTGTACATCATCTTAATCCTTTTGACAACCCAATTATGCATGATTACCCCAATATTACAGATCAGAACTCCATTTTGATTACAGATTGAAAACATGACTTGTCCAAGATCTCTGGCATGCGACTAAAAATGAACAGAACTTTGACCAGAACCCAGGTCTTTGGATTTAAGGTTTTTTTTGTTTTCACAATATACAACCCCTGAGGATAAATTAAGTTCACTAGTGGCCTCCTAACGTGGGTGAAGCCTTGGTGCTTCACCCCCACAGACACACCAGCCACCACCAGTGCTGAACACTCCACCACAGCTTGCTCAGTGTGCTGGGGGTCGGGGTGGGGGGCTTCCAGAGGCCCAGGCAACACCAGTTCCCGGCCTAAATCCAAGGCCCCAGGCTAAGACCCAGTTCCCATCTCATGGGGCCAGTCCTCTCCTCTGGCTCAGCTGTGCAGAGGTGATTGTTAATTTTCCTCTGATTCCTTCTGCCACCCAGCTCCGCGCCTGACGTGGTTGCAAAAGGAGGCTTCACGGAAGATGGAATGTGAGATAGCCTTTGTGGGTGGTTAAGTGGATGGATGGAGAGGAATGTGCAAAGTACCTGATGCAGGAAGATTTTGTACAACAAAATTGCCACAGCAAGAAAGTCCACAGTTTCCTCCCAGGGTTTATAAAGACTAGCACAAGTGGGGCTCTCATGGGTTCAAGCAGCCCCACCACCACCAGCACCTCCACTCTGGCCTCTTTCTTTCCTACCATGTCATCCATTCCCCTTGGACATGAACTGGAACATGGCTTACAGGCAGACAGGTCTGGGGGACAAGAGTCATGTCTGCAGCTGTTGGCGCAAAGTCAGAGGTAGTCTCGAGATCACACAGTGGGCCTCACCCCACCCATGAGCAAGCAGCTCCCTGCGCACCTGTACACGTGCCTGTTTGAGTCCCCCTGTGAGGGACAGGGTGCTCTGTCCCAGGGAGCCCCAAAACTTTACGGAGCATCTTGAAATGGCCAGTCATCTTGGGAAAATGCCTGTTTGGGCACTGGGAACTGCTGCATTAGAATTACTGTGGGCAGTTTTTAAAAATATGTTTTCCCTCGTCTCCCCTGCGGTAATTCTGATTCCCTAGGTATAGAACGGGTCTTTAAAAAAACATAATTCTCAGACTCAATACCCGACAAGCTAAATCAAAATTACCTAGGGAGGGCGTGGGAACTGGTCCTTTTAAAAACCTTCCCAAGTGGTTCTCCTGCAAGGCTGGCTGGGAACTGCTGAATTAGAGTCCTCTCATTTCCAGCCCGAATCTCCATCTGGCCCCTCTGCCTGTCTCCCCCGCGCTGCCCCCTGCAGCCACCAAAGCTTCCAGGCTTCTCCTCAAGACACCTGCTCAATGTTTGAAAAATAAAAGCCATCATCTTCCCCCAAGTCTTTTCTTTTTAAGACTAAAAGGAACATCACAGCAAGAAAAAGAGTGCTTTCTCTGCTAGGAGCCTCCAGAAATTAGTCTCAAAATAGTATTTGCTTCAGGGACTTTTTTATTATTATTCAGAACCAAAGTGTTGAAAGTGTAGGGGAAACTCAACTGATTTGTTTCACCTATGTATCAATGTACTCAAAATGCTCAGAAATTTCTTTTCTCAGAGTCAGTTTTGTTTTGGCAAGTGACCCAGTGGAAAACCAAAGAAGGAAGTCGTTCAGGCAGATCCGTGAATTGCCCGCAAGTGAGGCCATCATTTAAAGGGTCCGGGCTCCTGGTTCTTCTCAGCAGGGAAGGGAAGGGGCTCCATCCGTGCAAAGCCACAGTACAGCAAGGCAAGATGCCCGGCTTTATCAGGGTTGTCGGGCTGTGTATCTGGCAAATGGCATCATCTGTGGATTGACGTCCTCGGAACCTAATCAGAGTGGAAAGCTGAGAAGGACAGCCAGAGGCCACAATGTACAAATCTCACCCCTCAGTCGGAGCCCTGGCATGTGAGAATGAGTTAGTAAGGGAAGGGAAGACTTGAAAGGCAGCGTTACCCGCGTGCAGTGGTACACCACTGAACTCAGGTGCTTACGCCTCAGACTGGATGTATCTTCTCACTGGTTAAGCGTTGGTCCAGTTAGCCCCAAGGAGGGGGGTGGGTTTCCCCAGCAGGCATCCCCTTTGTGGGCTGACCACGTTTCTTCATGACCAGCTTGATCTTTAGCAGGGGCTTAAGACTGAATGTTAGAGAAATAAAGAAGGGCATTAAAATAATCATCAAACATAACTAATGTTTATTTCTCCTTGGTGGAGACAGTTGGTCCAAAACTGCTGGGCCTCAGAATGGCGTTACTGTCTGAGACAGGAGGAGAAGGGGACAGGTTAAGAATTCCTGCTGTGGATATGGGTATCTTTCACCTAATATTTTTACAGTCCTCAAAACTCTTTCTCATGCTTTATCCCAACTTAGAGTCAAGAAAGCCAGTTCTATAGGCAAGGTAACTACTATTATTCCATTTTGCAGATAAGAAAGTTGAAGTTCAAAACTTATATCACTACCAAGGGTCGCAGAGTAAAATGTAGCAAAGCTGGGGACTCAAACTCTAGCCCTCTGCCTCCTAGACCAAGCTCCTTCTAAAACGTGACTTTTTTCATGAGGGCTAAAAAGAGTACATATCAGGGCACGCTGGGACCCAGGAGCCTCATGCTCTCAGCACTCGGGATGCCCATTCTAAAAGTATTATCCTTCCAGCGGTTAGCATGGCTTTGTTTCTGAGAACTACCTGGGGTCATAGCCTAGACGGATGAGCAAAGTCCTAAGGAAACGGAAGTTGGCACCTCCTTTCGCCTTCAGCAAATCTCATCCAGCACGTCTGGATTCATGGCCCAGCAGTAGGACTCACACGTTCATAGAGCCTCTTCTCTCTTCTGCAGTCAGGGGCAAGAGCTACTGTACTGCAGACTGACGGTGGGGGTAGAGGAGACTAAAGTCCTCCAACCCCAGGAATATTTGACAAGCAAGACTGGATGGGGAGGGAGGGGTGCCGGCTTAAGAAACAGAAAGAGGAGAGGTCAGCAATTAAAGTTATCAGGAAAGGGGCTCAGCCCCATCACATCCCACCCGACTCAGGGGAAACTGAGATGGGTGCACTTGAGAGCTTCTTCCAGCCCCATACCTTCCCTGCGGCTGTTAATTTTTACCTGATTCCTGCAATTACTAAGTGACAATCTCAGGGCAAACCAAGAGTGGGGGGTGAGGGAGGAGGAAGGATGCCACAGCAGGGGACCTGGAAAGGGGACACAGGGAGGGCTGGAGAAGAGATGGAGGCAGCAAAAGAGACCCAGAGTCACAGGCCCCTTCCTAGCCAATATGGTGACCTCGTACACATTATAAAAGAAGAAATGGGCCTTGCTTTCTCAAGACACTTTATGGCCATCTGCTGGAAAATTGTCATAATGGTGATATAAACGTAGGATGACTAAGAACGTGAAAGGGTTCCCTGGGATTGTACAGGCATGTTACACAACCAAGAGCAGACCCCTTACCTCTGTACCAGTCAGGGGTAAGGCACAGCTGTGTTATTAATTAGGGGACAGCACCTAGGACCTGGGGAAGCTCAGACTCCTCCTCTGGGGTTCCCTCCAGTCTTCGCTCAGGTGAGGACACCTTGTCCCACAGCAAAGGAGGGAAGGGGCATTAGGACAGGGAGCGAGAACCTGGAACCCCGAGGTCCTTGTCTCTTTCAGCTGATGTTGGTTCCTGACAACCTCTCCCACTCTCCAGCCTGGTCTGCAGTCTCACTCTGACATTTACAGCTTCTGTTGCAAAGGTAGAGCAAAGAGATGCTCAGAGGACAGGACATGATTCCCCAGGCACACACCATTCATGCATTCTTTCCTGTGAGCATATCCTTCTCTTCTAGGAATGGAAGAGAAGGACTCTCTGTGGCCTCCAGGTGAGAAAAGTGCAGAACAGAGAGACCAGAGATGCATAAGAACTCAGAAATCATGGAACCAACATGTGGCAGAGCTTGGAGGGATCTGGGGTTCATCTGGACCAGCCCCCTGGTTTACAGATGGTGAAACTAAGGCACATGGAGGAAAAGGGCCTTGCCCCAGTCCCCATTTTCTGTCGGTGGGGAACCAGGATTAGCTCGAGTCTCTTAACACCCTGACCAAATCTTACCCCTGAAAACTGCATTTTGGGGCTTCACAACACACCGGGCCCCTCAGGAGAGACATCAGCTGTGCCTGAAGGTTCACAGGAGCCACACAAAGGACCCGACCAATTAAGCCTCAGGCCTCCAGCCCATGAGCACCTGCCAACAGACACATGAGCCGTCCTAGACACACGTAAAACATACACAGACAGAAATGCACCACCCAGACACCCACAGCACCCAGGCACACAGGCAGATACACACAAATGTGTTTACACAGGCAAGTTAAAATAACACAGGCTCCCATTCATTGAGCTTCTCCAACACGCCAGCCTCTGTACGGGGTAATTTATATTTGTTATCTCATCATCCTCCCAATAATCCCACTTGTTAGCCTCACTTCGCAGATAGGAAACTGAGGCTCAGATAGATTAAGTAACTCACCAAAAATCACGCAATGCTAAGTTTCAGAGTGAGCTCTCAAACTGCCTGTCCCCAAGGCCTGTGTTCTTTCCATTATACCATGATGCCATTTATAAATATACACACTCACACATATATTAGAATGTATGTATTATAACTCATTGATATTATAATAATGATAAAATGTTACTATAGATAATGGTAATAATAATATAGATATATAACAATAATGATGTAATAATAATAATAGCTAACTTTCTAAGGTACAGTTCTAAGCCCTCATTGTTCTAAACCCTTTCCATGAATTAACTCATTTAATCTTCACAGTAACACTCAGAATTAGGCCCCATTTTGTAGATGAGAAAACTATAGCCCAGAGAAGCTGGGTGAATATCCCAAGGTTGCCCAGCGGGTAAGTGGGAGAGCCTGGATGTGAACTCAGTCATAGGGCTTCGTGTGGATCAGGAGGAGAGGCTGTGGCCAGGCCCACCCTGGGCCCTGGATCCAGCCCCGAGGATGACCCCTTCCATCCTTCCTGGCGGGCTCTCTCGGAGGACTTGCTCCCACAAGCTGTGAGTCCTTGGCCCCTGCTCGCCTTTGCTGAATCTGCAGCTGCAATCAGCCAGCTCAGGCTGAGCTCTGGGTCTCTTGGGAAGGGAGCGGTGAAGACAGACAGCAAGGCCAGCCCTGGAGACCCAGGGTCCCCAGGGAAGGGAGTCAGGCTGCTTGTTCAACACCTGAGAGCTTTGGCTCCAGAACACAAAGGCATGAGGCCATTTTCCAGGAGGCTAAGTCCAGGACGAGGGAGAGCCAGGCTGCTGACGGCTTGTTCCCCCTCCCTGCCCCTCCTTGCACCCGGCCTCCCAGGCTGTTGTCTTCACACACTCCCCTTTCCTCCCGAGACGGCCCCTCTTCTAGCCACTCTCTTTCAGCAGATCAATCCATTTTGTGTGAGCAGAAAAGTGAGGATGAGATCAAGCTACAGAGACTGAATGCACGGCCCCGATAAGAGAGGCAAGAACCACGTCTGTGGCACAAGCGGGTGTGGAGGGGATAATAGGCCAGACCCTGTGTTCTGTTTGGCCACACAATGGGCCGCATTCAGCAGGCGCTCTCCTGGTCTCTAATCTAGCAGGAAGGGCATATGTGCAGTCTATTAGCATGTATTCTCCCTTTCTGCATTGTACCGATAACCCAGTTTCTGACCCAACCTCTCGCTTTTCTTTTCACTCCACATTATAATTCTGCTTTCTTAAAATCCTATTCAGCTATATTTAAAAAAAAAAAACTCTAACTCTCTCTACCTTTTCAAAGTACATCAGTAATTTTTTTTCCCGCTAAACCAAGGTGACTTCTACAAAGGATTCACCTTTCTGGATGGCAATGATGGTTCAAGAGCTAAAGGATTGGCAGCATTCCTCAGGCCATATTTATAAATTCACTAATAGAAATCAACATAAAGGATGAGCTTCGGCAGCGAAACACACAGCTGTCACAGAAACCAGAGACCCAGAACAGGCAAAAGGTTGCCATCAGCTCTGCCTTCCAAGGAGCTGGAAATGGAGCCCATCACACGCGGACCCGGGCTTCACTATCCTGTGATTTCCCAGTGGTCAGCACTGTTATTCATCCTGTTGTTTGTTTTTAACAGAATTTTCCCAAAGTAAAATGGAGATTTAATCAATGGTTAGTGATTCTGAAAGCAGACGTTTCATGAAACTCTCTTAAGTTCTTCTTCTGAGAAAACTAGCAAATTGCTTGTAATCACAGAAAGTGGCATCCTCTGCAGCCAGTGCCTTTTGTTCTTTACTGGAGCCTCCCAGACAGGAGTTAAACATATTGATCATTGGAATGTTCTAAAAGAACAATTGGATAAATGAGAAGGCGGCTGGGATGTGATCATTGGGAGGGCTGTAGAGGTTCGTCTGAGCCCACGTTTCATGCCATGCACGTGCTAGTTGGGTGTTGCCTATTTACATTCCTTCTGTAACTTAAAAATAGCCCATCGACATAACCAAATAAATAGGCATTTCTGACCCAAGGGAAATCTCCTGGACTCCGTGGCTATGCTGTATGACCGTGTAAACATTAAGAGAGATTCTGATTCACAACTTCATCTTAGGGAGTAATTTCTCTCAGAAGTCTGACTTCCTACCACTCTTGAGAAATATAAAAATTTCCAGGAAATTGGCCACATATACGGGAGAACAAGAACATGGGATAAGTGACACCCTGATTCTGACCCAGGCAAGCTTTTCCTTTTCCTGGAAGGGCCCCAGCTTCCTAAGCGCACAGTGAGAAGAGGTGGACTTCAAAAAGCCTCCAGCCTAACACAAGCATCGTATTGGTCAAGGGAAGTGGAGGAGAAATGTTCTGGTGTGGAGAAATGTTCTGTGTGACAAAGAAGGGCGTGATACTTGGGCCATTACATTTGCCAGTCAGTATGGCCCTGGGCACATGACTCTAAAGACCAAATCAGCAGGACTTGAATTCTGAGTCGTCTCCTCGGCAGTGGAGGCTATGGTTGACACCAGCATTGACCTTCTGTTCACCACACTTTCATGAAAATGTCTGGGAAATAGCCAGAGAACAAGGAAGATACAGAGTTATGGTATGACCTGACCAGGCCCAAATGGGGACCAGGCACTGGCCCTCAAATCTCCATGTGCCCATTTAGAACTGGAGACTGATTCCAGGCTGGTGACAAATGAAGGGTTCCAGGGAAGTGTCCTCGCCACATGCCTGCTCAAAAGGATGGTCTGTGAAATCCAGACTGGCCAAAGTCTCAAACTCAGAGGCTTACAGAGGTCAGGCAAGTCATGCAAATGAGTGGAATGGTCTGAGAAAGAACCTTCTGTGGCCAACTGGAGAGCACGGGTTCTGAAGGGCAGCCACTTCTCAGTTCCAGCATCAGTGTGTTGCTAGACAGGGATGCAAGTCCTGTGTTGCTACACAACCCAGACTTTCAAAAGATACAGAAAAGCTGTTTTGTTTTGTGTTGTGAGTAATTCAAAATTTTTAAAACATTGTGTAGGACATATCTGGACCATCAGTGGTTCTTGGTGGACCAATGTTCTTGGTCCAAAGAACATTAAATCCACGATCTTTACTATTACCAGGCATCACCTCAGTGTCTGTTTGGACCAAGAACTTGTTTCTCCAGTGAAATTAGTAAATAATTCTGGCTCTCTGGAGCTTGGTGTCCCCTGTGTAGAAGATATTCAACTCCCAACTGCAATTCCAAACGTTTTCTTTCAGGGTCCATTCAGGTATTCAGAGTGTCCTAAGCACTAGGGATACAAAGGTGACAGTCAAGATATTTGCTCTCCTGCAGCTCACATGCTGCTTGGGAGAGTGGGAAAAGAGGCATAAAATATATATCCATACATACATATGCATACATAAATACATAGACACATATGTATTCACACTGTGGATAGACTGGGGTATGTGTTGTAGGTAAAGGCAATGGGATTTGCAAATGGTTTGGATACAGAGAATAAAAGAAAGAAGAACATCAAAGACGGTGCTTAGATTTGTGGCTTTAAAACAGGTGGATGAGGAGGACTGAGGCATGAGGAGGTTTATGGGAGAATCAAGAGATCTGTATTGTACCAGTCAAATCTGAGTTGTGTATTAGACATCATGGATGGCTCTGCAGACTCTACCTATGAAAACAGAAATATGCTTGATGGTTTCCTCAAGACTAGTTGAAAAGTCAGTGGAAATAGACCGAAAATCTACAAAGGGGCTTGTAATAACATTGACAATCACCATTATCTGGGGACAAAATTGACCTAAGAGTCAGGGTTCATGCTCTACATCACCAGCATCTCAATCATGTTGTACTAACAGTTCCAGAACAATTATTTCATGATAAAGCGGTGGGAAATGTGCCTCCTTAAGCTTTTATAGATCTATTTAGACATCTTCCTAAAGAAAGTGTTTCTATCCTTCACCAGAAATCAGCCTTGGAGTTAGCTCTCCCAGCTTCATTGTCACAGGCCGAGTCACAGAGAGTGACCTTGATGCCATGAGCCATGGAACAGGGAAGTGTAAAGAGGAGGCCTCCCCAGCCCGCCTGCCTGCAGATGCACCCCTCCCGAGTGCATCGGGGTGCAGGGTCGCCTGTGAGCATGAAGAGCTACACACTGATCTTCACTAATTAAAATTATTATCACTATACTATGAAAAGTGACTCATTAGCTCTGGCATTGTAACCATGCCCACAGCAGTGTTTCTACCTAATAGATCCCAGGGACTTACAGTAACTGCAGTACTCCTGTGGTAGCTGTGATTTTTGACAAAGTGCATACTCACCACCTTCCCTTAATTTACTGAGTCCTTGAGCCCTCCAGGTACCTTGTCAGTGCCTGGTGATTTCTTGGCACTCTTCTCAAAGGACCTTGTGAGATGTCAAGTTACCACAAGGAGGAATAGAGTCCTGAACCCAAACAAATGGAGATTGAGCCTCCAGAAGAAATTAGACCACGATAGAGTAGAATGTGTTCTTATGTCAAATGGGTGGTGAATACTGGGGATCATTCAGACCAGTCGTCCCTGATGACAGAAAAAGTGAAAAGAGAGGAGCATCTGGTTAGCTCCTCTACTTTGTGAACGCCTCCTCCTCCCCAAAGAGCAGATCCAGCTCCAGCAGAGACACAGGGGAATGCTCTGCTCTCCACCATGCTGCAGATCTGGTTGAACCAATGCTCAAAGTCAGAGAGAAAATATTTACTTGATTAAAGCCCCCTAACCAAAATCAGCATATTCAGATTGATATTATCTCCCAATATTGCTTTCCAAATGTTAGGAGCAATGACCTGGAAAAGCGAAAAGCTTTATTTAAGAGTGTGGATGTCTGCATTCTATACGGCTAGATCCTTGGATGTCAGAAGAACAAAACAACCATTGGTTGGAGTTTAATAATCTTTCACTGTCCAAACACAAAACTTGCTACTGCCCCATGAAGGCTTCTAGAGAGCAGAGCTATAGAACATGGATGTTCAATTTAGAATGCAGAAAGTCACAAGGGAGTGTCATTCCCATGCTAACTTTAGAAGAAGCCAGATAAGCTATGCAATTAGTTTTTAAACCCATCAGAGAGCTGAGTATGTCAATAAACCTAAATGAATTAAATTCCAGAAAGCAATGAGCCCTTCCTTGGAGAGTAGAGACCCACTGCTACTCTCCTCCTTGGTGGAGTGGTGGGAGAAGGAGGAATTCAACATAACAAAGGTAAGGAGAAACCACGCAAACATTTTCTAAGTCTCTCACGGCCATGTGTGAGCTGGTGAGACAGGAAGCCCATGGTTTCCCTTCCACAGAACAACCTGGAACCCATGCCCCATATCTTTCCCACAGGCCTTCACCAAGCGTATGACCTGTATCTTAAAGGCTGGGGGCAGGGCAGAGACCAGAAAGAGATCCCCCCTCCCAAAGCATATGGAACCTTCGCTAAGTGCAAGGCAGAGTAAGAGAGCTGAGAAAATCTCCCTGAGATATCACTTCCACTGAAGGCTGGGACTGGGGTAGGCAGGAGAGCCAGCAGCAATCCCTTCAAGGCTCCGAGGGTCTTCACTTAGTACACTGGAGTAGCCCTCCAAAGGCTGAGAGCAAGGAGCAGGATGGAAAGAACCTTCCCGAGGAGAGAAAAGCAGCAGCACGACCGGCAAAATAGAGAATTCTCCAGTGACCCAAAAAGTTGGCAGGTAGGCTATAAAACAGACAGGGTCTCCCATTGTTCAGAAAGTTATAAAGCTTAAAGAGATCTTCTGAATCTCACCTGTGTTCAGATCCCAAGCCCTGCTGATAACATCCTCAAAACACTTAGAGCTAGGAGTGAACTGAATCTAACCAAAGCTGCAACAAGCCCAGGCCCAGCTCAGCTACAGACTGGATCAACTCATCCTTCCGCACCACCAGCCTGAGAGAAGAAGGGCCTTCCCCTTTTCTAGGGGCAAAGTTTATTTACTTCCACCTCTTCAGTGCTTTTATACACATGTTCTGGCACATAGTAAAAAAAAATTAGGAAATACACAAAGAAGTGAGAAAATGTGGCCCATGGTCTAAAGAAGATATGAAATGAGACAATGAGATGAAATCAGACAAGGTCCATATGTTGGATTTATCACACAGGGAATGTGAAAAAAAAAAGATCTATGATAAATATGTTAAAGGATCTAAAAGAAATCTTGGATGATATGTGTGAAAAGATGAGGAATTTTATCAGAGAGATGGAAACTAAAAAAGAACAAAATGGAAATGCTAGAAGTAAGAAATACGCTATCAGAAGTGCATCATTCATTTGATAGGGTTAAAAACAAACCAGACAAGGTAGAAAAGAGGATTAGTGAACTTAAAAACAGGACAATAGGAATTACTTTGAATGGGAGAGGTTTCTGGAATGATGGAAATGTTTTACATGTTGTTTTCAGGGGCAATTACAGAAGTGTATATAATTGTCAAAACCCATCAAATTGAAGCCTTATGATCTATGCATTTTATTTTATGTAAATTTAGTACCACTAAAATATAAATGGATGAAAATATGGAAGGATATTATCCAATACATTTATTGAGCATCTGTATGTACAGATACTTTACTACTAGATGAGAATACGAATAGGTTCAAGGTATATAGGTTGTCTTTACAGAGCTTACATTTCTTGAAGGAGTGAATTAGCGCTTTTTGAGGGCGAAAGTTAAAGCACTGTTTTCTCATGTGAGATTTTAAAAAACAAAAACAAGGGGGCCGGCCCCATGGCATAGCGGTTAAGTCCGACACACTCTACTTCAGCGGCCCAGGTTCGCAGGTTCAGATCCCCTCTGCAGACCTAAACCACTTGTCAGCCATACTGTGGCAGTGACCCACATACAAAACAGAGGAAGACTGGCACAGATGTTAGCTCAGGGGGAATCTTCCTCAAGCGAAAAGAGAGGAAGACTGGCAATGGATGTTAGCTCAGGGTGAATCTCCCTCAGCGAAAAAAAAACCCAAAAACCCATATGAGAGTTTGAGTTGATCTGAGTGACACAGAGAAAGTGTATTGGGCCTAGTTTGTGTGTCTGCACACAGTCACTTGGCTCCAGCCCCACGCTCAGCTACGTGGTCAGTGGAGAAACTTGGCCACCGTTTCCCCCTCGCTGCAAACATTGGGAGGCGAGGGAGGGCTTTGAGGCCTGTGAAGCTCCAGCACCAGGTCTGGCCTGACCAGAGGCACAGAGGCTCTGACTTCCCCAGCAGCTGCCAGGGGGGCTGGATAACACAATCCCAAACTTCCAGGGCCTCCATGCCCCATGGAGTGAACTTTGACCAATCGGAGACAGAAGCCAGGAAGAGCCAAGAGATAAGCGTCTTCCCCTTCCTCCTCCCCCACCCCATATCCCCACTGAACTGTTCTGAGGTGCAGTCGTTCATCTGGCCCCTCTGGAGAAATCTCTCACCACAGAGACACAGGCTGTGTTTTTATGAAGCCAGGGCTAACTGGAAACCCCACAGGACTCCCACTGGCATTTGCTCTCCTTCCTTCCTGCCCCACTTCCCTTTTTCCCTCACTCTCGCTACCTGGGCATTAACCCTCCCCCTCCCAATAAACCAGTAACACAGGGTCTTGGCCTCAGGCTCTGTGTTCTGGGTACCTAGGCTCATACTAACACCAAATTCTCTCTGAAAAAGAATAATAGTAGTAATTTTTAATAATTATTGAGTTTTTACCATGTGTATGTTTTTCTAAGTGTTTTACCTAAGTTAACCTATCTAATCCTCACAGTAGCCCTGAGCAGTAAATATTTATTATTATCCTTATTTTACACATGAGAAAACAGAGGCACAGATAGGTTAGTAACTTATCCAAGGCTACACAGTCCATAAGTAGCAGATCAACTAGACAAAACCAAGCAGCCAGTTTGCAAGCCCTCCTTCTTAACGACCATGCTAGACTTTCTCCTTAATGTTAAATGAGATCAAAACAGTGAGCACACCTGACGCCATGCATGTGACAGCATGAGCTTACTAAAGAATCTGAATGTCCAGCAGGAAGCTGCAAATATAAATCTGATGCTCAGACTGGAACTACATATTGCAGCCGAAGGCCTATAAGCATTTCACCTCATTTCGTTAAAGCAGCTCCACTTGCCCTGGTGCACAGGTGAGTGTGTGCACAGCCACACACACTCGCACGTGTGCAGGAGTCCCAGTGAGGCACTTCTACCACGCTGGGTATGGGAACAGAGGACAAGTGTCCTCTTCCCTCTCTCCATCCCTCCCCCATCCCTGCAGTCCCTGCAAATGCTCTAAGAGACTTGTCACACGATAATGAAAAACTGAAATATGACGGATTCAATTACAATTTATATTTTCACTTAACAATCAATTACCTTCCCCTTATTGGAGGAACATCATTAAGCTGTGATACCAGCTCTGGAGAGAAATGCTCTTGAGAAGGGGAGCAGCGGGCCCAGGGAGAGCTGAACAGGGTGTTGGTCTCCTAGGAATTTGGAGGGAGAGTGGAGGAGAGGCATCAAGCAGGAAGAGTGGATGAGGAAGGGCTGGCTTTCTGGGGCTGCACAGGCATGAGTGGGGGGCTGCACAGGCATGAGTGGGGGGCTGCACAGGACGTTCTCTGCGTGTGTCAAGAGAGGAGGGATAAGGGGAACCCCTCCCTCCTCCTGCCCCCATTCATGTGTTTGTGGGGCTTCTCCAGGCTCTAAAATGAACAAGAAAGGTGAAGCCCCCATTGCCTGTCACCCAGAAGCAGCTGATCTCTGAAGTTAAATGTCTGCAAAGCAGGGATGAAGGATGTTGGAGGCAGCGCTGAGGACCAGGGAACAGTGCGCAGCCTCTGCTGAGAACCTTCAAGAGGTTTGGGAGATCAATGTGCGTGCTCCCCAGGTGGGCTTTGTAGAACTCAAGAGGCTCTCTGGGGTTCTGCGTCTTGGAAGCAACCGCGATAAGCCCTGCACGAGGCAGCTGCCGCACAGGAGGATGGAAATCAAAATCCCAGCTTCCCTTCAGGAGGACATAAAGAAGGGAGGACATCCCCATGCAGCATTCTCTCTCTCTCTTTCTCTTCTCCACGAGGGTGGAGCCCAGACTGGGACCGGCCTTCCAGCTTCCAGCATCTCCCCTTCTAAACCGTTCCGCACACTGCAGCCAGAACGCATTTTCAAGCAAATGAATCTGACCATATCATTTAAGGTTTAAAACCTCTCATCCTAAAAATAAAGCCCGAGTTCCCTAGAGCAGTATTTGAAGGGTTCAGAATATACAACCCCAAAATATGCCACTTTGGTATAAGGATAATTTTGAGTTTAAGGCAACTGAGAATTAACAGACGCAGGAGGAGTTCTCTGCCCTCCTCTTATCTGCCTAAAAACAGGGCATAAATTCCCCCTTGTGAAGATGTTTACCCCAGGTACCAGGAAGGGAAGAGCGACTCAGCACCAGAAATGGAGAATCAACACTGAGATGAGTTTGCGTCAAGAGACCTTACTAAAATAACCCTTATCTTCCATTAGTTCCCTCATATATTTCCTAGTTACTTTCACACAATTTATTGTTCCCGGAAGCCCAAACCCTCTTTCCTTGTTTAAAATGGTATATAAGCACCCAAGTTTAACCACATCTTTGAATTTCACTTCTTTTCTGTGAACACGCATGCTTGTAAATATTAATAAAAATTATGTGCCTTCTCCCCCATTAACCTGTCTTTTATTAGTTTAATACACAGGCCCCTGGGTAACAAATCTAAGAGGGTAAAGGAAAAGTTTTTCCTCCTCAACACATTCAAAGTCCTTCCCAATCTTGCCTGTATCTCACACACCCTCCAGCCCTCCCCCAAAACTTAATCCAGTTCACTAACCATGTTACCCTCTAAGCGCCTCCTAGAATTTACACACTCTCTTGCATTTTCCTAGCTTCTCAATGTGGCCCAACTCCTATTAAACCTTTGAAGTTCCTTAGAATACTTCCCTTTCCTCAAGACTTCTTTCAACACCACCAGGCAGTTGATGGCTCTTTTACCTTGCTCCCAAAGCACTCTGCTCACACTATTTTCTCACAAACTATTGCATTAATTATGGTGTAATATATAGTACACAGTGAGGAGAGAAGGCACTCGGGGCAAACCGCTTGAATTCAAATCCCAGTTCTGCCTCTTTCTAGCTGTGTGCTGTCAGGCTGACTGCTTATCTACTCAGTACCCCAGTTTCCTCATCTATAAAATAAGACTAATATAATCTATCTGTTAGAGTGTTAGACAGATTCAATGAGTTGCATGAAAACCACCTGGATCAATGCATCACACATAGTAAGTGCTCAATAAATGCTGGTTATTAGTTAACTGATTTTTGTGAACTAATTGTTTTAAGAAAGTGTCAGTTAAATTTTAATGATCTTTATACCTAATGTCAAAAAAACCTATATCACAGAACCTGATGTTTCATAAGTTCTCAAAAAAAAAAAAAAAGTGTGGGGAATGAATGAGCAGACACTATGTAGCATTATTGTGAACACAGTAGCTGCTGGTATTCCAAACCGTGAATACATAGTTTTGTGGAACATTTCAACTGCTGATCCTGTCAAATGTGCTTACATGTAACTATCGTGAAAACCTTTTAAGGGCTGATACTGTCAAATGCATTGAGGAGCCACTGTGAAGGATGACACTGTCAAATGGGGTGTCAAATATGGTTATACAAAAACAACGTAACAGCAGTGTATGTGACATATAGATCTATGGTAAAGATATTGTACCTAGAATAAGGTTAAAGCAAAGCACAATCCAAAGAAAATACTATATCTTACCTTTGGACTCATTGTCTTAGAACTGTAATGAATCCAGAAATTCAGCATATACTATTTCTTTTAAAAACATTCTGTTGTCCTGGGTGGGGGAGCGAAACTTAAACTTAAGATGCAGGGCCCCGGGCCGGCCCTGTGGCTTGGTGGTTAAGTGTGCGCGCTGCGATGCTGGTGGCCCGGGTTCGGATCCCGGGTGCGCATCGAGGCACCACTTCTCCGTTCATCCTGAGGCCGAGTCCCACATACAGCAACTAGAAGGATGTGCAGCTACGACACACAACTATCCACTGGGGCTTTGGGGGGAAAAATAAAAATAAATAAAAAAAAAAAAAAAAAAAAAAAGATGCAGGGCCCCTTAAGGACAGGATCCCAGGAGAAGTAAAGGCCTGGCCCCCACCACAGCGAGGGAGGTCTCTCCTTAGTGAGGCTTCTGCACAGTTTTCTACCTGATTTCATGGATCTGGGGGCAGTGTAAGCAACCGGATAGGTGTGGCCGAGATGCTCAGATCACAGAGTGGGTCTTTGTTGGAGTCTTTCCTTACTCAAGCCAGCCCCAGTGAGGGTCAGAGACAAGATTCCTCTGTCCCTGTGGGATCCTAACCTGGGAGTGACAGTGGGGCTCCCATGTAATGGCCTGGATGACACAACCCAATCCTATACCTCACCCGGAGCTCCACTGCGACGTCATCACAAATTCCGGGACAATACGACTGCGTCTTACACATTACATCAGTTCTGTTTCTGAGAGCCCTTACTTTCTAGCTTAAAATCAAAACGAGGAAAAAAGGTAACAATACCCTTGTGTTTGTACTGCATTAACTTGTCTATTGCATCCAGGAGAGAGAAATCATAGTTTTGTTTTACATCTGCTGGTCACATCAGCTCTGAAACTGAGAGTCCAGGTGAAGAAAGAGAATGATAGCATTACCTAAAATTTTTGGCAATATTATCAAGAATCATAAAAATGTTTATACCCTCTGCTCCGCTGATTCCAGATCTGAGAATTATGTACAGCTTCTCACATCTTAACATTTTTGAAATTTGGATGCACCCTTGCAATTGATATATGCATGGAATGAAGTATTGTTTTCTTTCCCCCAAAAGAACTGTTAAGTCAATGGTGTGTCTTAAGTCAAATGTATTAGTGTGCTCAGCTGCCATAACAAAATGCTACAGGCTGTGTGGCTTAAACAACAGAAATGTATTTTCTCACAGTTCTGGAGGCTGGTTGTCTAAGGTCAAGGTGTGGGCAGTTTGGTTTCTTCTGGGCCTCTGTCTTTGGCTTGCAGACAGCTGCCTCCTCGTTGCGTCCTCACGTGGCCTTTCCTTTGGGCACCCCCGCATCCTTGGTGACTCTTCCTCTTCTTATAAGGACACTAGTCACATTGGTTTAGGACCCACCCTTACGACCTCATTTAATCTTCATTACCTCTTTAACAGCCCTATCTCCAAATACAGTCACATTAGGGGTTAGAATATGGGAGGCATATGAATGTGGGGCATAGAATATGGGGAACATATGAATATGGGGGGCACATAATTTAGTCCATAACATCAATGGTGTCTTTAAAATCAAGGAAATAGAGCATAACCTTCATAATCAATAAAAAAAGAAATGAGTGCTTATTGAAAAAAAAATAAGAAACATCGTCACACCTTCTCTGACAGCCAGAATGCTCTGGTAGCCTGTCTGACTCATTGCTGACCACCTCAGAGGCGCGGGCTCAGCCATCAGTGGGAAGTGAGACCCAGCATTCCTCATCATCCACATGCCTCTGTCAGTCCAGAAATGGCTCCACCATAGTCTCTACTGTCTCAACAATAATTTGACCCCCTCTATCTGACAACTCCCACAGAGTGCCCAAGGTCCTCATTTTGTCCACAGTGAGTCTTGTATTGTAATTTAATATTTTCTGAGTAAATCTTTTCTTTCTTTAACCACAAGGTAACCTTCTCCTATCTAATCCATAGTCTTCCTTAAAAATTTAGCTGTCATCTCCTCCTCTGGAAAACTTTCTTTGAATGCTCCTCTACCCCCAACCAAGTATGGGGTAGGTGTCCCCTTCTGAGCTCTCTGTGCCACTACAAGGTTTGTTCTATCTATTTACACACACATACACACACACTCACACACACACACACACGTAGTGAGCCCCTCAGTGCTGGAGACTCTGTCTTAGTCACCTTTCCATCTTCATGGCCCAATACAACCACTTATTAGCTATGTGCCTTCTGTGCCTCAGTTTCCTTCTCTGTAAATAGGGACAATTACATAACCTACCTCACAGGAGTGCTGTGAAGGTGAAGAGAGATGGTGAGATGTAGACATATTCATATGTGACTGAGGATGCTTATTGTTACAGTAGAGCAGCACTCAGAGAATGTCGAGAATATGGAAGAAAGCTTCATCAGAGTATGGGTTATTTGTGCTCCACCTTTTCCCTCCCCCATGAGACAGAGGCACACAGGTGTAGGCACAAGAATCATTTCTTAAACAAGATTTCAGTGAATAAATAACTTGGGCTCCCTCTTACCTAGGGGCATTGGAGTTTATAGCGACAAACAGAAAGTAGGCTCTTAAGATCTTAAACATAATCAATCATGGATAGGGATAAGAGATGAATAAACACCATCTATAAGATGGTGAAAGTCAGCTCACTTCCTTCAAAGCTCTTTATCCCGGTCAACAAGTTGCCTGCAAATATTCAAGCACATCCTTCTCCTGGGCAGTGTGGCTCTGCCTGAGGTGTCCTCATGGGGCGACCCACCCACACCTCCAGGGAACACCCCTGTTACACGGTGTACAGTGTCCAAGTCAGGACCACCCACAGGAAAACACCGCCATCGGCAACAGTAGCCACTCACCCTGACTCTGAAATCCCACCTTGGGGAGTGCATCTGCAGAATATACTCAAAAGGAGAAAACTCTCTGCATATGGAGATGTTCCCTACAGGAGCATATATGATCTTCAGAAACTAACAACCATATGAGAACAGTTCACTGTGCCCTGGCATTTACAACAAACTATTCTATAGCTATGAAGAGGAGTAACTGGAAGCTATGCTTACAGTTAAAGAGAGACCAAGGTTGTATCTGCACTATGATTTTAGCTGCGTAAAAATACATATGCTGTGGCCAAAACACAAAATAAGCCAAGAAGAAGCCGGTTATCCTGTTAGGAAAGGAGGGAATTGGGGAATTAGGAATGTGTTTTCCATCTTTTAAAAGAAGCCCTTGATGCTTTTATAAGAAGACTGATGCACTGAGACGCCCTTCATCAGCCAGTTCCCAGCTGTTTGGGAATGCTCCCCGACTCCTGAGGATTACGAGTTCAGGCAGCCCGGTGGCTGCTGTTGTTCAAAATATTACATAAAATTCACAAGCAGAGTCAGCCAAGAATATTCCCTGGCAGGAATGAGGCTTGTGTCTGATGGTGGCTGCCTGCTGCCTCCTGGGGGTTTTCCCAATCGTGAGATGCTTAGGAGAGGTTTCCTTTGGTTTTCTCCTTGTTTTGTATACTTTAACTCTTAGTTTAATCAATTGGTGCTCACCGAATGCTTTTGAAGATCCTCCCCCTTTGTGTCTGTGACTTGGGCGATGTCCAATTCTGCACTTTGGCCAGAGGAACTCCAAGAGCTCAACGCAGCCCACCCAGATGAGCAAATCCAGGCAGTGCCACCAGGCGCTAAACTCTCAGTGACGATCCAGGTCAGTGCAGGGGTGGTTTGAATAACTGACGTCTTTCTGAAATTAGTTCTGCTTCAATAATGTTATAAAATGTGTGCAACTGGTTTACTGAGCAGTCTCAACATGATGGGCCATAAACAAGTTTTCTCCATTCACTGCCTGTGATCGAGCCTCATCTGATCTCCCATTCCCATCCCTTAACAACACCGTCCTCAAATTTCCTAACTTTCTGATCACTTTTGGTTATTAAAAGTCAGATACATTTAAAACTTCCATCTCAAACTTAATTTAAATTTCGTCTGCTCCCCTCTCTCCAAGCAAGGATGACATAGCCTGACTGCTTTCAGTGGGGGACTCTGGCCCCTTGGGTCTCCCCACCCTTCAAGGCCTGACTACTCTGGTGCTGGGCTGGGGAGAGAGTGGAACAAGGAATGCAAGCTTCACTCTTTAACTCTCTGTTGGTGGTCTCAGCTCTCTACAGGGCACCAGTGGGCTGCTTTGAGGTCACCACCACCCCTGCACACTTCCCTGAGATGGGAGGTCCAAATCCAGTTATGGACTGAATGTCTGTGTCCCCCCAAAACTCATATGTTGACATCCTAACCCCTAATGGGATGCTATTAGCAGGCGGGGCCTTTGGGAGGTGATTAGGCCATGAGGGTAGAGCCCTCATGAATGGGATTAGTGTCTTTATGAAAGAAGCCCCAGAAAGCTCCTTCACCCCTTACCATGTGAGGACACAGTGAGAAGACAGCCATCTATGAACCAAGAAGTGGATCCTCATCATCTGCTCATGATGTGATCTTGGACTTCCCAGCCCCCGGAATTGTTTCTTGTTTAAGCCTCCCTGTCTTGGTAATTTTGTTATAGCGGCTCTTACGGACTAAGATATTGTGCCAGCACGCATTCCAGTCTACTGCTGCTTGGGTCCACCACCCATCGGGCAACAGGCATAACAGGCAGGACACTGCAAGCCCAGCCACCTCCACACTGTCTGCTAGATGCATGGAAGACTCTTAAAACACCCCCTGAAACACCAAACGCAGACATCCAGGCTCTTCCCTGGTCACCTCTGTCCACACTGCCCTCTCCCTCTATTTTCCTCCTGCTCTTCCTGGCATAGGGCCAGATCAGAAAGTTGGCGACCTAGGCAGACATTTAATCTGGAGTTAGAATATAAACTTCATCTTCTCGTTGTAGGAACCCCCTGTTCTCCTGATCTCCCTCATCTGACTTGGGGGGCAGGGTGGAAGGTGGGGGATTCACCTCTTATAATGATCCTTGTGTGATAATGACTTCAGCTCTCAGCTCTTCTCCCCTCTCATCCCTTCTCATCTAGAAACCGAGGAGGGACCTGTGGCACAGCCAATGACAGCAGGACTAGTGTTGGCCCCAAGTGTTGGCAGTTGTCTCTAGCATGCACAGAACTTATTAGCATCTCTTTGTCCAGCCCTGGTCACCAATTCTGGGTCAACAGGAAAATCCACTCAACTTCCTGTTATATACACTAGTTTAGATTTGGGTCCAAATTGGCCTTCTATTTTTGTTGGGCTCTGTTCACATTTTAGAAAAGAATAGAATCTACTTTTACTTGGTTCAGGCTCTGGTTAAAGAGTGAAGTTTAAGGGCCAGAGAAAACCAAGTCAGGACAAAAGAGGCCTGCTCAGGGCACAGCTGCAGAGGGTGGGCCCAGCCCAGGTTGGGCAGGAAGTGAAGGGAACACCAAGGGAGCCCCCACCTCCATCTGTGGGACCACCTGACATGTGGACACCCCAGGAGACGTCCAGGGCTCCAGAAAGGCTACATCTTTCAGACACTCCCGGCTGAGTCACAGCTGATCTCATTCAGGCAGATCATCAATGTTTTTCACTGGAACCAGAAACTACCAAACCTTCTTCAATGTGGGTACGGGTAGGGAGTTTGGTGGCAATGGAACACCACTTCTGCCCTTCATAGGCTGTGTGGGCCGGTTATTCATCTCTTCAGGCTTTGACTTCTTCTGTAAAATGGGGGAAACCATATATACCCCAACAGGATGCCAGAGGGTTAAGTGAAATGACTGTATGTGAAGCACATAGGACAGTGCTGGGCACAGAGTAGCCAGAATAAATTCCCAATCTACCCCACCCCCCCGAGATATCACAGTGACCAGGAGAGAAATGCTCCCTCTGCCTTCAAATCTCCCCATAATCCAGCGGCTTCTCACCGTGGCCACTGAGCACCCTGGTCCAAGCCATTAGCATTCTTGCCTGGCCCACTGCAGGAGCTCCCAGCTGAAGCTCTGCTTCCACCCTTGCCCCCGACAATCTATCACAATGATCTTAATGAAAGGTAAGCAGATCATGATATTGCTCAAAACACAGCAAATGGCTCCTGCGCTCATCGGAGTGAAGGCCTAAGTCCCCACAATCACCGGCGAGGCCCTACATGTTCTGTCCCAGTTGCTTTCCTGTCCTACTAGTTTCCCTTCTCTATCTCCATCCCACTGGCCTACTTCCTGTCCCTCCAACACACAGGCCTGTTCCTGCCTCCGGGCCTTTGCACTGCACAGGGCTTCTGCCTGGAATGTTCTTCCCCGATAGCCACACTACTATCCCTCACTTCTTTCAGGTCCTGCATCAAATGTCCCCTTCTCAGTGGTCTTCCCTGTCCACTCTATTCAACATCATGTCATTCTCCCATCTGCCCCACTGGCTGTCCTATCCCACTCCCCACAGCATGTTATCTCCTAACATACCATGTAATTTACTGATTTATATTATCATCTGCCTCACCTTCCCCCACACACACTAGAATGTAAGTTCCATGAAAGCAAGAATGTGCATCTGTGTTGTTCACTGCTATATCCCCAGCATCTAGGACAGTGTCTGACTCATAGTAGGTGCTTAATAATCAATTACTGAATGAAAGACTAAACGAATAAAGGACATAACTAGTCATCAGCAGGCAGCGTAAGACTCAGTTAACTCCTCAGAACACTGGGTGATGCTGAAAATGAATCAGAGGAAGGATGAAGTCAGCTCAGAAGAGAGTCTCAGGCTGAGTAATTGCTCCCCACCCCAGTCTCGTCTAGATTTGGACCCAACACTGGAAATCTGTTTTGAAACCATCCTTTTTAGTCATTCCAATCACTTGTTTCCTCCAAACTCCAACTCGTCTGGGGACCAAAGTCCAAAGCTCTCGCAAGTAGAAACTGTGTTAAGCGCGAGAACAGTTCAATGGCTCTTTAACCATTTTGACTTCAGAGAGCAAACGTGCTGCCTCAAAGCCTCCCAGCAGCTCCCCGTGGACTCTCAGGTACCTGCGGCCTCAGACTCTCTCTGCCCAAAACCTTGATGCACACCTTGAATTGAAGGGACACAGCTCTTTCACGTGTGTGGGTCCCTTCTCCTCACAGGAATTGCAAGTAAAGCAACAGCCAGACGTAAGACAACTATGATTAACTGGCAAGTGCTTGCTCCACAGAAAGGCATTTAGACAGACAGACAGACAGACAGACGTATGTACATAAATTGCACTGGTCAAGTCAAACAAAACACTTTAGACCTGCAAAATCTTGGTGTGCAACTTCAGTCTGGATTGCAGGCTCAGCCCCCTACTGCAATGTGGAAACACAGTAGACACTTAATAATGCCTGCTGGCTGATGACTGACACTTGGTATAAAGTACCAAGTACCAAGTCATAGAAAGTAGCCTAGTCCGGTATTAGAGAGTCCTGTTTCAGGGAGCAATTCTCCCCTTTTGCAGACAGTGTGCAGAGAGTTCTGTTTCTCAGCCCTCTCTGCCTGGTCTCATGTTGGGTATCCGTGAATCCACTGGTTGCTGGAGAGAGGCTCACGCTGTCTGTACGGAGGCAATGCTGAGCAGAGGGGCACAGAGGAGAGAACGGGGGCAGACAGGGAGGAGCCTGCTGTTCTTGCTCCACGGTCGCCTCTGTCTCATGTTGGGTTTCTAATTGGTGCTCAGAGCACTTCCATCAAGCCTGTCCAATGCATGCTTCCCAGTCACACACGTGGGTACATGCGAGTGTGTATACAGATACACACACACCCCACCAACCTCTCTGCCCAGCCTTCCTCCTTTCCTTTCCTAACTCCACTTTGGCTTAACCTGCTCAGGAGCCTTTAGAAATCCTCAGGACATTTGCAACAGTAAAACAAGTGTATCTCCATTTTATTGCACCTGTATTTCTCGTAAAGGGCAATTTCATTTTGTGTCTCCATTGTATTCAACCTGACTTTTGCACTCTGAAACTTCTTCAAACAAAGCTCTCCTTGTGAAGCAGGAAACACAGCTGACAGCCTCCTGCTCTCGCAGTATTTTTTCAGAGTGAGAAAAACACACCGGGCTCAGCCTGGAGCGTTCAAGCCCAGGTGCTTCCCCACCCCCGTGAAGGGAAGAGAGAGCAGCCTCCCAGCTGTAGGCGGGAGTTACAGAGGCCCTGCACCCCTCTCTAACTCCACCCACTCCCTGCAAGCCCAAGAAGGAGACTTAGGAACTGGTGAGTGAGCATTTGCATTATTATAACAGCCCCTTAAACGTCTTTTGACTCTAATCTTACCTCCATCCAAATCATGCTCCACACACTTTCAGAGTGATCTCTCATGTCACTCTCATATTTAAGATCAATGAGTGCTCTCAGGATAAATCCAGTCTTCTCAGTGTGGACTTTATTGACATGAGTGCCAAATATGTCCCCCTCCATCTCCCGCCCTCACTCCCCTTCACTGTCCCCTCCAGCCAGACCCACCTTCTGTCATTTTAGGCACCTGCCACATTCTCACCACCTTTGACCCTTTGGCCCTTTGTCTCTATGTCCAAAACACTTTTCCCCTCCCCCACTTACCCCGTTTTCAACCAATCCTGTCCTTGGTTAAATGAAAAAATGGGTGAATAAACGATCAGGTGGAAATGTCCTGTCTGGGAGAAATATTTGGATCATGGATTGAGTTTGAGGAGTCACCATGTGGCCCCTAAGACTTAGTCCATGATTGAAAGAGCAGCATCTGCTGGTGCATAGGGGAGACTCTGAAGGATCCTCCAGTACCTAAAGGGTGTGTCCCTAAGAGAGACCATTGTGATGACACACTCCAGAGAAGCCGCACCTGAGGGCGAAGCAGCTTTCCTGTCCCCACCCCCCTCAGTGTAGCCCATCCTTGTTAGGAATAGACACTAGCACTTCCCAAACAATGCTTACCTTCCTTTCTCTCAGTAGCCACATCCCACCTAAGTCTGTGAAAGAGCACTGATGCCATTAGCGGGACCCACCACTTAGGACGAAGCTTGTAACAGCCCAGTCAGCAGCAGCCACTAGTTTGGCCAGAACTAGACAAAGCGTTTTGTCTATGCTGGGTATTCTACCTGCCGGGCCAGGCACAGAATATTCAGAACATTAGAATCAAAATAAAGCCCATTAGAGAAGAAAACTCTGCAGTCTGGGAGGGAAACAGCTCAGATGCCTGGGAAGGAAAAACACTGCCCATGCCTGGGGTTTCACACATCACGGGACAGGGGCCTGGAGAAGTCCTTAGGGATCCAAGGAAGACATAACAGATGACCCAGCGAGTTGCTTTAAAAGACGGTCAGGGGGCCAGCCCAGCAGCATAGCTGTTAAGATCGCGCGTTTGGCTTCCGCCGCCCAGTTCGAGAGTTTGGATTCTGGGTGCGGACCTACTCACTACTCACCAAGCCATGCTGAGACACCGTCCCATATAGAAGAGCTATAACTCTACAACTATGATACACAACTAGGTACTGGGGCTTTGGGGAGAAAAAAGAAAAAAAGGAAGATTGGCAACAGATGTTAGCGTAGGGCCAATCTTCCTCAAAAATAAAACGATGATCAGGAGCTGGGAATTGGTTCAGAGGAGAGAGCACATGTCTACTTCATTTTGATCAGAAGTTTCAGTGCAGAAAAGTTTTATAAGAAGAAATGGAAAGAATAAATATTTTCCTTAAATAGTTTTTCTCAGTTTGAGAGCTAATATGAAAATGTGTTATGGGTTGAATTGTGTCCCCCTCAAAATCCATATGTTGAAGTTCTAACCCCCAGTATCATACCACAGCAGAATGTGACCTTATTCAAATAGGGTCATTGAAGATATAATTAGCTAAGATGAGGTCATTAGGGTGGGCCCTAATCCAATATGACTGGCGTCCTTACGAAAAGGAGAAAGTTGGACACAGACATGGACACGGGGAGAACGCCATGTGACGATGAAGACAGAGATCGGGGTGATGCTTCTACAAGCCAAAGAACACCAAAGATGCCAGCAAGCCCCCAGAAGCTAGGAGAGAAGCCTGGAACAGATTCTCCCTCACAGCCCTCAGAAGGGCTCAACTCTGCTGACACTATGATCTTGGACTTCTAGACTGAAGACTGTGAAACAATAAATTTCTGTTGTTTAAGCCACCCAGTTTCTAGTACTTTGTTATGGCAGCCTGAATAAACTAATACAAAAAGCAAGCAATATATCTAGAAAGTATTTTTGCTACTCAATGTCCATCCCAAACACAGTGAATCACCTCTGAAACTCCTGTGCCAACACCACAACTCCATTTGTCACTGAAGGCTTCCAAAGGTTACACGTGCTACTCAGGTCACATGTGATGCCCCACTCCTCGCCATCATGGCATCGCCTTCACTGTCCCTGTGACAGAGGGACAGTGTAATAGAGTCATTACGAGTGCGGACTTTGAAACCAAACAGACCTACATTTGGATCCCTCTCTAGTCACATACTAGCTGCATGACTGGGGCACAGCTGGCCGCCGTTCCTTGTTGGTGACATAGAGCTGGCAGCAATGCCTGCTTCATGGGGGGTTGTGAAAATCACCTGAGATAGTAAGAGGTGCGTCACAGTTCCTGGCACATAGTGAGCACCCAGATACAGGAGACAGTATTACGTTGGCTCGAGAGGATGAAGTTAAATTAGGGGTCGTCCCTTCGATCAGCTGAGCCCTTAAAGTTAAAAGAAGAACCAAAATGCAACCAACGCTGGTTCCTGACACAGCCCAGTGTGCGCCTCTGCAGCGTCCGCTGGCCCAGCAGAGGGGCTGCTCTGAGAGCAAGGAGGAGGGATGAGCAGATGGCTGCGATCAGCTACACGGCCTGGATGGAAGAAGGAACAAGAGAAGCCAGAGGTCAGAGCAGCTCAGCACGTGTGTCTGACAAGCACCACCAAGAGGAATTGCAGCCGTCACCTGAAGGTTGATCAGCCTTTTCCCTAGCTGAGGGGACATGGAATTCCTACCCTGCAGGGCAGACCATGGCAGCCTGCTGCACACCTGCCAGAGCAGAGAGAAGAAGACACCTTAGGTCACGCTAAATCAGGACGGAGGTTCCCTGGAAGTCACTGATAGGAAATGTGTAAGTCGTGGCAAAATCTGGGCATGTCTAGCATCAGGCTAAGCAGATACACCTTCGGGGGAACCCTGTGTAGTGATGTGCTGGTAAATGTTTAACAACTGGGTGGGAGCATTGCCAGTTTTCATGGTGTAAATATTCCCACCATGGCCAAGTGGGAACTGTCAAGAAGATATCAAACAGTTCACCAAATTCTTGACAATTTGACAGTTGGCTCCTGTGAGCCTAGAAGCTGGCTTCAGTACACTGAACCCTAAGTGACATTAGAGCAGACCCTCAACCCCAGTTCATCAAGATGCTGCTCATCGCCTGCCTTTCATGGCTGCCCCTCATCCACAGCAGCATTTCTCCTCTGTTCGGTTCTTGACCTGCTCTGACATCAGTGCAAGCTGCTGACTACCTTAGTCTGCTCCCAGAAGGTGACTTGGTAGCTTGGGGTAAGGGACAGACCCATTTCAGGTACAAAATTGGGTCCCAGCCCTCGCTCTGCAGGTGAGGATCCACCCCTGGACACATCCCTTCACCTGCAGTGCCTCAGGGAAAGCCTTGCTCCATGCGGGAAGGTGCTGGCTCTCCCGAGACATCTGTAGGGTTGGGTCAAAGGACCCCTGAGGGACCTTCAGCCCTGCGCCCTGCATCCTTCAGGCGGGTTCCGAGGATGCAATGTGCCCCTTAGTTCCTTCTCATACTGCCGTCCAGGAATGGGGCAGGGCTCTCCAGCCGCCCCTCGTCCATCACCACGTCCAGACGTGCACTGACATTCTCCACACTAACTATAGGCTGGAAGGGGCTTCTCTCTGGATGGACGAGAGCCCTGCAGAGCCGATATTCTGGACCTACCAGGTCAGCGTTAACATCATGCATGCATCAAACAATCCACACTTGGATTTTTCCCTCCTGGGGCAAGATCCATCCTCAGTTTATATCTGCCTGCAGGCTGCCTAGAGGGTGGTTCAAGGAATTTACAGGGAAATGTTCTTTTCTTCTCAAGTAATGAGGTCCAGAGGAAAATGTGATCGCCTGCCAGCCTGCCCAGGCTGGTGACTGTCAGATATGACTGTGGGCATCGCGAGGATGCCTCCTGTGCCCACGGCCAGAGTAACTCTCAAGCCTGTGGACAGCTGGGACGGCAGAGGACCATTATGCAGCCCCAGCCCCACTGCCCACCTGTAGGGGGCAGACTACACGCAAGCTTTGCCTTATAGCTGGTCCCAGCTGATCCCAGCAAGTCTCCATAAATCAGAAGGGGTAACTGTTTTGAAGCAAAAAGGCTTTCCCCTATAACAGAGCTCAGGCAGATGGCAATTATTTATTCTAATTAACAATGAGAACAGATAAGCTTAGTGATCGTGGTCTATGGGCCAGACACTGTTCTAAGTTAAGTGCCTTATGTGGATTGATCTCATTTATCCATTGGTACAACCCTATGAGATAATGACTTTTATTATCCCCAGTTTATGGATGAAGAAACTGAGGCAAGAAAGGTGCAATAACTTTCCGAACGTTACACAGTTAAAAAGTGATTATATTTGTTAACTAACTCTAGCAGCTGTAATAAACAAACCCTGAAATCTTACAGGCTTGACCTGACAGAAACTTATATCTCACTCATGGAGTATCTCATTGTTGGTGGGAGGAGCAATGGTCAGCCCCACACAGTCATTCAGTGCCCTGCTGACAGAAGTGTGGCCTGCCATCCTCACCATGCGATGTCCAGCGTCGCTCTGGGCGTCTACCTCCAGCCAGCAGATGGGGGAGGGGACACAGAGAGGTATTTGTGGGCCACGCCCAGAACGGGCATGTATATCACTCCCATCCACATTCCAGGATCCCAAGCTCAGTCATATGGACTCGCCTGGAGGCAAGTGAAGGCTGAGAAATGTTGAACCTGGCTCGCGGCCACTTCCGGTCACAGTTCTACACTATGAAAGGGAAACACAAGCTCGGGTGGTCAGCAAGCCACCTCTGCCATGGTTTTGGAGCTGAGATTCAAACTCAAGAAGCCTGCCTCCAAAGTCTGTCCTCTTGATCATTATGCTGCCTGGTCTGTGTTCAAGAGCTGCTGCAGAGGTGGTCATGGGGCTCAGGTGGATCTGGAATCTGGGCAGGGCTGAGATTGGGAGGGAGGCTGAGATTGGCAGTGATCTCGGGAGTGCCCAGCACTAAAGAGCCTTTCTCCGGAATCTCCTCCACACACCTGTCGTAGGGTCTGAAATCCCACCATTAGCAAGACAACTCTCTTGGGTGTGGGCTCAGCAATATTTAGGAGTTCCCACAAAGTGGCGGCTACCTCTGGGAAGGGCCAAACTCCAAACCTTTTTTATTATACAACTTCCCTGAGTTTATCAGATGCTTTTCCAAAAGGGATCTCTGGGTGAGTTTACAGTCCAGTGGGAACTGGAGAGTCCAGAAGATGGAGTGAAAGTAGGAGAGGTGAGGGGAGTTCAAAATCTAGGAATAAGCCTCATGTGGCCGGGGTTGGTGAGCAGCCCAGTGTATGCACACAGAGAAAGCTTTGTGCCGGGGATGTGATGGTTTCAAAATATGTCCACAAATTCCTTGACACGTCTCCCTTCAAAAGGTGTAGGCCAATTGTCCTCCCTTGAATATGGGCTGAAGTTAGTAATGTGCTTCCAGGTAATGAAGGAAAGCAGAAGTGATGGTGTGTGACCTCAGAGACTATGTCATAAAGGACACTGAGGCTCCTTCCTTGTTTCTCTCCCTCTTTCTTGGATCATTGGCTCTCAGGAAGTCAGCTGCCATGTTGTGAGGATGCTCAAGCAGCCTTTGGAGAAGCCTACACAGTGAGGAACTGAGGCCTCCTGCCAACAACCATGTGAGGGAGCCATCTTGGAAACAAATCTCCCAACCCCCACTCCAGCTTTAGATGACTACACTGCTGCCAACTTCCTGGTGGCAGCCACGTGAGACCCTCAGCCAGAACCACCCAACAAAGCCACTCCTGAATTCCTGACCCATAAGAACTATAATAAAATAAATTATTGTGGCTTTAAGCCACTAAGTTTTGGGGTGATTTGTTTTGCAGCTATAGGTAACTCATATAGGAGAAGGAAGGAAGCCAATGGAGGCAACACAATCCCACACACGGAGAGCCTTGAATGCCAAAAAGCCAGCTTTTGTCTTAATGTATTATGAGGAGGCAAAGAGTGTTTCGACACATGACGTGAAGTAGGGAAAAGAAACAAGAAAGCATTCCTTTGGCCACAGAGAGGAGAAAAACTCATGCTCTTGATGTCTCAAGCTGGAGATTTGCCTTTCTCTGGTCCAGTGGTTCTGAACTAGGGGTGATTTTGCCCCCCAAGGGACATTTAGCAGTGTTTTGAGATATTTTGATTGTCACAACTGGTGTGGGGGGGAGTGTGCACTACTGGTATCTAGTAGGGAGAGGCTGAGGATGCTGCTAAGCATCCTACAATGCACAGGTCAGCCCCCACAACAAAGAACTATCTGGCCCCAACTGTCAATAGCGCCAAGGTTGAGCAAGTCTGCTCTAGACCTCGCCTTGAAATCACTATCTCCTTTGAAGCATCTGTGACTCTGGGCCTCTCCAGAGTTGGAATCACCATTTAGACTCTCACACGAGACACTTCCCAATTTTGATGACTCAGAAGAAGAAATAAAGCCCTTGTCAATCAGAGAGACCTTGATCAGACTCCAGGAGGCCAAAGCTTAACTGTGGGCATAGGACTAACATTTTCCAGGGATTCTCAGAGCCAAGAAGTCAGAAGAGGGTAGATTATGCTCTCCTAACAAATGAACTCTGAAATCTCAGTGCTTTGACACCAAAAAGATTTATTCCTCATTCATATCATAGTCCAGTAGAATCACAGAAGTCTCACCTCCGAGCAGTGACTCAGCCCTCAAAGGCCACTTCCATCTGTGGTTCTTCTGTCTTGCACTGCCCTTCTCCAGTGGCACGTGGGAGAGAGAGAGAAGGGAGGATCACGCATGGGAGATTTTATGGCCAGTCCTGGAAATACCTACATTCCATTAGCCAGAGCAAGTCACATGGTCCCATCTAACTGCAAGAGAAGCTAGAAAATGTAGCCCAACTATGAGCCTGTGAAGATGAGAAAAGTGGATGTTGTTTGGCACTAGCAATATCTGTACTCTGATATAGTCCCTTCTAGTCCTCACTACCAAGCCTCACACTCAGGAAACAGGCCTGGCCCAAGCCCACTGGTACAATCCCAAGAGACTCCATCAGTAAAGAATCAAGCATTTGATTGAGGTCATTTCCAGGTCATGAAGGAGATGGAAGACAGCACAGGACTCCTCTCCATTATTGTTGCCTCCACAGTCAGCTGTACAAGGACCTTCATTACTCCTTGCTCAGGAAAATGATGGGAGACCTACCCCCCAGCCCAGCCTAGACCCAAATCAGGTAAGCCCTGGTCACTGGAAGAACCCTCTTATCAGCCATACTTGACGATAATTTTGTATCTCGGTTCTCAATTCCACATGAAGGATTTTTTAACTTCATATATTTTTCCAAAATGAGAAGCAAATCTGAAAGTTACTTCATAACACAGCCTCATTGAGTCCTTTATACCTCTAGCTCTAGAACACTGTGAGGGGCTTTACAACCCAGCTCAAGTGAAGGTGTGTCTGAGCCCATGCAAAAGCTGACAGCTTAGTCATTTGATAAAAAGGAGAGGCTCTGAAGGTAGGGGTGAAAGATAAAATGGGAGTTCAACTGCACACTATTTATATACATTCTTGTGAACATATATTTCATTAAACATTTTTTTAAGAGCCAATTCTGTACTCCCAGTTTAAAATAATCAATTGAATACAGCATTCTTGGGATAAAAATGAAGGTAATTCCTTGACGTGTGTGCCCCCAAAAGAATCAGCCCACCCCAGCCCAATTCTTCTTAGCCTCTGTTCAGGAAGTTTGAGTCTCATTTCTTTTTCTCTATTCCCCTCAGGCCTGAGAAGCCGCCCTCCCTGCTAGCTGTCACCCACGTGGGTGTGCTCTGTAATCCTAGAGAGCATGCTGGAATGCAGTTCGAATCCAAGATGCTACAGGTAATAAAGTTTATCAGAATGGCTTGTCATTATTTTTGCATCATTATACAATTACTGCAGCTTTGGAAGGTAATAAATCACTGCACAGGTGACAAATTGAGAAGCTAAGCAGGACAGTTATTCTCAGAGATAAAGCCACTGCTGCCAACAAACGAGATGTGGTGACTTGGTGCTCAACCTTTTAAAAAACGTCCTGTGGTCCTGTAAGGTGTCAGTGGGAAAGCCATCCACATCTGAAAGCATGCCAAGCCCATTGCCAAGACCACAAAGGAGCTTGAAACTCCAAAGCTCCAAAAATGAGTGTCCCAATTTCACTCCTTGATGGCCCAGAGGGAGCATCATACCACCGCAAACCAAACTCCAGCAAGTCCAGACTTCACTGGCTCAGCTGTAAGTGCCCAGACAGCTCATTATTCATTCATCCTGACTCAGGGATGTCTCCAAAGAAGCCTGTGTCATCACGCATGCATGTGTGTGTGTGTGTGTGTGTGTGTGTGTTTTCAGTTGTCTAAGTACCAAACTGCCTCTGCATAATTTCCTAATACACTAAATTTTCTTTTTTACACTTAGGTAACTCAAAAAATAGCAGAGCATATTTTCTGCAGACTATAAAAAATAGATTTCTAGACTAAAATCAAGCAGGAGTTGTTTGAGTCCAAGAAACAAAACTCTAGGAGAGAGTTACGAAGGATGGGAGGGGTCTGCTATAGGAGAACTGGTTCATCTCCACTCCATGCTGATGGTTGTGCTGGTTGAGGGGCTGCAAGCCCTCTCCAAATTTATCAGTGGGCTCCTAGAGTTCAGGGAACTGCTGTGAAAAGAGCTATGGGGAACTTCTTCCAGAAAGTTCCAGTGAAACCATATATTTGGGACCAAATTGCACCACTAAATAAGAAAGCACCTTTGATTTTGATGAGCAAGCCAGGTAACTAGTGCCTGGAAGTGGGAAATTCTGGGTCGGAGAATTACACTCCAGAAAAGTGATTCTCAAAATGTGGCTCTCGGACCAAAGGCCTTAGGAACTTGTTAGAAATTCAAATTCTTAGGTCCTATCTCAAACCTACTAAATCATAAACTCCAAACTACTAAATTACAAAGGATGCCCAGGCTCATGTACTCCTTTGAAGCACTGGGTCAGGCTATTAATTATTTTCCCTTAATGCAGGGCTGCCATATCTGGATGTGCAAGTTGGACACTGCACAAATTCTCCCTGATCAGGGCCTGATTAGGGGGCTAAAATATAGGCCATGCTTGCTTCTAAGTCATGAGTTTAATGTGCCACATATGCCCTGAAAGGGTGCTTTTTTCTAATATATGCAAAGACATCATACAGGCTGGCAGCTCATGTGACCTTCATCCCTTTATTCAAATAAATCTCAACCTTCAGAATGAAAGGAAATGAGTAGCAGGTTGAAATCAGAATCCTACCCTTCCAGATAGATGGATGAGCAGCTTAACCAAACATGGTGACTTCATTCCCCGTAGTGACTTGAACTCACTAAAGCCAGGTTCTCATGGCCAATCTCAACTGAAACTAAAATGAATTGCAAAACACAACTCTGAAGCTCATTGCCTGCATGACATTCTCCAGCCTGCACCTGTCCTACAGTTGGGATTCTCCAAATATTGAAGTAGCTTTTGGCCCTGTTCAATCTGGCTAAGCCCAGCACCAGGAAAGCACCCCAGATGACAACGAGGCCATGTGGGGCTCACACAGGGCCCATGTAGACGCCCTTCCTCATGTGGGCAAGGCAACAGGATATATTTCATAAGCCTCAGCCACTCCCAATATAGAGCATCAATCCTTTCACCCACACCACTTCCCAAGGTCCTGGCATCTCCCAGGACAGGTAGATTAAACAAATTAAACAAGGTGAGCAGGCGTACTGGAAAGGGTTCTGTTCTTCCTCTGCCACCAACGCTTCCAGAAGAAAGGCCACTGGGAGGTGGCCCCGTTCATGCCTGTTCACCCCTCTGATTCCATAACTTCACTGAGAAAACCTCATCAGATTAGGGGATCGCAGTGGGGAGTTACTTCACTCCCGTTGTTCACCATACGCAGAAAAATGACTGTTTTGTATGTTACATGCTAGCTAAGCGATTCCAATCCCCTGGAGATTTCCTGGGTCTGCTAAGCACATTTATTCTCCTGTTTCTAATCTATTCTTTTGATTTGCACAACTTGAACATACTGTCATCATTTTAAGGAGGGGAGAGAAGAGGATATGGGAAAGCAAGGGCAGAGGGAGCAAAAGAGAGGGAGGAGAAGGAGCTTGATCCTGTCATTCCCCAGCTAGAAATGCCCCTTTGTCTACAGGACAAAATGCCTATGCCCCTCATTCAAGACCTCAACAGCCTGGCCCCAGAACTTGCCTGTACGTGTGTCTATGCTGAGTTTCCCAGGTTAACTGTAATGACAGTGATAATATAACAATATCATCATTAGCATCAGCGCTGGGCTGGTCTAGACTAAAGACTAGAACGCGCCTGACACTCAGCTTGAAGACTCACCATGATCACATGAGGTTGGTTTCTATTATTATCACTACAGTCATATGTTGCTCAAGGACAGGGATACGTTCTGAGAAATGCATTGTTAGGCAATTTTGCCGTTGTGCGAACATCATAGAGCGTACTTACACAGACCTAGATGGTACACCTAGGCTATATGGTACTAATCTTATGGGACCACTCTCGTATATGTGGTTCATTGTTGACCAAAACATTGTTGTGTGGCACACGACTGTATTTTATCAGTTAATAAGTGGAAAATCTGGGATTTGGTCCCTAGCAGTCTGACCCCACATCCCCATGTTTCTAATCACTAGGTTAAATGTTAAATATTTCCTTACATGCAACTCCTGGGCCCTTCTGTACCCTGTGCTCCTTGCACACCTTGCAATGGCAGACCAGATGAGCTTCAGTGGAAGCTACAATTCAGGAATGAAATTCCCTTACCCAAGCCATGAATGTTTGCCCTGTTTCTCAGCCTCAAGTTGGAGGAGACCTTGTATGTACAGAAACTGGATATAAAATAATCAAGAGATACAGACAACATCTGATCCCAAGAACCCCTGAATCGTGGTACCTAAACCAAGGTTTCACAAGCTAGTTGCTCAACAAATATTTGTTGAATGAACCTGTTCTGTGAATTGTTGCAGACTTATATGGCAGACAATGTGCTAGATGATTTCTTGAATGTTACCTCATGTAAGCCTCACAGGAACTCAAGGAAGTTTTTGTACCCATGTTTTCAGATGAGGGCACCGGAGTTCAGAAAGGGAAGTGGCTTCCATCTTGCCTGGAGGTTATGGTAATCTGTGGGTTCACATTTGGAGGGAGGAAAGAGTTTGTGAAAATCAGGAGCTACCTAGGGAAGCCAGACTCTCAATCAAAGCGAATCTGACTACTTTCTACTTGCATCCAGCTCAAATATCTTTCCTTCACTACCCAAATTTTTACTTCACTGCTGAATTTCAGTTCCTCAAATGGAAATACGTCCAGGAGGTGTATGAGATGCTCTGGATACATTGCTCCATAACAAATCCCCCCAAAATGTAAAGGCTTAAAGTAACCATTTTATTTTACTCACCATTTTGGGTCAGAAATTTGGGAAGGGCTTGTCTGAGGGGGTTCTCGCTTGGGGTCTCTTGGTGTGTTCAGGCTTGGGGTGGTAGAGACATGTCAGCTGGGGCCGCATCATATGAAAGGCTCAACTGGACTGGACGTCCAAGATGGGGCACTCATATGAGGGGCAGTCGATGCTGGCTGCTGGCTGAAAGCTCAGCTGGGGTGCGGACTGGAGCCCCTATATGTGGTCTCTCCAGCATGTGGCCTCCGGATGGTCAGACTTACGTGGGCACTTGGCTTCCCCCTGGGTGAGGGTCTTGAGATCACCAGGCAGAAGCTTGATGGCCCTTTTGATCAAGCCTTAAAAATCACCCAGAGGGGCCAGCCCGGTGGTGTAGTGGTTAAGTTCACGTGCTCTGCTTGGGCGGCCCAGGGTTCGCGGGTTTGGATCCCGAGCGCAGACCTACACACTGCTCATCCAGCCATGCTGTGGCAGGCGTCCCACACATAAAGTAGAGGAAGATGGGCATAAGATGTTAGCCCAGGGCCAATCCTCCTCATAAAAAAAAAAAAATCACCAAGAGTCATTTCCACAACATTCTTTTAGTTAAACAGCCACGTGCCCACCCAAATTCAAGGCGAGAACACCTCTGCAGGAAGGAGTATCAAAGAATTTGCAGCCTTTTTTTTAATGCCATACAAGGCTATTGACATTAACCCCAGGATAAATTTAAGTCAGCCTGATTCCTTCGAGGGAAGGTCAGTCTCCAAGGATGGCCATCATGGATTCCTTCCCCTGCTGTTACACATGTGTAGCTTCACTCATCAAAGGTGGCATCTCTTTCCCCTCCCCTTGAATTTGGGCTGGCTTTATCAACATAGGGTGCGGGAGAGTAACTCTGCAGTAATTGGCCTAGGCTTTCAAAGGACTAGCAGCTTCCACTTCCTCTGGGGGAAGTCGAACACCATGTAGGAAGTCAAGCTACTGTGAGACCACCAGGCTGTAAGGAAAACTACACTGGCCTCATGAAGATGCCACATGGAGGAAAACCAGAGAATCCAGCTGCAGAGAAGCAGAGCCCCAAACACATGCCCCACCTGAGCTGTCCCAGCCAGCCCCCAGCCATGCACACCTTTCCCGTCAAAACCAGACGTCATGGATCAAACACAAACTGTCAACTATCCCCATACGTCCCATCCAAATTCCTGACCCACAGAAGCGTGAGCAAATAAAATGATCATTGTTTTAAGCCACTAAGTTTAAAGACAGTTTATGGAGCATCAATAGATAATTGAAGCACTTCTAACCACTCCCCTAGACTAGCCACACCACAGTTTTGAAGGGAGAGAACAGGAAAGCACTGTGTTCGAAGGGCTGACTGGGGGTGTGGAGTCATCCCACGGGATGAGGCAGAAGCTGGGTGAGGCTGCAGAAGGGAACGTGGGAGGAAGGCAAGGACATATCCACCCATCCATGGTTTTTCCCAAAACAACAAGGGAAAGAGGATTTTCTTCCTTCTTTGAGTTCTCTTCCCTCATCTCCATTGACCCTCCTCCCAGGACACGGGGAGGTCAGAATATTATGTATTAAATTGAATTTTTAATTTATTTTATTTTTACATATGAAATATTTCAAACATTCTGGGGAAAAAAAAAAACCAGAAAATAATTTAACAAACGCCCTTGTGCTTACCACCTAGCATTTAAATAGACTTTTGAGGAGCAGTCGAGAATCTTAATCAGTTTTCATAGAATCGCTATTTACAGGAAAATATACTTCTGATTCTGAAAAATCTGACTTGGGGATGAATTCCTGAGATACCCCCAGCAATTAGCAGTGGGGTCGAGTATCTGCCTCACAGGGACCTCAGGGTCTGGCAGCCCCAAAACACAAGGCCAGCGATTTCCATCTTCCGTGTCCATAGCTCCTTGCCCTCTTTGCCCCCACCACTCGGGTGTCCAGAGCAGTTACACAGGCAAAGGCCCCTGGTGGTGAGCTCACTTGGACTGCATCTCGCTGAACGACCTGAGCCTGCACCGTCAGCCTCCCATTACTACCATTTCCACCTTACCCATAAAATGTACCTGTCCTGTGTAACCAAGCAATTTGATGGACACCCCAGACCTTTTACTAATGGCTAAGTAGTCACTTTCCCAAGGTTAGATGTTTGCAAATTAATAGTTACCTTCTAGAGACAGTGCAGTGTAAACCACAGCAGGAATGTCATTACAAGAGGTGTTATGGGGTGCACCGGGATCTTCCATTTACCCTCTCCATTCTTCTCTCCCTGGGAGGCTGACTTACATGGATTACATGAGGGGTTCCCTTGCTTTCCAGCTTTCTATTGGGTTTGATCAATGGGGAAGCACCCACAGGAGATGAGAAAACGGGAGGAGAGTGCAGTCAGGTATTTTCCTCCTGGTTCTCCCGCTGTGGGGTCACCACAGACTGTCCCCAAGCAAAGCCTGAGCTCCCATGAGACAGTCAGTCCACACAGCCCTCCCTTCCCTGGGTTCCAGGAACTGCTCCTTGCCCTTACTTGTTCAGGCCGAGGAGAGGTAAGGAGCCTTGCTCTTCCTGCCCTGGGAATCTGCATTTTCCCTTCTGGGTCTCCTTCATCCTGCCTACACCTTTGTACAGAGTCTGTTAAAATCCCCTCAAATTGCCTAATTTGAGTGTGCCAGCCAATTCCTGCTGCGACTGTAACAATATAGGAGAGAAGGAAAACCTCTTGGTACCCCTCAAATCTTGTCACTTCCCCTCTCTAGGACACATGACCCAGTCAGGAGCCACCAATGACACAAGCAGAGTAGCCATGTCCCAGGCCCAATCAGGGAGATAGAATCCTGAGGACTTTTTCAGCTCCAGGTGCCCTGAGCCCTCTGCCCTTGGCCATCCCAGGTGTACATGGTAAGCATGGGACTGCAGGTGAGGACACCTCCACACTCCTGCTTCCACCAAATGAAGTCACTCTTAATTCTGAGCAGCTCTCTTATGATTTATGCTTCTTCATAAAAGGATAGGACATATTATAAGCAAAATAGACTTGCTAAATATAGTCTATTCAGCCTGAGGAAGGCTAAATTATTCATAACCAGACCAGGATATACAATGCACGCTAAACACAAATCCATTTTTGATTTTGGTATTTTTTTCTGGGGCCTGTGTATTCAGCGCCCCTGCATTGATCTGTAACTGCCCCCCTGATGCCTGCATTTGCTCAGGATGAAGATCTCAGCATCGGGACCAATTACCAAGCTGTGAATAACCCCAGTCTCGCCCTCTGCAGGATAGCAGCGACCACAAGGTCATCGATTGTCCATCCTGTGCAATGTGGTCCTGGAGGCATGCGCATCCCGTGAAAGGATCATCAGCTCCCCACAGAGCCCCAAGGACAAACAAGCCCTAAAAAAGACAACATCGAAGCCAGGACAGCTCAGCATCCCCTGCACCATGAAAGGCAAGATGGGACAGTGTGACAGCGACAGCTAAAGCCACTGAATACTCGATATGATCAATGCCCAGGAAACAATGCACAAGTCCCCTCCAAAGCAGAGGCCTCAAACTGGGCTTATGTATTTCGAATTATTTTCAGCCCAAGCTCTCTTCACACAGAAGCTGCTGATTAGGGCCGGCCCCGTGGCTTAGCGGTTAAGTGCACGCGCTCCGCTACTGGCGACCCGGGTTCGGATCCCGGGCGCGCACTGACGCACCGCTTCTCCGGCCCTGCTGAGGCCGCGTCCCACATACAGCAACTAGAAGGATGTGCAGCTGTGACACACAACTATCTACTGGGGCTTTGGGGAAAAAAAGGAGGAGGATTGGCAGTAGATGTTAGCTTAGAGCCAGTGTTCCTCAGCAAAAAGAGGAGGATTAGCATGGATGTTAGCTCAGGGCTGATCTTCCTCAAAAAAAAAAAAAAAAAAAGAAGCTGCTGATTAGATGTTTTATGTAGTATGAGAATCATTGTTGAAAATACAGATGTCTCTGAGACATTCTTCTTTTTACTCTAGTGTTTTTCCAATAAGACAAAGTAGAACCGTGAAAGAAACGCAGATCTCAGCTGTTCTATTCTTTCTGAGTGTCGCTCCAGGATCTGAAGACTTAGGCAACTGACCGTGACCTAGAGGCTTCATAGGCACCTCAGAATGCTCCATGAGAAAGTGGGGGAGGATACAGTGGAGCAAGCTATAATGGAGGGATCTCTAGGCAATAATCTGCCAAGATTCGGCATTTCTGCTCTAAGAGAAAAGAGAAATCTGTCATAAATAGATTATCTCACTACTAAAATGGATACAGATTCTATGAACAGTAGTTAGAAAGAAAGAGGTTTCGTCTGGGGACAAAATGTAACGTTCAGGTTGAAATAGACAGTGAGGTTGGTAATGCATCTATTCCCAGGTATCCCATCATTACCTAAGGCCCTTGGAGATTGGGGTAACTTCTACTTCTTAGACATGGTCACTTATAGTTTTAAAAGCAAACCTGCTCCTGCTTGACTCATGTGAGTGATTAGAGTGGCAGCCTTGGCGTTCCAGAACTTGAGGTCAGAGAGATGTCACCGGATAGATCATCCAGATGAGGGGCAGTGAACAGTAGCAAAACTTGTTGTGCCTTCTCTCTCCTGACAACCATGCTGCTACTAACAGCCCAGGAGATGGGCCCAAACTTCAGGGCTCATCATCTTGCAAATGATTACCTGGTTTCCTTTCCAGTGTGAGAAGAGTGTGCTTTATCGATCAAAGAAAAGAGCCTGGGATGACGGATTCTGAAGGACTTGTGGAGCAATCGACCCTTCCGGAAGCTAGTGAACATTTTGTTCCATTGCCTGCATCATTGAATGAAGAGCTCCCTGAAAATTCAAACCAGCAGAACAAGTCTCATCCAAAAAGAAAGTTCTGGGAGGCCCTCGAGTATGCGAGAAAGGGGCCTGGGCTCGAACCCCAGTTCCCTGCTTGTCAGCTGGGGGCCTTGAGCAGTCATTCAACCTCTCTGTGATCAGAGAAGAATCAGCACCTCTCTTGTCTACTGCCTGGGAAGGCTGAGGAAGAATATATGAGAGGGGCCGGCCCGGTGGCGTAGTGGTTAAGTCCATGCGCTCTGCCTCAGCGGCCCAGGATTCACAGGTTCAGATCCCGGGTGTGGGTCTGTGCACTGCTTATCAGGCCATGCTGTGGTGGTGTCCCACATTTAAATAGAGGAAGATGGGCACGGATGTTAGCCCAGGGCCAATCTTCCTCGGCAAAAAGTGGAGGATTGGCAACAGATCTTAGCTCAGAGCTAAACTTCCTCACCAAAAAAAAGAATAGATGAGAAAGTGTTTTGTAAACAGTAAAGCACATACAATGATGGTAAATAACTATCATCTGCCCGTAGGAGACCATTACAGTCTTGAAATCATGACAGGCCCATACGATCTTTCCTCAAACCAGTAGTTCTCCAAGTGCAGTCCCCTCACCAGCATCACCTAGAAACTTGTTAATAATGCAAATTATCAAGACCCAGACCCATCGAATGATGAATCCTGGTCAGGGGAGAGGTAGAAGGTGGAGAAATCAGTGTTTAACCGGCCCTGTCGGTGCTTACAATGCCCACGCTCAAGTGTGAGAACCACTGAGCAAAGGAACTTGTGACCTGTCTAAAGTAGGTGTGTCTCCAACCCAAGATGACTGCTACTGCCTTGCTTAGCCCACCAGACCTTCTTTGGCCTGGGACAGAGGAGGGGATGAGTGAGATGCAAAGAGGAGGGCCCATCCCCTGTCCTGGCCTTGGGAGGAGTTCAAGCTACATAGGAATGAGAACAGCATCCGCAGACAACCAGCAAATGATCAGAACGCGTGGCTGTTTGCCTTGGAGGGGCTACACTGAGAGAGCAGAGCAAAGAGTCTCAGGAAATTAGTTGCATGTGGAAAGGCAGAGACAAGGAAGGCCACTCCTGTATGTGGCTGGGGTGGGGAGAATAGGATGAGCACCCAAGTAGGAAGGGTAGGTGGGAGGGGGATGGAAAGGAACCAGCTCACTGGGTCCAGCTGTTTCCCTTAAGGAACCCTCTGATCCCAAAGCTGGTTTTCCTCATTTAGTTCAGGTGCAGATTCTCTTAACTTAGAAAACAACACAGGCCCATCCAAGTTACGTACTGTAACTTGTAATCCTCAAGCCTCCCCCAAATCTGTCTTCTGCCCCCTGCCAACGGCATCGGGCCTATAAATAGAGGAGCTTAGGGGAAGCAGTGGCTGAAATTACACGGTTTATTAGGATGATTATATATTATTTATGTAATAATTACATACATGATTATATAGCATTATAATCATTTCTGTATTCTAGCTTTATTAACCATAAAATATCATTTTTGCTTTTAAGGTTTTTATGGTTTTTTAAAAGATTTTAATTATTTGTAATTTTATTTGAATGCACCCTGAGGTTTTAGAATGAAGAATTGCGGCTCTAAAAATCTAATAGATAAATAAATATTTGGTATCTACTATCATTTTAAGAGATTTAGCCTAATATTAAAATATTTGGTTGTCCCAATGTGTGGTTGAGAAGAATGCTGTCTGGCTTGAAACCATCACAGATGAAATCATTCACTTATTCATTCATTCAATCAGCAAAAATGTACTGAGTGCCTAACATACACCAGACACTGTGTAAGGGACACTGTGGGATACTCTTTCTCTGTACCCACGACAGACGAGAGGGGCGCTGGGAAATGCCCCCAGAGGGGGACTGCTGGGTTCTAGAGAGGACCCCATCACCAGCTGTCTGCAGATTGTATTCTTTCACATCACTCTAGAATAAGGGTGTTGGTCAGGGTAGACTGTGAGGCCTTGCCCTCTTTATGAGCACTGTATTGGTAACAGATATTCTAATGTAGGTCACTAAACACAACATAGAAAGAGAAAAACCAGATCAAGGGATTTGCCTTCCCCTGACGACTGGCTGTGCAGGGACTGGATCCCAGCCCAGGAGTACTGAAATGCCAGGCCAGTGATCCCACACTAGAGACCATAAGTGAAGTTCTCACTGCCTCCTCTGGGTGTTTTTCTCCCTCATATCCCCTCCCACCCATTTCATGCCCCACAGCCCTGATGGAGCACCCATTAGCCAGTCTAAGCCATAATCAGGGCACTGACAAAATAGAAGCACCAAAATATATGTTTGAACAAATTTTGTATTTGAAATACTTCAGAAATCATTGAAGTAATCATCAATGGGGAAATGAGCATTTTGTTGGACCTTCTTATACTTATTTTACAGTTTATTGTTTATTTTATTTTAAATTAGATATCAAAGGTTCTTTTATCTGTTTAGTGTTTAGTTCCCAAAGTTTGCCTTAGCAGGAGAAAAGAGCACAAAAACCTAACTCACACTAAGGTGTTCATGACTTGCTCTAACTTAGACCTTTGTGAAGCACAACTCTACTGAAAAACAGTGCCTATATTGTTGGACTTTGGGATATGTGCAGAAGACCCATGGCAAAGATAATTTTAATAGGAAAGTTGTCAGAATTCCCCTCAAAACATACCTTGGTGACAACTGCCTGTCTCATTCACCCATGAAGCAGGAAGGGTGTTTAGGTCAATGATTTCTGTGCAGTGGAAGAGAATTTTTCAAATCTACTCAACACGGAAGTTACTCTCCTCCCAACAGAATCCAGGGTCAACTGCAGAACTCCAGTCTATGCTGCAGCAAAACAAGAGATTCAGCAAATGAGAAGGAACAAAAGCCGTTTCTAACTTCTTCAGCTGACAACCATGGTAGGCATTTTGTTGATCACTTACTGGAGAAGAGGAAACTCTGTTAGTGCTGCCCGAAGAGGAACCAGTGTCACTAGAGCTAACCAAATGTAGCTGATAAAAGCATAACAAAAATATAACCCTGAAATCATCAAATAACAGAGGAAGATAATAAGAGAGAAAGAAGGGAACAAAACAACAGCAAAACAGACAGAAAACTATTAACAAAACAGCAGTAAAGTCCTCATCTATCAATAATTACTTTAAATATGAGTGGATTAAATTCTCCAATCAAAAGGCTTAGAGTGGCTGAATGGATAAAAAAGCAAGATCCACTGATTTTCTGTCTAAAAGAAATCCACTTTAGATTTAAGGACACACATAGGCTAGAAGTGAAGGGATGGAAAAAGATATTCCATGCAAATGGTAACCAAAAGAAAGCAGGGGTGGCTAGACTTGTAAGAGACAAAATAAACTTTAAGTCAAAACTGTCTCTAGAGACAAAGAAGTTCATTGTATAATGATAAAAGGGTCAATTCAAGGAAGACAGAACAATTACAAATATATACGCACCCAACGTCAGAGCACCTAACTATATAAAGCAAACATTGACAGACCTGAGGGAAAAATTGACAGCAAGACAATAATAGTAGGAGATTTCAATACCCTTCTCTTTCAATAATGGTTAGAACATCCAGACAGAAAATCAATAAAGAATCAGTTGACTTGAACAACACTATAGACCAAATGGACCTAACAGACATATTAAGAACTTTCTACCCAACAGCAGAATACACATTCTTCTCAAGTGCACACAAAACATCCTCCAGAACAGATCATATGTTAAGTCACAAAACAAGTCTTAACAAATTTAAGAAGATTGAAATAATTACAAGTATCTCTTCAGACCACAATGGAATGAAACTAGAAATCAATAACAGTGAGAACACAGGAAAATTCACAAATACATGGAAACTAAATGACACACTCTTTAATAAACATTGAATCAAAAAGGAAATCAAAGGGAAATTTTTCTTCTTTTTGGTGAGGAAGAGTCACCCTGAGCTAACATCCATACCAATCTTCCTCTATTTTGTCTGTGGGTCGCCACCACAGTATGGCTGACAAGTGGTGCAGGTTCACACCAGGATCCAAACCTGCGAGACCAGGCTGCCAAAGAGGAGTGCACTGAACTTAACCACTACACCATGAGGCCGGCCCCCAAAGGGAATTTTTAATATATCTTAAGATAAGCAAAATGAAAAGACAACTTATAGGATGCCAAAACTTATAGGATGCAATGAAAGCAGTACTAAGGGGAAATTTATAGTAATAAACACATTTTTTTTAAAAAGTCTCAGGTAAACAATCTAACTTTACACCTCAAGGAACTAGAAAAAGAAGACAAATAAGCCTAAAGTTAGAAGAAGAAAGGAAATAATGAAAATTAGAGCAGAAATAAATCAAATAGAAAACAGAAAAACATACAAAAAAATGAACAAAACTGAGGGTTTTTTTTGAAAAAATAAACAAAATTGACAAACCCTTAGCTAGATTAACCAGGTAAAAAAAGAGAGAAGACTCAAAGAAAATCAGAAATGAAAGAGGAGACATTACAACAAATGCCTCAGAAGTAAAAAAGATTATAAGGGACTTTTATGAACAATTTTATGTCAACAAATTGGATAGCTTAGATGAAATGGATAAATATCTAGAAAGCAACCTACCAAACTAAATCAAGAAAAAATAGAAAGCCTGAAAGACCAATAACAAATAAGGAGATTTTGAATCAGTAATAACAAACCTCCCAAAAAAGAAAAACCTGGGACCAAAATGCTCTACAGATTCAATGCAACCCCTATCAAAATTCCAATGACATTTTTCACAGAAATAGAAAAAGCAATCCTAAAATTCGTATGGAACCACAAAAGACCCCAAATAGCCAAAGCAATCTTGAGAAAGAAGAATCAAGTTGGATGCATCACTCTTCTTGATTTCAAATTGGCTATAGTAATCAAAACAGTACAGTACTGGCATAAAAACAGACACATGGAACAACGGAACAGAATCTAGACCTAGAAATAAACCCCTACATATACGGTCAACCAATCTTCAACAAGGGCACAAAGAATACATAAGGGGAAAAGGATAGTTTCTTCAATAAACGGTGTTGGGAAGACTGGATGTCCACAAGCAAGGGAATAAAATTGGACCCTTCTCTTACACTATACACAGAGATTAAAGATTTAAATGTATGACCTAAAATTGTAAAATTCCTGGAAGAAAATACAGGGAAAAAGCTCCTTGACATTGGTCTTGGCAGTGATTTTTTGGAAATGACACCAAAAGCACAAGAAACAAAAGCAAAATAGACGAGTAGGACTACATCAAACTAAAAAGCAGAAACCACCAACAAAAATGAAAAGGCAACCTACAGAATGGGAGAAAATATTTGCAAACCATCTATCTGATATGGGGGTTAATATCCAAAATACATAAGGAACTCATACAATTCAAGAGAAAATATATATACATAACCTGATCAAAAAATGGACAAAGGATCTGAATAGACATTTCTCAAAAGAAGGCATACAAAAGGACAATAAATATATGAAAAGATGCTCAACATCACTAATCATCAGGGAAATGCAAATCAAAACCACATTGAGAAATCACGTCACATCTGTTAGGACGGCTATTATCAAAAAGACAAAAGATAGCAAATGTTGGCAAGGATGTGGAGAAAAGGGACCCTTATGCACTATTGGCAGGAATGTAAATTGGTGCAGTCATTATGGAAAACAATATGGAGGTCCCTCAAAAAATTAAAAATAGAATTACCATATGATCCAGCAATTCCATTTCTGGGTATATATCCAAAGAGGATAAAATCAGTATCTCAAAGCAATACCTGCATCCCCATGTTCACTGCAGCATTATTCACATTATTCACAATACCCAAGTCATGGAACAGCCTGTGTCCATCAACAGATGAATGGATAAAAAAATTATATCCATACTATATACACACACACACACACACACACACACACACACAATGGGATATTATTCAGCCTTAAAAAAGGACGTTATGCTAAGTGAAATAAGCCAGACACAGAAAGACAAATACTGCACTATCTCACTTGTATGTGGAATCTAAAAAAGTCAAATTCACAAAAGCAGAGAGTTAAGTGGTGGTTACCAGGGGCAAGGGGTGGGGGTTGGGGGATAGAGGAAATGAGGAGATGTTGGTCAAACAGTATAAAATTTCAGTTACGTAGGATGAATCAGTTCTAGAGATCTAATGTACAGTCATTCATCGCTTAACGACAGGATACGTTCTGAGAAATACATTATCGGTGATTTCATCATTATTGCGAACATCCTAGAGTGTACTTACACAAATCTAGATGGTATAGCCTACTACACACTGAGGCTATATGGTACTTATCTTATGGGACCACCATTATACATGCAGTCCGTTGTTGACCAAAATGTCATTATGCAGCACACAACTATACAACACTGTGACTATAGTTAATAACATCGTATTGTATACTTGAAATTTGCTAAGATAGTAGATCTTAAGTTTTCTTATCACAAACATGCAAAAAAGGTAACTATGTGAGGTGATGGATATGTTAATTAGCTTGACTATAGCAATTATTTCACAATGTATATGTATATCAAATCATCACATTGTAAACCCTAAATATATACAATTTTTATTAAAAAAGAAAAAACTCAAGAATCATGAGCATTAAACAGGTGAAAAAGAGGAGAAACCACAAGTTGACTGAAATAATACCTAGTCTATTGGTAATTACATGCAACGTAAATGCACAAATTACTAATTACTTTATAATAGTTATGTGATGTATTCCATAGAATTGGTAATACATTTTTTAACATTCCTTTATTGATGAACATTTAAGCAGTTTCTAATCTTCCTTATTAAAACCAATGTATCACTAGTATAAATACACAAAGAATTATACATGATTATAACTAACAGGTTTATAGAGTGAACAACATAATAATAAAATATTTAATTCAAATACATATATGAATTATACATATATATGTGTATATATAGAGATATATATCTCCCTGAAAAATCACATTTGGTGAAACCAAGAAGTCTAAAGTGACTTTCCGGGAACAGACTAGCACAAAAAGTGAAGCACATGGAACACGGAAGAAGATGTGTCCATGATATAGAAATAAAACCATGGCAGCAAGAAAAAGAACAAGGCGAAACCTGAAGGAGAGATTTCCCCTAGTCAGACATTTCTAAGAGTTTCATTGATTCCACCACAAAAAGGAATTGGAAGTTAATTAAATCAGACTCAAAAGTATATAGTAAATAGAGGTACTAGTTCGTACTCAGGCTGAGGTTAACTGGTTAGCAAACTCTACCTAGTTTCCTTTCGTAGTATGAGTGTGCTCAATTAATCTTTCTGTGCTCACCATCCAGCTTGAGCTGAAGAACTGGTCTGGTAATTTTTGTGGATGGAGTATCTCAACCTGGGAAACCGAACTGACAACTGCAGTCAAGATCATGAAGCCCCAAGCAGCAGATCAACTCCACTTTGTTCTCTCCCAGAATGGAGTCTGAAGAAGGTCCAGGTCTGTCTGAAAATTTATGCTTCAGATTATCCCAGGCCCACATCTGAAAAGGGAATTGATATTCCAAGGGAAACCTCACCTCAGTTGTTTTCAGGCAAATTAGCAAAAGATATTTATCTCCCCCAAAATACACAGCATGTCTTCAAGGCCTCTGGCCCCATCAGATTTCTCAGATTTGATGCCAGCTAAGGCCTTCCCAATGTCCCCTCACCCTCACTGGTCTTAGAGGACATAGACCAGCACTGTCCAAGAGAAAAAGAATGCAAGCCACACATAATTTTAAATTCTCTAATTGCCACACTTAAAAAAGTAAAGTGAAATTACTTTTAACAGTATGTTTTGTTTAATCCAATATATTCAAAATACGATCGTCTCAACATGTAAACAACATAAAAATCCATTCATGAGACATTTCCCCTTCTTTCTTTTGCACCACGTCTTCGAGATCTGGTGTGTATCTCTTACAAGTACAGCACGTGTCAGTTTGGACTGGCCACATTTCACGTGTTCAATTGCCACACGTGGCTCCCGGGCTCTGTTTTGAACAGTGCAGACTTAGATAATCTCATTTAAAGTCTTCCATACCCAACTGGGATTTCCTAGACTGGGGCCAGGAACCAAGCCTGGATGCCCATACTCACCCATGGCATTCGCCAGTATTCCTCACCCGTGAGTCTGAAATGACCCAGAGAAAGCCAGGCCTCTGTGCCCGCAGGAGCTGGCTGGGCAGCCGATGCCAACTCTCCCCTCAGCCCAGTGAGCCAGACCTCTCCTCTCATCTAAGGTCTGCTATCTGAGCTGCCATTCTGAATCCTGGCGAAACAGTTAAATCCTTTCTGAAAATTTCTGAGACGATGTTTTATTTCTTCATGTGAATTAAAAAAGACTATTTTTAAAATCAAAGAACAGTCTTTAGTGGGAAGCAGCTTCCTCACCAGTGACCTGTGTGTGTGCACTTCACCCTTAAGGAGCACCAGCCTCTGGAAGGAGAGCTCACCACATCTCGGGAAGGTGAGTGTCGAGCCCTCTTGCAGCCAGCCAGCCAGCCACAGGTCAGTGGCGGAGCCCGCAGGAGAGCGAGGAGATGAATGCAGGTTCCTAAAGGGGTAAGTGGGAAAATGTGCTTGAGACATTTCTTCAAAAATCTAATCTGGGGTGCACAGGAAGCTCAGAACCTCCTGTACCTGGAAACAGTGACTAGATAATGCATGAAACGATCTGGTGGCCCCTATGACCTCCTCAAAGGGCTCAGCAATGCCACCATTAGCACTTCTGCCTGACACTTAAGACTGGGCATCCCAGGAGGAGACAGTCATTGTCACCCCAGAGTGAAGAAGAAACCTGAGCACAGGTCTTGAAAGAGAAAAGTCCAGAAAAGAGTACAGAATGGCAGACAGGGCGAGGTGGGCAAATGTTGTCTGGACGCCCTCTCAGTGCTGGGCACAGTACTCAGGGCCAGGCAATGTGAGAAAGGAACAAAGGGCTAAGGCAGCGATTCAAGTAACAATCCATTCTTTGGGATTCTTTGTGCTCTCTCAGGGCAGACTGCTAGCCAACGTTAGCTGGACTTCTCCAGCACCTACCTCCGTAAGGCCAGCACTCAATGCTAATGGCACAGTCCTGATGGAGAGGTGAGCAAATTCTGAGTTTATTAATCAATCCACTTATTCATATGTTCAACAGATGCATACTAAACACCAAGGTCCCAATTAGTTTCTTATAAGGATCAACTGCCCCCACAAATAACTGTGTTTTAACTGGTACTTGGAATCCTGCATCTGTGACCCCTCCTTTCTCCCTTCCCTGCTCTTTATTACCTGGGTTGCTGAGTGTTCATTGTGTGGACAAAGTTCTGTGGAGCACAGAGCTGAGTAACTAACTCCTGTAGAGCTATTAGCCAAGACTTCAGAGCAGTGACATAAAAGCCAGTTCTTAAAGGTTGGGTGGGAGTCTGCCAGGCAGAACAATGAGAGAGGAATATTTGTGGTAAAAGACTCAATAGTTATAAAGCAACAGAGCCGAGAGAAGGGTTTGCAAGGTGGAATCCAAATTTAAAGACTTCATATGCTCTCCGGGCCAGCTCAGGGAACAGACCTATACCAAGGTTTCTCCTGGCTTCTGGAGGTTTCTTTTGGCACATGGCAGCGTCAGAATGTGTTTGGTCTCTACTATAATTTCACTTGCAAACATCTGATTTCACATCACGTTTTTTCTAAACAGGCACAAAAATAATCCCCAAACGACATGCCCAGAACTTCCCAACATCCCGTCTGTGAGCTATTCTTACAAACAACATAAGTGACTTCGACATTTCCCCACCAACGCAGCTGTAGCACTTTTAATGTTTACAATCCTGTGTCACCCTGGCTTCAAGATGCTCTTCCAATTAAACCCTGGTTACACTTCTCTTTCCAAGTGCAAAAGAATCCAATTAAAGTTAATAAAAGCAATCAGTCTGCGAGTCTCTGGGTGTTCTGCCCCGACCTCATGGAGGGAGAGGAGGCACCATCGTTCTCTGCAAATGAGCCAGACCTGAGCCGGCCAGGGAAACCTGGAATTTAGGAGGTCGCCCTGTTTGGACTCCCCCACAAAGCTCAGGATCCCATTAAACATTAACTGTGGGAATCTGTCCTTTAAGGAGCTTCAGACTCATTTGGCCGCCATATGGCTAGAGCTTAGCAGTGCCTCTCAGAAGCCTGAAATCCTGGGACACCCTACTGGTATTTGCAAGAAGCTATTCATTGCATTACCCTTATTTTCTCTCTGGCTTTCACGAGGCAGCTCTTGATCCCAAAGAATGACACCGTTAGAGTGTCAAAAGCCCCTGAGGTGGAATCAGCTCAAGTCCTCTGTCTGAGTTCGTATGACATTTTCCAGCCATTGGTGCTCTCAGAACACAGATGGCCCTGCTGGGTGTCAGCTCGTATGGTCAGTCTAGGGTCCTTCAGGAAGCATCAACAAAGCCCACAGCCCCGTGCCAGGGAAGTGATGACGACACGCTCCTCAGACACTGTACACGCATGTCACGAGCATTACTTTTCACCACTCGTCTCCAGGAAGGCCTGACCTCGCTGTGCCCCTTCTTCTGTACAGGTTTGGTTGAAAATCCACACACCCATCTAAGCCACATTTGTCCCTCGCTGCTCTGTATTTACTTCGAAGGCTGACTCACTTGACAGTCATTTCTTTGCAGAATCTTGCAGTTTTGACCTCAAAGCAATTGTCCCGTGATTTCTGTTTCCTCAGATCAGTGCCCTTAAATGTGAGAATCGGACTCTGGCCCCATCTGACACCAATGAACGAGCCCGTCCCTGTTCTCGGGGAGCCTTGGCTCTGGCTGGGGAAACAAAGCTGACACTCGTGAACAGTTGGAAAACCGAACAAGGCAGTAAATAATTAAGTGCTACTCAATTACATAATTGATTAATTATAACTAATTGCTACTTAAATGAACTGCTCTCGCCCTCATTGATCTTCCTCAGCTCTGACCTCAGAGAGCAGCCATGGTCTGAACCACTCACTCTGGCACTTAAACATTGCCCAGAACATTCCTCCTGTCCTCTCATGGATGAGTCTCCCCTCTCATGACTGAGAGTGTCCCCAAGGACAGAACAAGGTCTTTCGAGCTAAGGACAGACCTTGGTTTCTTCCTCCTCTATTTCCCACAGCAGAATCAGCCCATTCAAAGCATAAGGCTCTTTGCCTAATAAACACTTGCTGATTAATGTCAAAAATATGGACCAGTGCTCATATAACCAATGTGCTCCAACTTCACGTTCCTATGAGTGTGAACTAGGGTCACACAATCATAATCGACTTTGCTTCATTACCTTAACCCCTTAGCATGTCCTTGGGAATGGTCCTGTCTCATGTTCCTCCACCCTGTCTTGTTAAGCCGCCAGGATAGTGTTTCTACAGCATGTGTCACTGGCCTCACTGTCCTGCTAGGCTCCATCCTGCAGCCACCACTCTGACTGCTCATGCAAGACCCTTCTTTTCCTTATGTGTTGTTTGTTGGTTGACGGGAAGGAAGGGCAAGCTGGAGTTGCTTACCTGTCTCCTTCTGCCTGTACTTCTTTAGGGTTCCAGGTCCTCCACTAGGCTCTGAGCAACTTAAGGAATCTTTACTCATCACTGAGTCCCCATTTCCTGGGGGAGACCACTTTATCAGTCAGCTGGAGCTGCCATAACAAAATACCATAGCCTGGGTGGCTTAGACAACAGAAATTTATTTTCTCACAGTTCTGGAGGCTGGAAGTCCAAAATCAAGGTGTCAGCAGGTTTGATTTCATTCTGAGACCTCTCTCCTTGGCTTGTAGATGACCATCTTCTTGCTGTGTCTTCACATGGTCTTCCCCATGTATGTGTCTCTGTCCCAATCTCCTCTTCTTATGACACCAGTCAGATTGGATTAGAGCCCACCCCTATGACCTCATCTTACCTTAATTACCTCTTTAAAGTCACTTTCTCCAAATACAGCCACATTCAGAGCTACTGGGGTTTAGGGCTTCAACATATGAGTTTTGTGGAGGACACAAGTCAGCCCACAATGACCACTAATAGTCTAAGTGGTTAATAAATGTTACAGGCTTGGTGAAATGGGGGGACAACAGACAGACAGACGGGTGGATAGAAAAATAGGATGGCTGCTAAACAGGTGTTTTCTGGGGACAGAGCAAAAGGTGGGACAACCAGGTTGATGAGAGAGTCTTTCCCAGTCCTCCCCTTTCTACCCTGCCACATCCTTTCCTTTCTCCCTGGAAGGGGCCTGCTTTTTAAGATGATAATTCCTTTGTTCCCTTCACAGCCACAGAACAGAGACAAGATGTCTCAATGAAAACGCGTGCAGAGCAATGATAAGGGATGTGACACTCGAGATGAGTGTGGACGTGGGGGTGCTGCTATCCGCACACACATGCCTGAGGAGCCATCTGGCTCTCTTTGGGGGAGAGAGCAGAAGACACAGCACAGGCCACGGCTTCCCACGTGATACCGGGAAATTCTAACAAACTGAAATGAAGACTTTGTAAATAACCAACATCTAAATGGGAGACAAAACCTTGGAATTGGGGCCTTTTTCTTTTCATGTTCAGCAAAATCGTTATAGTTGTTGAACAGGAGCCGCACTCCCAGTGGCAGGAGAGGCCCAATAATTACGATGGGGCTGAGAGAGTGCTCGGGGTCAGCAAAACAAAGAGGAGGAAATTGCCTGCACAGATTGGCTCAAATATCAGGTTCAACGAAGAAGAAAACACAATTTGTTCATTTGGAAAATGACTCTGGTGACGTGAATGCCCTACACATTGTTGGCATTCAGGAGGAAACAGGCAACAGCCTGGGGAGGCCCCTCCTGGGGAGGAGAGAGAACCGGCTGCTTTTAGACCCGAGAACAATTCTGTGGGCCGAGCAAGTGGACAGCAGAAGAGACCCTCAGTTGCATTTCTGAGTTCAGGCATTCATGCACTGCAAGTCAGCAGGGCTCTGAGGGGCTCTGAGCCTTTTTCTAGGGGCAGTGTGTTTGAGGGTGCCTGGCCCAAGCTCCCAGAACAGGCAGCAATGCACCAGCACTGCCAGGGCACAGGTCCCTTTGAAGGAGAGTTGAGGGGTGTCGCCGATGGGGCTCCTTCTCAGCAATAAGGTGGGACATGGGTGTGAGCTCATGGCTGCATCTGCATCTGTCAACCATCCCAGGACCCTCTCGCAGGTTCCTTTCTCTCCATTTCCTCATCTGCACAGTGGGACACCTTAAACCTGCGATGACCCAGTACAGAGGAGCAGAGAAAGGCCTGAACATTGTGGACCAGCAGCCTGCTAAGTGGCTTCTAGGTGGGGGGACCACCCACCTAGTTTGCCCAAGATGGTCCAGGTTTACATCTATGGTCCCAGCATAATCATTAACATCCAAAGTGTCCCCATTACACTAAATTAAACAGAATTCCTCTGGAATATTAGAGGACCTGATCTGTGACCCTTCCATGACACTTCTGATGGGTCCAAGCTCTGTCCGGAAAAGACACTCTGGATCAGGGGCCTCTACACAGTGCAAGTGGGTCCTCCCTTTAGGAATGATGAATATAGGGCCAACTAGAGCATCAGTGTGGGTGTGGGACCTCACTCAGCTCCAGGTTGCTATTCAATCAATGGCCCACACTGAGCACATTCTGCCATTGTCTCCGTGGTCTGTGAACACAGTGAATTCCTCATCCCCCCACAGGCAGGTCCCCGCCAACTTCCTGGATATGAGCCCCCCGCTGCCCTCCTCAGGCTCCCCAGTACCTTTGCAATTAAACTCCATCCTCAAGTGTAACCCAGATAAGTCTCTGCTTTTATATCCTGTCTGGGCTGAGACTTAACAGATCCACCCTCAGATAAAGAAACAAATAGCTATTTCCAAAGTATAGTTGGGGTTCTTGTCATCACTGGGGGCTGGCAATGAGCAGGGAATAGGAGGTGGTTTTGTGGGTGAAGTGATCTAAGTTGGAACTTAAGGAATAGGGAGGCTTTAGATCTGTGAGAGGGATGCAGCAGGAAGAAGGAGACATGGGGAGCACTGACGGCACTGATGGGGGAAAGAGCGAGGAACCTGGCCAACAGCACCTGGGCAGGAGAGGGCACCGGGACAGGGATCTGAGGGCATCCAGGGACAGGCTGGACTACATCGCTGAGGAGCCCAGGCCGCCTCACACTCGCTCGCCAGCTCCCACAGATCCTGCCATCTGTGCTATTCCATTTAATGACGCTGTCCGGCATTTAACTGACTCTTAAACATAATTCTGCGATTGTGGACAAAGTTTAGTTGTCGCTAATTAAGTCATTGAAAATTGAAATAAAGAGCAAAAATTGAACTGCTCACAATCATTCAGTGAAAAAGAATGACCATAATCTGTAAAACACAAAACACGGGACACCCTCAGTCTCCTCCGTGGAGCTTCCGATCAGGCCAGTCAATTAACGGTGAGTGGGCTCAGCAGAGCCCAGGAAGAGCCATGATATCTGCCCCCGGCATCCTTCACTCATTTACATGACCTCCCAGTTTCCTCTGCTTTCTATTTGTGCAGGAACTGTCTGAGTGTTTTGGCCCTTAAAATTCCAAATTTTATTCTAATTCCAGTTTTGTTTGTGAAAGGGTGCTCAGCGGCATGAGGATGAAGTTGACTGAAGACGGTGTTTCCTTACCCCCCCTGGAGAAAGCACTAAAAAGTGGGTAATACCTATCACTTTAGAATTAGAAAGAAAACATAAAGGATTTTTTTTAATCCCAGCAGCTATTTAAAATATAAACAGTAAATACGAGTGGAATTATACCAACTAACCATATTACCAGCAGTCAATTGCTGTAGAATAAACATTCTTATTTCCAGAGAGTTCTAATATATTCAAAGACATGGAGAATGGCACCAGAAGAATTTATCACTGACATTTGCTAAATTAGATACTCCCGAGGTTTGCCTGTATGGATGACAACATTTTTAGCACTTCAAGGTCCTTGCAAGAAAAAGTCTCTATAAAAATTCACGACGGTATTGTTATCATCAACACTTTAAAATTGACTGTGATTGTTACAGCAGTTTTAAAATCAAGGAGACCTAAAAAGAAGGGGAAAATTATATGGGTACTCTATATTTGAATTTTTATACATGAGATTTAAAACATAATATCGTGATGTTTACTTCAGATAAATTTGTTTTTACCAAAGATGTTTTTTTCTGAGCCAAAGTCAATGCACAGCTTAGTGAAGACCCACCAGCCAGATAATATTCATCAACAACCCGCCAATTAACCAGGACATCATGTTTGACAGTTCAGTTCTCAACCTGTTCAACCGTGCATTCCATTTTGGCTGCTGTCCTAATTAATGACTAATCTATGAAACGGGGATAATAATACATACCTCATATATGCCACATACATAATTATAAGGATTGAATCTGATCACACACAGTATCTGGCAAGGCAGGTGTTTGGTAAATGTTTGAATTTTATGTGTTCTTTATTCTTTCCTGACATTCTATAAACGATCATGATCTTTACTCTTGTGTTTCCAAGGCTATTTAGAAATAAATAAGGATAAAATAAAAAGATCCTTTTGTGTGATAAAATCTCCTAATGTGGATATTTTCCAAAAGCCACTCAAAGGAATCAGAGGTCTCGGGTATCGGTAGGAGGCTCTTTGGCTGGGGCGCCACTCCTCAATGGCTCAAGACCAAATTCCTACTATCACCATGGACCATGTCTACCCCAAAGGACAATCAGATTAACGTCTGGACATGGACTGAATTGCAAACATTTTTAAACTATTTTATTCGAAATGTATTTGTACTCCTGTATCATTTTTGCTTCTTTTCCTACTGTGGATTCTCAATATTCCACTTTAGGAAAATTCTCAAAATTATGATGGATGCCCCCAGCCTCTGCCCAGCAGCAGATCTGGGCTTCCTGGTCATCTGTTCCCCAATCTTTCTCTCCCCTCCTTCCTCTAATGACCATCAGCTGTATTTATCCCTCTACTAAATCTGTTTACTAAAACTGTGTAATATGTTTTTTTAAATCACCAGCAAACTCCAGAATTTACAAACAATAAATTCCTTAGGCCAAGGGCTACGGCTTGCATTTGTTTCAAATCCCCTATAGATTCTATCATAGCTAGTTTTCAACTCATAAAATTTGAATGGAATTTAATCTTTCTTTTTAATGCAATGCTGTCAACAGATAGTAACGACACTGAGATTTGGGATCTAGACATTATGTTGGTATCTCAAGTCAAGCTTACTCTCTGAAAAATGAGCCTTATCCAGACCATCTCAGCTCTAGCCACAGTTGGCCCTTCCCCAGTGCCATGTGCCAACATTAGCCTAGGACAGGGGATATGTAGCTGTGGCCAATGACCCAACCCTCCAATGGTCAAGGATGGCTGTTAAGAGGGGCACACTGAAATTTGTAAACCTGCTACAAAGCTTAAATAAAAACTTCAACCTTGGGCCCAGCCCGGTGGCACAACGGTCAAGTGCGCACGCTCCACTTCAGTGGCCCGGACTTGGCAGGTTCAGATCCCGGGTGCGCACCGACTCACTGCTTGTCAAGCCATGCTGTGGCAGCATCCCATATAAAGTAGAGGAAGATGGGCACAGATGTTAGCCCAGGGCCAGTCTTCCTCAGCAAAAAAAGAGGAGGATTGGCATGGATGTTAGCCCAGGGCCAATCTTCCTCAGCAAAAAGAGGAGGATTGGCAACAGATGTTAGCTCAGGGCTAATCTTCCTCCAAAAAAAAAAAAAAACCTTCAACCTTGTTCTTGTTTGAAGTTTATTTCCCTCCAATTTTTATTGTATTTATATTTACCATATATATTTGCGTATACATCTATACATACCAACTAATTTTACCTAACACTTTATGGACACACGGAACTGGCTTACATATAATTCTATTTTACATAACATTAAATATAAGGCACAAACATGACCTTAGAACGAAGTGCAATGAAACATATCACACTGCAGCCACATCCATCAGAGCCCCATTCAGCTACCATAGCAGGACACGAGGGAATTTGAATCATCAGTTAATGTTCTGATCTGTGGGTAATTCCTAACCACAATTCAAGTTTAACCAACCCCATAACTTCTTCAGCTTTCTTCAGCAGAGGACCCACAATGCATAAAAACAAAGTACCTCATCCTGGTTTTTCTCCTCTCAGGTATCTTTTTATGTGAGGAGACATATATACTCAGACCCATGAAAAGTACTAGAATTAGATTTCCATGATTGTTTTATGGATTGAGGCCACATATGCACACTAAGAGGCCAAACTTTCTCACGGCAGAAATCTGGGCCCTGGCTGTGTTACTCTGCAGGTTCTTGTCTTCAAAGTCTCCCATCTTTGACGCTGGGATACCATTCTGTCTGCTGCCCAGGCGTGGACTATGAAATTCTCTGGATGCCATGGGTACCTACCCCAAAGTATACGTTTGTAACTTCTGTTTACAAACCAGACCTTCCAATAAAAAAGAAACCACAAATCTCAGAGATCTCACCATGCAATACCTCCCCTGGATTCAGCTCTAAGCTGTGGCTCTTGTGCTAAGGTAACATGTGACTTCCTGTGATTCACTGTGACGAAAAATGAGAACAGAAGAACCAAATATCTCAATTAAGTTTTTGTGAGCACAAACATTACACATAGAAGTGCCTTGAGGGTCAATTTCCTCATTTTACAAATGAGGACACTAAGGCGGGAGAGTTTAGGAGAATAGCCGAGGGTCCCACTCAGTGAGCACCTTTCCGCTTCTGTCTTGCTCTCCGGACACTTCACCATGAGGCCCTCCAGCCTCCCCAGTGCCAATCACCCACTTAATCAACGTGCACTCAAAGCTCGAATGTGCCAAAGTGATTTTCAACACTGAGTCTATTTTCTGCTTTGACCACGTAACTTCCCACCTTCCTTGATGAGCAGACATATGTTAGAATTCTATGGTGTTAACTGTTTTATAAATTAATGCCTTTGTTAGATCCTTCAAAATGGGTGTTGGCAAAATAACCGTGAGTAACCCTCTGCATTGTGCAGCCCTCTGCATTTTACAAAACTCTTTCATTGACATGATCTCACTTGATCAAGTAAATAAACCAAAGGTTTCTTTGTTTAGGGAGAGAGGAAGGAAAAGGCAGAGAGAGTTGAATAATAGAAGGGTCCATCAGAAAAAGAGATTCAAAAGTATGGAAAGGGCTCAATGAAAACATTTTGCCTTTTTGGGGCTGAGAACCAAAAAGCTTCTGGTCACTTCCCCATCAAGATCTCCCTTTTGGGGAGCTCAAGCCTGAGAATCTGTCTGAAAAAGAAATCACCTGTCCTCTCCATTAGGTCCTAACCTCAGACCCATCAGAATTCTCAGTACTGGAGTTTGCAAACCAAGCTCCTGAGAACCCTGCAAATGCTCCTCGGAGGGTCTGGGCAAGGCAGGGGTGTGTGTTTAGCCAGAAAGTGGAGATTCGGTCACAGAGGCTGGAATCCAAGGAGAGGTCTGCTCCCTCCAGGAGCCAGATCCAGCTTCTCTGACCCAGATGGACTGACTGCTCCCTCAGGGCTGGTTGGAGCTCATGGATCTGAAAGTCAAGGTATCTTTTTGTCATTTATGATGAAAACATATTTATAATGTCAAGAGTAATTATGACACATGAAATCCCACTATCTAATCATATCAAGTTTACATTTCTCCGTAGTCTCTGGTCCTCCTCATCCACATACACAAACATTTTTTACAACCATACGAAAAGTTTCTGTAAAGTTGTATAACTTTTTTTTATGATATTATTATCTGTTTTGTACTTTTTCCAAGTTTCTACAGTTTCCATGTCATATGGTCCTGATTTTTATAATCGTAATTTAAGGGAGGAGAGTTCAGACTATCCCTAAATTTGTAAATAAAGAGAACTTCTGGATATAAAACTAATATGTCAGTTTGCCAGGGAAGAGCTAAGCCAGCCACAGAAGGAAGCCAGGATCCAATTTGTTAGATGGAGACTGAGACGCTGGAGAACAGTGGCATGACTGGGTCTAGCCTCAGGGAGCCACAGCTGTAAAATGACAGCCCAAAATCAGGCTGTGTGTCTGGCAGTGCCTGAGAGAAGCCCAGCATCTAGGACATGCACGTTTGGCCACTAGGGTGGGGCCTCCTCTGTGAGCAGGGAACAGTTCTTCAGACTGTGCCAGGACCCAGATCAAGTCTCCTCCCTGGCTCTAATTCCTTGGTCACCAAGCAGTTTGGGGTGATAACCTATCCTTTCAGAAATGCTGTCCAGAGATGAGACTGCCCTGGGTGATGAGCTGAAGCATTCCAGTCACCATCTAGGAGTTTGCCACTGTAAATGCATGATCTGGTCCCCACTTGCACATCAGGCTCACGTGAGCATAGTTAGTGTCTTCACCCCTGAGGACCTGGCCACCTTTGTATATAAAGATACCATCGGGTTCCTGGGAACACAGAACTGAAAAGCAGTGACCACATCAAGCTCCATGACAACAACACTAAGGCCCTGGCCAAGGGCAAGATGGCATTCCTCCAGGACTTGGCCTTCTCTCTCTCTACAACATGTAACACTCCGTGGAGTACTTAACCAGGACGTGGTTACTATTCCCTGGGGCTGGTTATCTTGCTTGTTCATAGCTTTATGCTCTTCTAGAGAAGATTAACATAAATATTTTTGGGCCTTTGGCTTTTATGTTTAAGGGATTGTGAGGATGACTGAAGATTATATTCCCACAGCTCGGGGACTTTTTGCCAACAGGACTGAAAAATTTCAGGATGGTGATTTACAGGGTACTAGAGGAATCCGAGAGTGAGAGCTGAGAGGTTAATTTTAACTCAGGAACTCAAACTCTGACAAATGGAGGCCACTGGGTTTCAAGGGCAGTGCCTATGATACCATGGCATGGTGCCAGCACCCCCTCCCTGAATGTCATCCAGCTGAACTCCTGCATCCTGTCTCCTGCAGACATGGGTGGCCCCAGTCCATAAGAAAGCTTGAGCGGCTCTAGACCAAACTATGGCAATGTCCCTCCCATCTTCAAATCTCCATCTCCTCTTTAAATTTAAACTTGAATTATGTATTTTGCCTTCCCTCCAGATAACAGTCTTCTGCAATAAGAAATTAGATGGAGGTGAGAGGAATGATTACTTAGTTGTTTGAATTCTGATCATTAGATTCAAGGAAGAAATGGTAACTCAACTAACTCTTCATTAAAAGTACCATATTTCATCCAAGATAGAACTTAACAGAATAAAAGTTTCTTGGGCACGTTTTTTTGGTGCATGATCTTAAAACACTGTAAGATTCAAATTTTTCCAAGTATATTTCACCTTTTAATAATAGTAAAACTAATATGGCTGATTGTCTCAAGGAAAAGGCCATTCTTTTATATATTAGAGGCCAACAGCCCATGACCAGCCTGTCAAAGTTGACCTGCATGGGGATTCAGAGAGATGCCAGGGAACTTGCAATGCATCAATTTTCCTGGCTTGACTCTCAGCATTACTAAGGACTTTGGCTTGGGCTCATTGCTCTGGCTCTTTCTTCTCCTGACTAACTCACAGAAGAAGCTGGAATCTCTGAGGAGCAACTCTCTGTCCACAACTCCCTTGGCTGGAGCCTGATTCATGCCTGCCTTGGGCCAAGGGAGGGTTTGGGCTGCACGTGCCTCCAATGTAACATATCCAGAATGGAATGCGTCATTCCCACAATCCCCTCCACACACACATACATAACACATGCATAGCACACACACACTTATGCAACAGACACACACACACACACATACACACACTCCCCTTCCTATATTCTCTAGCTCAATGAATGGCCTCACTATTCTCCTAGTTGCTCGAGCCAAAACCTGGATAATTCTAGACTCTTCCCTCCTCCATCCCCCAAGAGCCATGAACTCTCAGCACTATCTATGCTAACCCCTGAATACTTTACACTGTACCCCATGACTAGAGTTCTCTCGTCTGAACTACTATAGTATCAGGAGATACAATAATTAAAGGAAAGGAATTCCACAACACCTTAAAAATTCAGGCCACTGAGAAATTACCAAGAACACTGTGCTGAGCATCACACGAACACTCTTGACCTCAAGTAGTTCACAGCCCACTTGGACATGTGCTACCTAACCAGGAAGAAAAGAGAGAAGGAACCAGTGTAATGACAAAGTGACAACCAAATATGATAACATCCGCAAATGAGTTCTCAGAAGGGGAAAAGACTGATGGGGCAGGAGTTATCAAGAAGGCTTCCTGGAGGAAGTAGGAATTTGAGCTAAGCCGTGAAGAAAGAGCAGAACTTGAATATGTAAAGTAGAAGGAACGGTGAAGCAAAGTCTTGAGAGCCAGAAGAACTACAGGCTACACAGAGACAGAGGAGAGTTGATTCCATGTTGGGGCTGATAAGAAATGGGAAAAAGAAAGATGAGTCAAAACAAGGAGGTAGGTGCTTCTGAGCATGGGTCTTGGCAGTTACAAAGACCAGGGAGGGTAAAGCAGGGAGGCCGAAGTTCCTGGAGAAAGGGGAGAAGGAGTGTGGGCACTCCTCCTTGCTGAGTTCAGAAAAGGCAAAATGGGTGACTAGCCAGTAAAGGTAGGCCTGGAATCAAAACCATTGCCTCTGACTAAAACCACCTCCTTGGCTGAAGCCCCAGAATCCTGTTTTATCTGCCACCAGCCTGTCCAATCTACCAGGGTCAGTGTCAGGGGCATGCAGCACTTTTCCTAACCAGTAGCCACTTTCTCCCAGGATCCAGAAAAGCATCCACTTAGAGCTCTAAAGTCTATAAATTCCAGGGTCATAGTGTATACCACATTGGACCTATGTGGGGTTAACAGTGGCGAGTTCAGGAAGGTACTTCCAATAGAAAAGCTCTTTATTCATGGAGGAGAGGAAAGGGTGCCTCACTCTGCCCAGGGAAGAACAGACCCAAGTTGCACATCCCTTCAGGATTGGAAGCCAACTAAACAGGCCCAAGGATTTCCAGTGAGCACCCAACCAATGGCAGAGGGAAATTAAGAATTCACTTCCTGGGGCCTGGAGAGGGAGAGCCAATAATAAAGGCCATGCTTGTTTTTCAAGAGCAGGTACACACTTTCTGTCTTCCAACCCACAGGGCAGATAATCCATGGAGAAGCACTGATGGCCTCCAGAGTCATGTGCATACCTCCAAGCCAGAGAGAAAGCAGCCAAAGGCAGCTGGGGCAAGAGGCTGAAATCAGGCACAGGGAAGGGTGGGATGCGAGAGCTCAGGCTTCAAGTCAAGGCTTCACAACTATTCCCCCAGTATTTGACGTAATAGAAAGAACCACAGTGGGCGCTTGGGACAGCTGTATTTTAATCCCTGCCCTGCTACTTGCCAGTTGTGGCATTCAAGAAAGTTGCTTACCCAATCTAGGCTTTATACAGTACACTTCCCTGTAACATAGAGGTGACAAGACCTCCCTCCCAAACACCACCACTGCAGAGAGTTTGCTAAAGAGTTGAATGAGCCAAGAGCCAAGGAAGCAATTCTTCACTGTGTGGTCCTATGCTCAAATGAGGGATTGTTATTATCGTGATGTCTCAACATGGCCTTTAGAACTCATTCATGGCTAATGTACATAGAAGCACCCAGGGCTGCAATCTTTTTTATTTATTTATTTTTTCTTTATGAGCAAAGTCAAGAATTCTGAAAACTTTAAGGAAGGAAGAAAAGAAGGAAATTAAGATTACCTATGATTTCATCACTCAGGATGACTGATGTTAGCTTATTATATATCTTTAAAGTCTTTTTCAAATATTTTTCTACAAGATCATTTTTAAACGCTTGCATAAATTTTATTACATAAATGTAAAGTAGTTAACTCATTCCCCTATGGCTGGGATTTTAGGATAATTCTAAATCATATAAACATTATTTCAAAGTTGGTGATTGGGAATGTGGATTCTAGAGTAAGAGTCTGGGTTCAAATTCTGTCTCCATCACTTATTATCTGGGCTACTTGGGTGAATTTACCTCTATAAACTCAGTTTCCTATTCTCAAAAATAGGGACAAAAACAGGACCTAACACACAGAGTTGAAAAAAATGTGGTAATAGTCACATAATGCAATACAACTCAGCTGTAAAAGGGAATGAACTATAGGTACATGCAAGAACATGGATGAATCTCAAAATAATTATGCTGACTAGAAGAAGCCAGACAAAAAAGACAGTACATGTGGTACACTTCCACTTGTATAAAATTCTAGAAAATGCAATCTGTAATGACTGAGAGCAGATCAGTGGATGCCCAGGGTGGGGGTGGGACATGGAGGAGCAGGAGGGAAGAATTACAAAAGGCAGGAGGAAACTTCTGGAGCGATGAGTGTGTTCACATCTTGACTGTGTGATGGTTTCATGAGTGTATACATACGTCAACTGTTAGTATATTGTACACTTTAAATAGTATACACCGTGTGTATGCTATGCACAGCGTACTGCGTGCAGTCTTGTGTGTTAATTACACCTCAATAAAGTTGTAAACAGTATATGTTTTTTAAAATTTGTACTAAAATAAACCACCACCAGGAATGTCTGCGCACGCCTTTGTCTTCTCCCTTGCTAACACTGGGTACTCCTTTATTTTAAACATTTTTGCCAAACTGCTAAACAAAAATAAAGGTATCTCTATATCATTTTAAATTATGTTTCTATGATTACAAATGAAGTATAAAACATTCACTTATTTTTGTGTATTTGCATTTCTTTTTTATGAATTATACATTTGTATGCTTTGCTCATTTTTGTTGCTGTGTTTATCCTTTTTCTTATTTATTTCTTATTGTGATTATGCAACGATGTCTTTCCAGACTTTCCCCATGCACATACATATACTTTTTTTAATCAAAAATAGAATCATACTTTATATCCTATTTTGTAACCCACGTTTTACACTAACATAATGTGAATATCTCTCCCTGTCGATGAATGTGCAGCAACATCATAGTTTTAATGGCTAGAGCAGCAATTCTTAATGCTGCTTCTTAAATCATATTTCGGTTTCAGAAAATGGAACGAGGCTCTCCCTCATTGCAAAGGGAGTTGAGAGTAACTTCACAAATCACTTTTTTATTTGCCGCAGCATCACAGAAACTACAGCACATACTTCGATGAATGACAACCAAGCATCCTCCTCACCCTGAAAGGAACTTTATGAAACTGACTTTTGATAACTTTTGCTGACTTTTTTTTTTACGGTTCCTCTAGAATAATGCTGATAATGAAATTTTCATCTAGCCACACTTCACTTGACAAATTATGAAGAGATCAATCTGTTCCCATTAGTCTCCACTTCATTAACACCCAAGACAAGGTCCACTCTAGTAAATAGTGAACAACCTTTGGCTCAAGTAGAGATGTCTCTTTGTCAAGATCTTAAGAGAAGTCAATCAGCATCCCCCCCTTAAAGTTCAAAAGGAAATACTTTGATTAAAATTAAAAAGCTGTTCCTCTTAAAGGTCAGACAAAAAACTGGTAACATCCTGGAAGAAATATAACTATTATTCAATGCAATGCATTGTTATGACATTGGGGTTGAGAATTTAAAAGTGGCACAGCTTAGGATTGAAAAGTTATAGTTTACCTAGCAACGGTAAACCAACTGCTTTGCAAGTTACCTGTGAGTGACAGACACTTAATATCCAGGCTCCATCATGGAATGGTCTGAAAGACTCTCAAATCAGGATATGTAGAAACTTATTTAAAAATCATCATTCCACTCTCTTTTGGACTGTGTTTAAAACAAGTCAATCATAAAAATGAGGAAATGTTCAGTCTGAAGGTCAGATTGACTGACCGACCACACTGGCTGAGATTTTTATGTTTTGAAACCACTGGTCAGAAACAAAGCATTATTTTTCAAAGGAGAAAACCAGGAATTGGGTTGCAGTAACCAGTCCGTGGCAGCCCAGGCATTTCAAGAGGCCTTTTTTTTTCTGATGATTGGGAAGCCATTGAGCATTCAGCAAACAGTGGGGCCTCCCCTGTACCCTACATAATTCTGGGTGCTGGTAAGAATGTGAAATTGAGCACCCGCATCCACCTGCCCTCAGCTACGTGGATGAAGAGAGAAGCATTGTAAACAGCTCACCTCCTGATGAGATCAGTAGGGTTGGCTGTAATAAGAGAGAGAAAAGTTCACTGTGAGCATAAGAAACCAGTAACTGAGACTGGGAAGATATGAGAGACGGCTCTTTGCAAGAGATGGCATTTTCACCTGAGGAGAGAAGGAAATATGGCTATCCAAGCCCACCCATCTTACCACCTTTGGGTGCATAAAGCCAATGCTGGAAATAACTATTGTGAGGGATATTTTAAAAATCTCAATGATCCTTAAAATAAACCAAAGGGTGAAACGTGAGTTTCAAGTAGCTAGGCTAACAAGAGCATTTTCCATAAAGGTGATAAAAGCGATTACGCCTTAACAGAAAAGCTCTCTGTCACTGAATGTTTTCTCCCCTAACTTAACACTTTATCAAGCTCTGTACAAATATTAGATGTTTCCAATAAACTAGACACTTGCAGCTCATCTGAGAGTGAGAGGAATCCTTTGCATGGCATGAACTACCTGAGAAGAAAAGCCCTGAGGAGTGAGGATCTGGGCACCCCCAGAGTAGGTGCCAAGGTGAGCGGGCAGGGAGGAAGCACAGCAGCACTCCTGGAGGCCGGCACAGAATGACAATGACAGGCCCTTCACAGGAAACAGGGCCGTGGGGGTTGAGACTGGAGATGGGAGACTGACAGGCTGCGAGGAACGTGGGCAGGCCAGTAGGTTTGACCATCCAACAAGTGGGTGCAGTCAGTGGGTGCAGGAAAACTCCTCAACTCCCCACAGCTTGGTCTGAGGTCTGCAAACTCAGGGAAGAGTTTGGGCTTAAGGAATTAGAAGCCCAGCTTAGGAGCAGAGTGTTGGTGGTCAACTTCAGATCCTTTTCTGAGATCTATCGAGTTTGGCATGGAGGATAGAACATATAGGAGAAAGGAGCTGAAATGAAGGACTAAGGAACAAAGGAAAACCTGGCTAACTCCACAGTGAGGCTGTTGCTGCTGGAAAAGCTGGTCTTACAGCCGGGCTGGTTCCCTGGGGCAGGGGGCAGAGGTCTCTCTGCAGGTATGGACGGCTGGGCCAGAGCCTATCACTCCAGATGGTCTGAGAGGCCTCCTCTCAGAGGCCCTGGAGCTCACAATACAGGAGAGATGCAGAGAGCTGGTGCCTGTGTACTTAGGATAAATACATTAAAACAACTGCAAGATAATAACTATCTTCCAGTGATAATAACAGAACAAAGGATAACCGGTAGCCCTGAAGTAGAGGCACCACAAGTGGCACAAAATAAAGATATCATAGGAAAAAATCTTCCCTTAAATGAAGGAAGATCTGAAGCTACACAACTGAAAGATCATTCCAAGTAGACCATGTTGTGGGAAATTTGAGACAGTGGGTACTACCAAGATCAATCCTGGTAAACGACTGAACGTAAATCAAACAGAGAATTCTTTAGGCATTTGAAAAGAAAAAACAACAAAAAAAAATTACTTAAAAGGCTGATAAATAAGGCTAGCCTCATGTTTCTTTATAGCAACATTACAAGATAGAAAAAAAATGGGACAGTATATATGAGTTTCTGAAGGAAAAAAGTATGATCCAAAAATTATAGGCCCAACATGCTGTTGTTTGAGTATAAAGGTGCCAGGCATGCATTCACAGCCTTGCAAGAACCCAGGAAATATAACACCCATTAGTCCCTCAGCCAAAAAATTTTGATGACAAAAATCTAGCCATTCAAGAATGAATGGAGAAATGGAAAACGGTCCTGAGGTAACAGGACCTGTAATAAGCACTGAACCCATACATTTAAATGGAAGCTAAACAATTTTATATACTTATATATATATACATACACACACATATGTATATATACTTTTACAAATTGAAGTCCTATAAAGGAAATAAATAATATGAGGTATATGGTTAGTGGTGGTTATCTCTGAAGGTAGAGGCAGTCAAAGGAGACAGGGAGAGGCAATTTTATTTATTTTTTTCTCCCATACTCTATTTTTAATTGAGGTGTAATTTATATGTAATAAAATGCACAAATTTTGAGTATACAATTAGACTAATTTGACAAATGTATAAACCCAAATAATCACTACTCCAATCAAAACATGTATAACACTTCTATCACCCCAGAAATTTCCCTTATGCCTCTTTCAATAACTCTCCAGACCCCAGAGGCAACTATTGTTCTGATTTCCATCACCTGTTCTAGAACTTTATGTAAATGAAGTCATATGTGTTTGGTTTCTTTCACTAAACATGTTTTTAAGATTCATCTGTGTTGTTGCATGTATCAGTAGTTTATTTTTTACTACTGAGTAATATTCCATGGATATACCACAATGTGTTCATACAGTCTCCTATTGATAGATATTTGAGTTGTGTGCAGTTTTTACCTACTATAAATAAAGCTACTATATACATTGTTGTATATTGTCATTCCTCTTGGATAAATACCTAGTAATGGATTAGCTGATATACAATAGAGTTGTATATTTAACTCTATAATCAATAGCCTAACAGTTGTCAAAGTGGTCATATCATTTTACCACAGAGTGGCAGATGCTCAACATCCTCTCCAACATTCTTAGACTTTTTATCTTTTACCATATAAGTGGGTGTAAGGTGGTATCTCTTTGTGGTTTTAAATGTATGTTTATCCAATTACTGATGATGGTGAACTTTTTTTTCATGTGTTTACTGGCATTTCATATATCTTCCTTTGGATAGGGCCACTTCAAAATTGTCTTGCAAATATTTTCACCAAGCTTGTGACTTGCCTTTGAACTTTCTGAAGAATGTCTTTTGAAGAGAAGATGTTTTTCACTTCAATGAAGTCCCAATTATCAATTTTTTTCTCTCTTATAGGTAGCACTTTTTAATATCTTTTTTAAAAATTTGCTTACCGTAAGGTCAAGAATATATTATCCTGTTTTCTTTTAGGAGCTTTATAGTTTTACCTCATACTTCTAGGTGTATATATCACTTGAATAATTTTTTGTATATAATACGAATTAGGGTTTAAGGTTTCTGGGTTTTTTAAAATACATGGATATCTAGTTGTCCCAACATTGTTTATTAAAAATATTTTCACCTCTCCATTCAATCACACTTTCTTGATTGTTGAAAATAAGTTGACGGTATTTGTGTGGATTTATTTTGAGATTTTCTAATCTGTACCACTGACCAATCTGTCTTCTCTAAAAAAATAACACATAGCTCTGATTACTGTAGCTTTATACCAAGTCTTGAGATCAGGTAGCATGTCTTCCAACTTTATCCTTTTTTTCCAAAAAGTTTTGACTGTCTAGATTCTTAGCATTTCCATATAATTTTTAGAATCAGCTGTCAATTTCTTAGGGAAAAAAGGCTGGTGTGCTTTTGATTGGGATTATGTGGAATCTATAGGCCAATTTAGTGAGAATTACCATCTTAATAATACTGGGTCTTCAAATGTACTAACATGGCATATCTCTCCATTTATTAGGTCTTCCTTAATTTCTCTGTTCCATGTTTTATAGTAGCCAGTGTAAAGATCTAACACATCTTATGTTAAATTTATTCCCATGTATTTTATGATTTTAATTTAATGTAAATGATCTTTTTATTCCATTTCATTTTTCATTGTTTGTTGCTAAAATATAGAAGTACAACTAATTTTCGTATGTTGAACTTTGATCCTGTGGAATTACTAACTTCACTTATTTGCTCTAGTAGGGTTTTTTTCTATAGATTTCTTAGGATTTTCTACATACATTATCATGTTATCTAGAAATAAAGACAATTTTACTTCTTTCTTTCCAATCTTTCTGTTTTTTTCTTATCCTATTGCACTGGCTAGGACCTCCAGCATAATGTAAACCAGAAATGTTAAAGGTATATATCCTTACCTTGTTTCTTGGAGAAAAGTATGCATTTAATGTTTCACTGTATGATGTTTAACGTTTCATGTATGATGTTTGCTGTAGGTTTTTTCATAGATTCCCTTTATCATACTGACAAAATTCCCTTCAACTTCTAGTTTGTCAACAGTTTTTATCATGAATGGGTGTTGATTTTCTGCATCTGTTGGGATGATCATGTGGCATTCTTTACTCTGACGACATGGTGACCAACATTGATTGATTTTCTAATATTAAACAGACTTTGCATTCTTGGAATAAATCACAATTGATCCTTTTTACATATTATTAGATTTGATTCACTGATAACTTGCTGATGATTTTGTGTCCTTGTATATAGGGATATTGGTCTGTAATTTTCTTTTCTCATATTATCCTTGTCAGGTTTTAGCTCTTTAGATTTTTATTATTTGTATTTTATTTTGTTGATTTTTGCTTTTATCTCTTTTATATCCTTTCTTCTTAGTTTGATTTAAATTTGGTCTTCATTTTCTGGCTTCTTTAGATGGAAGCTTAAATAATTAATTTCAAACATTTCTTCATTTCTAATTAAGCATTAAAGGTACAAATTTCCCTTTAAGAGCTGACAGCTATATCTCACATATTTTGTTAGGCTGTATTTTTATGGTGATTTTGTTTGAAATATTTGCTTATTTTTATTGTGATTTCTCCTTTGACACTTTGTTTATTTACAAATGTAGTTTTATTTCCCCCAAAATAGGGGATTTTCAATATATCTAATTTCAATCCTTTGAAATTTACTGAGTCTTGTTTCATGGTCCAGAATATGATCTTAGTGACTATTCTATGTGCACTCAAAGAATACAGAGGGATTTTTCTCTGACTGTCAAATAGGTCAATTTGGATGATGTTGTTCAAGCATTCTATATCCTTACTGACTTTTTGTCTGTTTGTTCCATCAGTGACTAAGCCATGGCTGTTAAAACCTCAATTTATGACTGTTGATTTGTCTATTTCTCTTTAGTTTTCTCAATTTTGGTTCAGGTATTTTTGTTTTCAGTTTACCAGTAGTAACTTGCTTCTTTTACAGCTCTATTGTGGTACAATGGATGTACAATAAGCAGGACATATTTAAAGTGTACAATTTGATAACTTTTGACACATGTACATACATAGGAAACCATTACAAAATCACTACTGATCTTCTTTCTATCACTATAAATTAGTTTGTGTTTTCTAGAATTTTATATACATGGGAACAAATAGCATGTACCCATTCTGTCTTGACTCTTTCACTCTGGAAAATTATTTTGAGATTCATCCATATTGTTGCACATACCAGTAGCCTATTTATTTTTAATTACTGAGTATTATTTCATTATATAAATCTACCACAATTTATTCACCTGCTGATGGATACTTGGCCTGTTTCTAGGTTTGGCCTATAACACATAAAGCTTCTATAGACTTTTCTTATAAGTCTTTGTGTAGATATATGTTTTCATTTCTCTTGAGTAAATACCTAGGAGTAGAATGACTGGGTTGCATGGTAGGTGTACACTTAACTTATTAAGAAACTGCCAAATTTTTCCAAAACGGTTGTACCATTTTACATTCTTACCAGAAATTTATCAGAATTCCAGTTGCTCCACATCCTTGCCAACAATTAGTAGTCAATCTTTTTATTTTTAGCCATTGTATATGTCATTGTGGTTCTACTTCCCTTTTCCTAATGACTAATGTTGAATGTCTTTTCATGTCTTATTTATCATCCATATATCTTCTTTGGTGAAGAATCTGTGCAAAATTTTCCCCTTTTTTAATTGGGTCATTTTTCTTTTCAAAATTGAGCGCGAGGAGTTTTTATGCATTCTTCATAAAAGTCCTTTACAAGATACGCATTCTGCATATTTTCTTACGGTTGATGGCTTGCCTTTTATTTTGAAGGATGAAAGTTTTTAATTTTGATGATTTTCAATTTATTGAATTTTTATGTTTACAATTTGTTCTTTTTTGCACATATTTAAGAAATTTTTGCCAACCCCAAAGGGACTAAGGTTTTCTCCTGCAAGTTTTGTAGTTTAGCCCTTACATTTAGGTCTATGATTCATTTCAAGTTAATTTTTGTGTATGGTGTGAGATAAGGGTCAAGATCTATTTTTCTGCATATTGTGATTGTTCCAGCACTTTTGGTTGAAAAAGTTATTAAATTGCATTGAGGCTTTATAGAAAATCAATTGGCCAAATATATGTCCATCTATTTCTCCATTTTCTATTCTGTTCCATTTATCTAAATGCATATATGTATGTCCATATTACATATCCTTCATTACTGGAGTTTTATAATAAGTCTTAAAATCAAACTTTGTTTCTCTTTTTCAAAGTTGTTTTGGCTATTCTAGGTCCTATGCATTTCTATGTAAATTTTAGAATCCGCTTATAAATTTACAGAAAAAGAAGACTGCTGGGATTTAACTGGAATTAATTGGAATCTATATATCAATTTGGAGAGAACAGACTTCTTGACACTATTACATTTTTTGATCCATGAACATGGTTTACATATCCAGTTATTTATGCCTTCTTTAATGCTCTCAACAATGCTCTTTAGTTTTCAGGGTCCAGCTTGCACAATTTTTGTCAAATTTATCCCTATGTATTTCATATTTATTATACTATTTTTAATAGAGCTGCCTTTTTAAATGTCATTCTCTGATTGCTGATTGTTGCTTATAGTAATGTATAGAATATATACTATTGATTTTTATATCAATCTTGTATCCTACAACTTTGTTAAGTTTACTTATTACTTCTTATAGGTTTTTTTGTAAACTCAGAATTTTTTGCATAGATGATCATGTCATCTACAAGTACATTTTAATACTTTATTACGAGTTTGAATGTTTTTATTTCTTTTTCTTGCCTTAATGCACTGGCTAGCTCCTCCAGTACGATGTTGAATGGAACTGGGGAGAGCAGACATTCTTGCCTTCTTTCTGATCCTAGGTGGAAAGCATTAATTCTTTCAGAATTAAGTATGATATTTCCTATAGGTTTTTCATAGATGCACTTTATTATGTTCAGAAAGTCTACTTCTATTTCTAGTTTGCTATAAGTTTTTATCATGAATGTCATATGCTTTTGCTGCACCAACTGAAGTGATCAGAGGGTTTTTCTTTTTAGTCTGTTAATATGGTGAATTACATTGATTTTTCAAATGTTGAACCAATCTTGCATTCTTGGGTTTAACCCCACTTGGTCAAGGTGCATTATTCTTTTTATGCATTGTTGAATCCAATTAGCTAAAACTCATATTTTTTCATATATTTTTATAAGGGATATTGGTCTTCCAATTTCTTTTCTTGAAACATCTTATCTTTCATTTCAGTATCAGAGTAATTCTGGCCACATATAATGAGTTGGTAAGTGCTTCCTCCCACAATTTTCTGGAACAGTGTGCAGAATTGGTATCATTGTTTTGTCTTAAATATTTCTAGGATTCACCAGTGAAGCCATTTGGACCTAGAGTTTATTTGTGGGAATTTCTTTTACCTAAAAATTCAGTTTCTTTCACAGTTGTAGAGCTTTTCAGGTTATCTATTTCTTTTAGAATAAACTTTGGTAGTTTGTGTCTTTTGAGGAGTCTGTCCAATTTATCTACATTGTCAAATTCATGAGCATAAAATTGTTCAAAATATTTCTGTATTATATTTTGATGTTTGTAGGATCTTTCATGATGTTTCCTCTCTCATTTCTGATATTGAAAATTTGAACTTTTTCTCTTTTTTTCCTGTTTTGTATGGCTTGAGGATTATCAATTTTATTGGTCTTCTTAAAGGACCATACTTTAGTTTCATTGATTATCCTTACTGTTTTTGTTTTTTTTCTATTTCATTGATTTCCACTATTATCTTTATTATTTCCTTTATTATGCTTACTTTGCGTTCCATTTGTTCTTTTTCTAGTTTCTAAGGTGGAAGCTTAGATCAAAGACCCACATAGTTTTTTCATAAAGGGTCATAGAGTAATTATTTTAGGTTTTGAGATTCACATGATCTCTGTTGCAACTAAGCAAGTCTATTGTTATAGCATGAAAGCAGCCATAGACAATGCATAAATGAATGAACATGCCTGTATTTCAATAAAATTTTATTTACAAAAACAGGCAGCAGGTTTGATTTTACCCATCTGCCATAGCTAGACAAATCCCAGTTACATCATCAATCTGATATATTCACTTAGTGCTATAAATTTCCTTCTAAGTACTGTTTTAGATGCATTCCACAGATTTTGATTTGTCATATTTTCCTTTTCATTAGAAAATGCAGAATATTTTGGTTGTTGTCTATGAATCTGGTTTTTACTATTCTCAATCACCACCAACTCTCTGGGCTCAGAGTTACTCCTTGCTGTAGTGTTACTAACTGAATGCAGGCCAGGCATGGAACCCTCCACTGCTGCTAATAAAAGCTTCTGTACCCCCACTCCTCTGGACCCTGCATGTGAAGCAGCGTTGGTTTCCACAATTTTCAAAGAGGCCCCAACCCCAGACTCCTTTCCGATCTCCCTGCTCCAACTATATCTCCTCCCCCTCTTCAATAGAATGTCTTGATCCCTCACATCAACAACTTCCCATTAGCCTGAAACACAAAAGTTGCAAGTTTACTTATCTTTGAGGATGGATAGACAGGAGAAGGGACTACCTTGATTTAGGTCCTGAGAAGAAGACATCAAAACAGGATTAGATATGCAAGAGATTGGTTGGAGGAGGGAGTAGGAGAATGAAGGGAGCAGCTTCAGATTATGATACAGATATGACATTTCTGAAAGGAGACAAGGAAGGAAAGATGATTCAGGGAGGAAGAGTCTTGGGCTGCAGCACAGTTTCAAGAAAGGTTCGGCAAGGCCATTGGAAATACTCAAGCCAAATCCACCTATTGGAGCAGTCCCACATCTTGCTGGAATGGGCCTGCCTAAGCACCCATGTCATTCTTAGTCATTGGCTGGGAACAGTCTTTAAGAAATAAGACCCTAGTGTGAATGCAGTGGTAAATCCCATAAAGACCTTGGAAATAAATTCTAAATTGTCCACAGCATCTGAATTCTATCTCCTGTTAGTAAAGGAAGTGGATGGAGAAAAGCAGATGCCTTTAATATTGCTGCTTCACAGCTGCTGCAATCACCAAGAAGTAGATCTCACTCCTCTCACCATGAGTCATCAGTGCCAATGGAACCACATACCATGGAAAGACTTTCCACACACTGACCATGCTTGCCCTCCATAGCAATGACACCTATCAAGACAATACTCGACAGACATATCTTGCCTTGTTCTTAACTGCATGAACCACAGAAAAATATACCTGCTCCAATAAAACAATCCAATGTTATTATAAAGACCACAAAATGTACTTCTTGGCACTTTGTCAACAGCAATATGTGCTGTAATTGGCATCATGGCTATGAATTTCTTGACTATTGCCCAAATGGTAAGAACAACTGAAGCATTAGAGGATGTGACCAATGCAGTGATGGGTGGGCATAAATTCTATGCCTGCTTAGATTGGGTGATAAAACCTAAATTGGGTGATGAGTCTTTGAAGGCAAGGAAGATTCAGCCCAATGGACATTTTAGTCTGCCCTGAGGATTCGTGAAGCCAGAATGGCAGAGACTGAACCAGCCAGAACACAGACAACCTTGCAAAACTTCTTCAGAGGCAATTTTCTCATACGCTACAGCAAACCTCCAACAGTTCCACAGGCAAAATGCCTCATTGGGTAAACTGAGGCAGGGGAGTAAAACCGAAACCAAGAACCACTCTCTCAATATCCCCTCCCCTTCACATGAAAGCTATTGGCCCACATCGCTTCTCTTTCAGCAAAACCGTTATTATCTAGAAGCGGCCTGCAATAATGACTGAAGACCTAATAGGTCTTTGTTTCTGGTAATAAATTCTGCCCCTTGGTCATTCAAATGCCTCAGAAACAGCTTCAACCTTTGAGGGCTCTATAGTTCCCCAGCTGTGCATCACTGCCTGCAGCTGGGTTCTTCCAAGGTGAAAGGCAAGGCAGCACCTGTCCACACAGATCATCCCAGGGCTCTGACAAGCTCGTGGCAGAGGCCAGAGTGCAGAACTGATTAAAGAATTCCCAGGGATATTTATCAATGGTACACCTGGAGGCACTTTAACCTGCAGAACTGATAGCATGCTCTTTTAAAGACCATTTTTCCTGTTTATTTAATTCCTTCATTTATTCAGCATCTATTGAGGTCTTGCTCTGTGCAAACCCTCTACTAGGCACTGGGTGACAAGGATGAACAAGAGGCTGCTGAAATAGTCCAAGGGAGCAGCTTGGCCCTGGCTTAGGGTCCTGGAAGCTGAAGGGAAGGGATATGGGTAGATTAGAGAGATATTTAAGAAGACTAAGACTCAGCCATCTCTGAGCACCTACCATATGCCAGGCATTTAGTTTGTCTTCAGCAAATGAGAGTTTGCAGGGTTCATCACAACGTGAAAATGCAGGGCCACTTGTTCCAAAAGTATGAAAAGCTGTTGCCTTCTTCCTCACTCTCTTGATCTGTCTGGCCTGCAGCACCATTCCAGAAAGGCTCAGCAAGGCTAATGGAAGGCTTCAAGCCAAAGTCACATATGGGAGGAGACCTGCCTCTTACTAGAATGTGTCTGCCTTAGGGATACTCACGTGGTGAGTGCAGACCACCACAGGTGCCCTGAGGTGACTCGGTGCCACACCCTTGCCCAGGTCCCCGCTGTGGGCAGAGGGTGGCAGAAGTTGCTGGGTCAAGGCAGGGGAGTGAGCAGCCGAGAGCCTGTTCTGGGGATGTGGTGGGAAGGTGGGACCCCAGTGCATGCTCCATTGTTCCTTTGGACTTCACTGACAAAACACGAGTTCAAAGATTATATTATTAAGACTTTCAAGTTGGCAACCACAGAGCATTAAACCCCAAGTGCAGGGCTCCACTGAGCACAGGGCCTTTTGCAGGTGCACGGGTCACACACCAATGAAATTGGCCCCAGTGCCAGCCACCGTGTTAGACTCTGTGATACAGGAATGATTCAGGTGCAATTCCCATCCACCCACTGTGACAAGGCATGGAAGTAGGGGATACTCTTGGGACTTAGGAGGAGGTTTGACAGAGGAAGTGAGGTCTACCTGAAGTGTCAACTGGAATTAGCTGCTGGAGGAAAGGGGAAGTGGAGGAGAAGAACATTCCAGCAGAAGGAACAGCACGTGTAAAGGTCTAGAGGGGAGGCAAGAGAAAGCGGGGGACATCTCGGGAACTACAGCTGCTCTAGCTCAGACTAACTAAATGAAATGGGCATGGGGGAAATGAGACTGGAGAGGCAAATGGGTAAAGGGTCATGAAAAAGATGGTCAGGATTTTTTTTAATTTATCCTAAAGGCAAGGGGAAACATCCTAAGAGTCTTAAGCTGAGAAGTGATCTAATTCATATTTGTGCTTCAGATATAATCCTCTGGAGGTTACATTGGAGCAGGGTTATTCTGGGAACAAGTTTGGCTTTGGGTTGGGTGTGTGACCCAGGTGTACAAATAGTTCAGGTGAGAGAAGTCATAGTAGTCTGGAGTAGACTGGCAGTGAAAACTGAAAAGGAACTATACCAATGCAGTGCGACATGAGAAGTCCGCACAGAAATAGGGACGGAGTGTCGTGAAAGCAGAGAAGAGGGGTCCCAAGGTGGAAGATTAGGAAGTTATGCCTACCCTGCCTCATGAGCAATGAGTAGATGTTTGTGGGTAAATGGGAGTAGGGTGGGAATAAAAGGGTTTCAGGCAGAGCAAACTGTAGAGGGGTGGAGATAAGGGCATGCTGTCTTCCGGAGACTAGAACTTCCAGATGACTGGAACGGGGAGTGAAAACCAAGACTGGCCAGTGATAAGGATGAAGAAAGGCACAGCAGTCAGACGCGATGATTTAGGAGATCAGTCTTTGTGCTGTAGACAATGGGAAGCCAAAAATTTAGGAAAATTTCACTATGGAAAGGTCATTTTGTCATATGTGCAGAAGTTGGATTGGAGTTGGGCCAGACTGGAGGCAAGGAGCCCAGTTAGGAAACTGGTACAATAATCCAGGTCAAATATCCTGGCAGCCTGAACTAGGAAAGTGGCAGTGAGATGGGAGAGATAATAAGAGGGTGAAATTGTAGGATCTGGTGACAATCGAAAGTAACAAGTGAGAGAGAAGAGGGTGTCACAGAGGATGCCCATATTTCTGGAGGCTGCGTGGATAGTGGTGCCATTCACTGAGCTAGGGACCACAGCGGGAGGAGCTTACTGGAGGGGAGGAGAGAAGGAGTTGGGTTTTTTCCATATTCTACTGGAGCTACTCATTAGCCATCCAGGAGGGATGTTCAGTAGACATTGGGATGGAGGGATCCTGGCATCAAGCAAGGATTCTGGGTTTGGGTATGGGTTGAGTGTTTTCCTTGGTAATGAAACCATGACAGGGTGTGAGGTCTTCCCAACAATTCTAACCTCCCCAGGGGAGCAGCAGCCTCTCTGGATAAGAAGCACCATCACTCATGCTTTCAGGCAGGTACTGGGGTCACACAGCTAAGTGGAGGTTGGACTACATGGCCTCAAAAATTCCTTCAGTTGAGCCTCTGAGTCATCTGCCTTTTCCAACACCTAACATTTATTTTGCTTTTCACATCTTAAGAGAGTTCAATTTAACTTTAGAATCGGACATTCTAATGCTAAGACATCAAAACTGCATTTCCTACAAGACTGTGTGCTGTCTCATGCTATCTTCCAGGCTTCTCCTCCTCTTGGGAACCCCCACCCCCTCCTGGTACTTTTCTCATCTTCATTGAACCCCAAAACTCTGATCTTCCAGCAGCTACCTCCCTTCCCCCCTAGCCTGCCTGCCCTCTCTTCTGCCTGCCCTGGAAATTCCCATCATATATCTCTGTGACTGATGAATAGGAAGTTAATCAGAGTGCAGTCAGCTGTACTTTCGAATCATGGACTCATTCTGAGTTGTCTTAATTGAACCGTCTCTCTGGGAAAGATGAACTGTAGATAATAATCAGGAAGGCTTGTGCAAAAGGTAAAGAGATGAGTCTTCGAAAATGAATATATGTCACAGTCAGATGACAAGAACCTTAGGTTCACCTAAAATCATTCAGTCAGTCATCACTCAACAAATGTTTACCATGCGCCGCACACCATGTTGGGATCTCCAGGAATTCAGGTTTCCAGCTGTCTCTGCCCTCAAGCTATTTCTCTGCCTTTGTCTGGAGAAAGCTGAAGACTATTCAGGGAAGGATGAGCTTGGAGGTTGGCTTCTTGTGACACCAAAGAAGAGATGATGGGCTGAGAAAGTAGCCCAGGTGTGAAAACCCTCTCAGTATGGGTTAGCTTCACCTGCTAGAAAGAAGCAAAGGAGATTGCAGCAGACTCTGGCTAGTTTTTTTCCAAACTCTTTCCCTCCCTTTGAAGACAAAAGATGCCAGGCTACATTTCCCACTTTCCCTTACAGTTGAGTGTATGCGAGTTCCGGCCACTCAGTTTCATTTGTGCAGTACACTCAGGCCAACCCTCCCCCAATTAGGACACAGCTGGAAAGGGTGTGACCTGCTCAGAGAGTGCTTCAAAAAGCAGTGTCTTCCTCTCATTGGCAGAAGCTATGTCCAAATGAAGCCAAGCTGATCTGCAAATTCCATTCCCAAAGATTTCAAGGAGCAAACGAGTCCATTCTACCTCCTGGATAAAGGAAAGTTAAAAAGCAGAGTCTGCAGGCAGGAGAGCCATGGCACTTCTTAACCTCTCTTAAAGTCTTGCTGAGAAAACTCTGATTATTCAAAATCAGCAAGGACAGAGGCCAAATTCAACTAAACTAAATTCCGGCCAGTGTCTGCATGCAGAACAATAATTAGCAGAGGCAATCAGTTTCTGTTTACCCTTCTATTGCAAGGAAAAATCACTGATTACTATCAGCAAGTCTATGTATCATCATTCTAGGTGTCAGTCACAGAGAATACTAATTTAGCTTGGGGCCCTGCTATGAAACACAACCCAGCTGATATTCAAACATGCATCAACATTGTCTTTTGCTAATAGTAGCTAATGGCTTTAATCACAGAATAAAACAAATCAATAATTAACCCTAGTAGTAGAAGTGCAACTTGGATTCAAAAATAATGAATTCACTAATGGTTCTTGCTGCCATTAGTATATATATGTCAAGGTAAATATGCAGAAATGTGCCCATTTCCAAGCAGCTAATCTATTTATAAATGATCAGATTATGACTCCAATTTGGACATGAGGGAGGGTAATAAATAATACATCCACCAAGTTATCTCTAATTTATTAAGAAAACTATAAGCTTACATGTGAAACCATTTATTTACCACTCCCATCCCCATTATATGCTGGGTCTGTTCCAGAAGCAGGTGACAGAGAGCAGTAGAGCAATGTTAAAGGAAAAATTATTGCCAATCCTTCTCAAACTCTTTCAAAAAATTGAAGAGGAGGGAACACTCTCACATTCATTTTACAAGCCAGCATTACCCTGATAACAAAGCCAGATGAGGACATTACAAGAAAAGAGAACTACAGGCCAATACCCCTGATGAATATAGATGCAAAAATTCTCAACAAAATATTAGCAAACCAAATTCAACAGCACATTAAAACCAAACACATTAAAACTTGTTCATACACCATGAACAAGTTGGATTTACTCCTGGGATGTGAGGATGGTTCAACATACACAAATCAATAAATGTGATACATCACATTAATAGAATAAAAAACAAAAATCATATGATCATCTCAACAGATGCTGAAAATGTATTCACAAAATTCATCATCCTTTCATGATGAAAACTCCTAACAAATTGGGGATAGAAGGAATATACTTCAACATAATAAAGGCATATATAATAAGCTAACACCATATTCAACAGTGAAAGGTTGAAAGCTTTTCCTCTAAGATCAGGAGCAAGACAAGGGTGCCCATTTTCACCACTACAATTCAACATAGCACTGGAAGTCCTAGCCAGAGCAATCAGGCAAGAAAAATAAATAAAAGGCATCCAAATATGAAAGGAAGAATTAAAATTGTCTCTGTTTACAGATGACACGATCTTGCATATAGAAAATCCTAGAGACTCCACCAAAAACTAATAAGCGAATTCATTAAAATTGCAGGATGAAGAATCAAAACACAAAAATCAGTTGTGTTTCCATATACTAACAGCAACAAACTCTCTGAAAAAGAAATAAAGAAAACAACACCATTTACAATACCATCAAAAACAATAAAATACTCAGGAATAAATTCAACCAAGGAGGTGAAAGATCTGTACACTGAAAACTATAAAACATTGAAGAAGATACAAACAAATGGAAAGATATTCTGTGTTCATAGATTGTAAGAATTAGTACTGCTAAAATATCCATACTACCCAAAACCATCTATGGATTCAGTGCAAGCCCTATCAAAATTCCAATGGCATTTTCCACAGAAATAGAAAAAACAATCTTAAAACTCATATGGAACCACAAACGACCCTGAGAAGCCAAAGAAATCCCGTGCAAGAACAAAGCTGAAGGCATCACACTTCCTAGTTTCAAACTATATTACAAAGCCATGGTAATCAAAACAGTGTGGTAATGGCATAAAAACAGACACACAGAACAGTGGAACATAATAGACAGCCCAGAAATAAATTTATGCATATACAGTCAACTAATATTTGACAAGGGAGCCAAGAATATTCAATGGAGAAAGGCCAGTCTCTTCAATAAATGGTGCTGGGAAAACTGGATTTTCACATTCAAAAGAATGAAATTGGACCCCTATTTTACATGACTCAAAAAGGATTAAAAACTTAACTATAAGACCCAAAACTGTAAACCTCCTAGAAGAAAACATAGGGAAAAGCTTCGTTGACATTGGTCTTGGCAATGAATTTTTGGATATGACACCAAAGGCACAAGCAACAAAAGTAAAAATAAACAAATGGGACTACATCAAACTAAAAGTCTTATGCACAGCAAAAGAAATAATCAACAAAATAAAAAGGCAACCTATGAAATGGGAGAAAATATTTGCAAACCGTATATCTTACAAAGCGTTGATATCCAAACTCATACAACTCAACAGCAAAAAACAAATATTCCGATTTAAAAATGGGCAAAAGACATGAATAGACATTTTTCCAAAGAAGACACATAAATGGCCAACAGATACATGAAAAGGTGCTCAATATCACTAATCATCAGGGAAATGCAAAGCAAAACCACAATGAAATATCACTCACACTTCTTAGAATGGCTATTCTCAAAAAGACAAGGGATAACAAGTGCTAGTGAGGATGTGGAAAAAAGGGAACGCTTATGCACTGTTGGTGGGAATGCAAATTGGTACAATCACTATGGAAATAGTATGGAGGTTCCTCAAAAAATTAAAAATAGAACTACCATATGATCCAGCAATTCCACTTCTGAGTATATAGCTGAAGGAAATGAAGTAACTATCTCAAATAAATATCTGCACCCCATGTTCATTGTAGCAATAATCACAATAACCAAGACATATAAACCTAAGTGCCCATTGATGAAGGACTGGATAAAGAAATTGCGGAATATATATAAAATAGAATATTATTCAGCCATTAAAAAGTAGGGAATTCCACCACTTGCAACAACGTAGACAGCATAGATGGACCTTGAGTGCATATGCTAAGTAAAATAAGTCAAAGAAAGAAAGATAAATACTGGGTGATTTCACTTATCATGGAATCTTAAAAAAACAAACTCATAGAAACAGAAAGTAGATTGGTGGTTGCCAGAGGTTGGAGAGTGGGGAAAGTGGGGAGATGTTGGTCAAAGAGCACAAATTTCCAATAATAAGATGGATAAGTTCTGGGAATCTAATGTACCACATGGTAACTGTAGTTAACAATACTGTATTGTATACTCGAAAGTTGCTAAGAGAATAGCAACATTCTCACCACACACAAAAAAAAGGTAACTATGTGAGGTGATGGATGTGTTAACTAACCTTACTGTAGTAATCATTTTGCAAAATATACATATATCGAATCATCACATCGTACAACTTAAACTTACACAATGTTATATGTCAATTATATCTTGATAAAGCTGGGGGGAAAACTGGTTGGAGGCAAATCCCAGAGAATCTAGAATAAAAATATGAGATTTTATTGTATTTGGAAAACAAAATACCATTGCCAATTTGTAGATCTTAGAAAGGGGGCTGACATTATCAACCTGTGTTGGAGTGATCAGTCTGATTGCAGAGTTGAGAATGGATTAGCTAGGAGTGGCTCTGGAGGCAGGGAGTCCAGAGCCAGAGCTATAACGAGCAGTGAGGATGGAGAGGAGGGGACAGGTTAGGGGATATTTGGGAAGTGATGCCATAGGACTTGGAGAGTCATTGATTATAGGGAGTAAGAAGGAGGAGAGACTCAGATGAGCCTATGTACATGATAGGTATACCAGGTCACCATAACAGACATTCTGTGTCATCATGATGGCAAAATACTACGATGACATCTTGACAGACAGGTACTTCATGTCACAGTGACAGATAGGAACCATCTATCATGGTGACACACAAGTATGCCAATAATTATATCAGGTACACCATGTCATAGTGACAGATACGACATTCTTTGCACTGCCTTTATAGGCAACCTACCATGGCATGACCATGGCCCACATTTATTACATCTTCATGATATACAGACACAATGGGTCAACATGAGAGAGAGAAATAGGCTGTTGTATGTCAGACGAACAACATCTTAACAACTAAAAGACACACAAAAGTGGTGTGACAAGTTTACTGTTCCATTGTTGTAAGTGAGCTTGACAGCTTCTACTCTTGATGAAGGTGATATTCCTCATGTACATGTTATAAAGCTAATTGATGGTTTTAACCGATGAAGTTTTGCATTTTGCTCAAACGGTCCTTATAATAAGTGCTGAGATCTCTTTACTCAGATTAGTGGTCCTCATGATGACTGATGTTACCATTATCTGGTCCCACCTCTGCACGGAGGTAGCAGCCAGAAGGGAAACCATAAGCTCCTTTAGAATGGACACCAAGTGTTTTCACTACTTTATTTATTCTTATTGTTTTTTATATATTATGTGGCATTTACTATGTGCCAAGCACCATTTTTAACTGCCGTTACATTCTTACTTAATCCTTGCAACAACCCTATTTAGCAGGAATATTATTCCCATTTTACTGATGAAGAAAATGAGGCACAAAGAGGCCTTACAGGCTAGTGGGTCTTGAAACTGAGATTCAAACCCAAGCAGCCTGGTCCAAGCTCTGTCTTCATCCTGGCACCCAAGCTCCTGACCTCTACATGAATGCTCCCTCTGCATCTGTTAGAATGCTTTCAGTTATAAGTAACAGAACTCATCTCAAAAGTGGCTTAAGGGACCAGCCTGGTGGCGTAGCAGTTAAGTGCGCGCGCTCTGCTTTGGCGGCCCGGGGTTAGCAGGTTCGGATCCTGGGCATGCACTGACGCACAGCTTGTCAGGCCATGATGTGGCGGCATCCCATATAAAGTAGAGGAAGATGGGGACAGATGTTAGCCCAGGGCCAGTCTTCCTCAGCAAAAAGAGGAGGATTGGTATTGGATGTTAGCTCAGGGCTAATCCTCCTCACAAAAAAAAAAGTGGCTTCAACATTAAAAGGAATTTACTTGCCCCCATAATTGAATTAGATGTGGCCTCAAGCAAAGCTTGATTCAAAGGCCCAAGGGACATGACCAGGACCTGAGTTCTAACTCTCAAATTCTCAGCTAAAGTTTCTTGGCATTGGCTCTATCCTCTGCAGGCTCTCCCTGATTGTCACCAGATGGCAACCTACAGTCCCCAGACATGCTTCCAGGCTCTAAACTAGAGGAAGAGAGAGATGCACATACCAGACATCTCAAACAAAGTCTTTAGGTTGACTCCTGCTGACCCTTGATGACCTCAATTAGATCATGGGAGTCTGTGACTTGCTGCTAGAAGGACGGTGTAGTGTCGATGGTGTTCACCAATCCAGTCAATCAGGCCCTATCTATAGCTGGAGATAGAGGTAATCTCTTCTAAACTATAGCCATGGAAAATTTCCTTTTGGCAGAGAAAATGAGGGGACTAAATCCTGAGGAGGAAACCAACAAATGTCCATTATACCATCTTATCCCCACCACCTAGATTAGCACATGGCACAGAGCAAATGCTCAGAGAATGTTCGCTATTTGGATGGATGGATGGATGGAAAACTCACGATTAGGACAGAAAAGTTACACTGGGACATATTCCAACCTCCAGAAACTCCAAATTAGTTACCAGGAAGAGTCACACGGATCAAGGAACCAGAGGGAGGATGGGCTGACTGAGATCTGTTTCCTCCCAGAACTCATAACTTTGCCCACAGAGTCTCTTCAGTGATTATAATTAGGCTGTTGGTTTAGGTGACCAGTCTTGACTCTTCAACTTGAGAGAGAAAGACTTATTTGCATCTCTTCAGGATTCTTAGTGAGTCCAACTCTTCTGGGATTCATGGATTATAGTATAAGTCTCAACTGTCTCTACTGAGTCCATCCTATGGAGAAACTGTTGCTTTCCTACCTCTACTTGAAAATCTGGTTTAAGTGTGTTTTAAACCATTCATTCTGGAACACTTGGAAGGTCACTGAGGAAGGAAAATACACTGCTCATTAAAGGAAAATGTCAGTTTTCCTCATTTCCAGCGTGGCACATCAAAGGTCAAGACTCACTCCATCCTAGCCCCCCTTACATAAATCAGTCCACCTGTGCAAATTGCATCAAGAAATAATTAAAGCCCCCTGCAGGCATGGGCATTATAGTGGCCCTGCTTCCTCAGTGCCCCTCTCCCAAGCCCCAGCCCCAAAAGGCACTGCACCCTGGCTCCCATGGTTTCCTTAGAGCTAACTGTTGGACAACACATCTGGACTCAACTGTCAGCTTTGGTTCCAGCACCCCCTACAAGACACGACTTGCTATATTGCCACTTTCACTCCATGTCCCACATAAGACAGAGGGAAGGTCCTTAGTATCATGGAAAGCCCTTAAAGATGGTATTGTCAAATACCTAATAGTACAATTGAGAAATATAAGAGGCAAAAGGGAAAATATGTTGCCCAGGGCCACACTGAGATAAAAACCAGAAACAGAGGGCGGCCTGGTGGGGTAGTGGCTAAGTTCACGTGCTCCGCTTTGGTGGCCCCGGGTTCGCAGGTTTGGATCCCAGGAGCGGACCTATGCACTGCTCATCAGGCCATGGTGTGGCGGCACCCCGTATACAAAATAGAGGAAGATGGGCACAGATGTGAGCTGAGGGCTAATCTTCCTCAGCAAAAAGAGGAGGACTGGCAACAGATGTTAGCTCAGGACAGATCTTCCTCACCAAAAAAAAAAAAAAACAGAACCAGAGCTGAAGCCTCCCAATTCCCTGGCCAGGGCTTTGTTGCCACGCTGCATTGGCTTTACAAACCTGGTCTTGCAAAATGGCCATCACAGTCCTCCTGCCATATACCTCTCAAGGATCCCACGTGTGTCTGTGTGTATCTATGCGTGTGCACGCACCTACAGGAAAAGGAATGATAAAAAGAGAAGACGTGAGGACTTTCACAGGACATTTATAGAGGCATAGCACAAACACCCCTCCAGCCTGACAGTTTCCCACCTACTCAGAGAGATCATGAATGGGGAGAGCTGAAAGTACGACAGCCCACTTCTGTGCACAGGGACACAAAGCTATTCCTGCTGAAAAACCAAAGGAATTCAACACTCAAAATGCAGAATCCCAAAGTTCTTTCCCCTCTTCCTGCAGACTGTGCCTCCTGTCCCCCCAGCAATACTCCAGTGGTCAGGCCAGCAAGGACCAGTGGATAATGGCTAGGGAGATAAGATGAAAATCTGCCGTGCCCTTTTCTCCAGCGTCTCTGAACTTATTTAAAGGCCATTTCATTAAGTTTAAAGCCCCAAAACACTTGTAACTGTATTGAAAATCAAAGTCACTTAGGAACTTAGAAAATGGAAATGGCTGGAACCTGTTTTGGAGAAAGGTACAAGGATGGAAAGTGGTCACCAAAGCTAAGATGATTGCCAGTTTTTCCTGGTCATCCCAGCTAGGTATGGCTGGAAATGGAGACACAAGTCTTTCTAGAATCATCGTAACTTTCAGGGGCCATCTGCCTACCACACAGTGGGAAGAAGAGATGACTAGGGCTAATTGGACAGTGACAGCCAGCCACAGCTCATAGTCTCAGGAAAGTGCCTCTCCCTGGACAAGTACTCACAGTGTACTACACGCACCTCCTCTCCCTCAATTGATTGTAAGTTCCTTAAGGCTGGGGATAGAGAAGACTTCTCTCTCTGCCCCCTTCAGGCTCTGCAGAAGCTTTCCCAAGTGCTCAGGACACATAGTTTACCAGTTTGCTTCGTAGTTTTCCAGCCACACTTCCTCCTTCCCATAAACCCAGAGACTTTGTGGTGATACCTTAGTCCTGCTAGGATATAACTTTCCTGTGAATAGGTACATCTCATCTCATCTTAAGTCTAAACCCCTAAAAGGAAAGCTATATGTACGTATTACTTGCTTACTGCCTCCTGCAGTGCTAGGACATAGAACACCCAAGCAAAGGAATGAACAAATGAAGCTTTTGTCCACACTGGTATGCAGTGGTCTTATCAGGCCACCCTTGAGTGTCTTTCATAAAGTAGGTATCCAATGAATGTTTGTCTATCGAAATGTTTCATCAGCCCTTCCTTTGAGAAAGCCACCAGATTGATCACTGTGGTCCCTTGTTCAAAGGCACAGTCTGCCTATGAAATTCCACGATGGGTTAGCAAAGCCAGTTAGAAGCCCCTTGTCTGTAAGAGCCACAGTTTGTCTGTCCAAACGCAAGGAAAGGGAAGAGGTAATGTCTGGTCAATTCTAAGGTAACATCAAGCAACTAAACTCAGAGGGCCTATTTTACGGTCAGAAATCAGCAAAGCCAAATTTCCAAACAAAGTTGGAATACATTTGAAGAAGCAATGCTTAAAATCTCCCAAGACGAAAATAGCTGAAGAATGATGTTTTAGGAACTCAGATTTAACTCAGCAAGTGACAGTTCAGCAAGATGAGCTGTGAGCCGGGCAGTGAGACAAGCGGATGAGCTCATCCTCAGGCCACCCACAATCTGACCCGACCTGCCACGGGCAAGAAAGGTGGAGGCTCAGACTGGCTTCTTAAAAGGTAGAGAGAAATGGATGTCACTCGGTTGACCCCAGGGTCCAGAGCCAAGTCTTACTTGGACATCTAATGTAGCTGGTTCTGGATAAGACATGGTTTTGAGATGGGGGTGACGGGGGAGGAAGCCAAAGAAGAAGGATAGAAATGCAATTTGTAAAATCTTTGTATTGTGATAAAAATCCAATACAGTTTGGCTGAGTGAGGACTTGAAATTCCATCAGTTCTAGGAACCATCCCCAGAGTGCAGGGAAAGGCACTGGGTTTTATCATGTCAAAAAGTCAGCAACAAAAGAACTGTCCTGCGGTCAGGGCAGAGCCAAACTGACATCTCAGCCCAAGATGCATTTCTTCTAAGGGCTAGGATTTTAAAGAATGTGCTATTCAGCCTCTCCCACAAGCCCACACAGGCCAAGCCGAGGCAGAAGGAGCTGTGTGCGCAGTGAGACGTGTTTTTCTCATTACTCTCAGATGCCTTTCAAGGCTTGCTCACCGACTCCTCCCTCCTGGCACCATTCCCAGACAAGGGGGCTTGGCTGGAAGGCTGTCAAGGGAACACACTTTGGAAGGAAGGTGAAAGGAAATGTTTTCAAGTCTGGCTACCCTAGGACTCACTGAAAATCATCTGGTCAGATTTATGATGAGTGTGTAAGTCAAGGCGAGAGTGCTGTCCTGCCGCAGAAATCCACAGATCTGCTCTCTGACGTGTAAAAAGCTCAAGTCGGAATGTTGCTTAAGATGTCCTGGCATGCATTCATTCATTCACTCAATCATTTATTTAACAAATACTTCTCGAAAACCTTCTCTTTACCCAAATACACACAAAGGAAATAATGTCAGCCCTGAAGCCACATCTCAAACAATCACAAAGCAACCACTTGTGATGTTTTTCTGCTCATGGCCTGCAATGCTTTGCCAAACTCTGCTCTGATCTCTTCCTAAAGTAAAAGAAGGAGACTGGGCATCCGGAAGACTAGAGGTGACCATGTCCATATTTTAACGCCCTCAGCCAATCAAGCAATAAATATAAACTGAACGTTGCCTATGGGTCTACGAATCAGCATATGTTTCTGGTTAAATTGGAAATATGAGTTTGGTATATGAGATTTCAGTTTGCAGACATGTTTGACAGGATGTCCCAATCCAGAATACTGGTGATCAAAAATCCAAAGTCACTGTAAACCTCTGGACACAACAGAATCTTCAGAATAAGTTTATTGGTGAACATTTATTTTTATTGCTCAAAGTTGAAATTTTTCATTATAACAATAGGTGTTCCTTTTTGCTTTGAGCTTTACAATATTCAGCTACTAAGATGAAAAAAATCTCCAGGTAATTTGACAAGTGATTTCTGCATTGGTACCAAAATTACTTATAAACCTGAAGTCTAAGAAAGCATTGCAACTAGCCAGAATGTCTTAGAAGCCCTGATTCTACTTAGTAGAAGAACTCACTAAGGGTAGTGACCAAAGTATATGCATTTTTCCAGTCTCTAAATTATTTCATAAAAATCATTTGTATTTTATGGTCTAATAACAGTTGATATCAATACAGTAGTCACTCCCACATAAAGTTATATGTCTTTTGAGACAGAAGCCATGGATTTTTTGGTCTTTGTTAAAAGAATTTTGGATACCAAAAGGCACACACCATGCTTATGAACATACGCATTCACACACATAAAACAAATATCAATTCTTGATGAGAACTCTAAGAATAGCAGAAATTCACAGTATTAGAAAAGATGTCCAATGCTTATTGCCTTCAGATAATCCCCCACCCAAATCAGGCATCAGTCATCTTTCCTAAGCTGTAATGTGAAGATATCAATAGGTGTTAAGATTTTAAGATATTAATAGGTGTTCAGCCACAAAAAGTTTCAGTGGTCAAAGTCTGGAAAACTGGTAGATTAAACCAAACCAAACAAGTTGGCATTTTGTTTGTTATTTGTTTATTTGTTTGTTTTTACTGCTGATCTGACCACTGTGAATTCCAAGATGGGAATGGAGCATGCACTGTTTTCTCAACTTAATTAACCATAGAACACTTTTTGTCAGCGGGTACCAGTCTTCTGTGGAAAATACTTCTACAGAGGACAATTATCTCTATCTTGGTCATAAATATTTTAAGAATCATCTTGGCCCTTTGGAATTTTCTTTGACCCACCCATGTAAAGACAATCCCTCCTTTGTGCCCCCACCATACTCTGAATAGAATACACTGAACCCCAAATATTTTTATATCATACATATCCCTTATATCTTTATACATCCAAAGTTACAGATGTGAATATGCTCAGATGTGTCTCCCCTACTAGACTATAAGCTCCTTCAAGGCACAAATTATGCATTATTCATCCACATATCTTCAGTGCCTGGTCCATAGTCATTATATTAATCTTAGTAGAATCATTGAATGAATAAATGAATGAATGAATGTTACTATTAAAAAATAACGTACTGGGGGCCGGTCTGGTGGTGTAATGGTTAAGTTTGCATGCTCTGCTTCGGCAGCCCAGTGTTTGGGGGTTTGGATCCCGAGCATGGACCTACACACTGCTCATCAAGTCATGCAGTGGCAGCGTCCCACATACAAAATAAAGGAAGATTGGCACAGATGTTAGCTCAGGGACAAGCTTCCTCAAGACAAAAGAGGAAGACTGGCAACAGATGTTAGCTCAGGGCCAATCTTCCTCACAAAATAAATAAATAAATAAATAACCTACTTCACTGAAGTTTCACGTGTATCAGATTCTCTATTTGGATAACCTCATCTAATATTTGGTTAATACAGACAAATTCAGTTTGCCACATTGTTATCTGCGACTCAGCATATATGTTGGATTACACCTAGATGCTCAGAAATATCTTTGTCAGGTTCTGTGCAGCCAAGTAATCTTCCTCCTGCTAGTACTTGAGGCCCTCCATGAACTGGCACCAGCCTCTCCTCATGCTCCGACTTTCCACTGCTGTCACACACACAACTCCACCTTCTCTAAACCTGGCTGACATTTCCTTGCCCCTGAGCATTTCCTGTCCCATTCTCTCCATCCTGGGTCTTTTGACAAACATTCACCCAAAGTCTTTCAAGACCCAGGCATTGCACTATGCACTGGGTTACAAAGATGAATAGATATGGTTGCTGCTCTCAAAGAGGTCACAATAGCCACACAAACAGAGACATGCGACACAGCATGGAGTGTGCTCGGTACAAGGTACTATGTTACACAGCAGGGGTACGGGGTAAGACTTCCTGAGTAGGAATTATTTAAGCTGGATCATTCTTTGAACTACATATTCCTGGTGGGTGCAGGCACTGGTCCTCAAAGGCAAGAAGCTAGGTTCCACCCTCTCTCTTCTACTTCTCATTTCCATGGACTAAACATACAGGGCTTGGCCGCTTAGGATATCAGGTATCCTCATCCATGCATTGAATTGGATAACTTATACCTGAGACTTTGTATTCTACAAATAATAGCTATCTAAGATTAGGGAAGAAGGGGGCCGGCCCAGTGGCATAGCGGTTAAGTTCCTGCACTCCGCTTTGCTGGCCCAGGGTTCACAGGTTCAGATCCCGGGTGCGGACCCACACACCGGTTGTCAAGCCATGCTGTGGCAGCGTCCCATATAAAGTAGAGGAAGATGGGCACGGATGTTAGCCCAGGGCCAATCTTCCTCAGCAAAAAGAGGAGGATTGGCAACAGATGTTAGCTCAGGGCTAATCTTCTGCACAAAAAAAAAAAAAAAAAAAGATTAGGGAAGAAGGAAGTAGGAAGTAGGAAGCAGCTTACCAGGCAGCCCTCATAGTGTTGGTGGTGGCATCTTACAATTATTGTCAAGCAAAGTGGAGGTTATGGCATTGTCATTGCCGTGAACACACTTGGTTGTTGTTCTGGTGGCAAGGTTACATAATCACAAACCTTGGTCTTTCAATCAACAAACCGTTTAAGGACCATTTGAGAACAAAATGAGTCCTGGGTTCTTACCTTCTGGTAAAATCAAGAAAACACCAGCTCTGGAACTTGTAAATGGATATCAGGGTTTGTGAGGAAAACTCCAGATCAATAGTGTAGTGCGCTGGGAAGAAATGCTCATGACCACTGCTCTTAATGTCATGGCAGGAGGCATTGCAAAGAGAAACACAGATGCCAGCCACTCTAAGTCAGAGAGTCACTCAGACAAGCTCGTCTTGTGAACAGTTTAGAAATACTGCAACCAACGTATTTTGCTTATATTTTCATTTTAATGTATGCACAAGTATCTACATAAGCCTTAAAGAGGTCTTTTAATAAGTATAAAATTACAATTCTAAGTTATAAAGCATGTGGTCATAGTTTAATTGGCAGTACTTTTTTTCTCAGAGGTGCATAAAATAATGGGGCATCTTAAAATCAATAACATCTTAGATGCTATGAAATACACGGGCTGCTTGTTTATCCAGTTAACCCACTGAGTCCTAACCGTAATGAAGTTTTCTCATGTATCGCTCCAGTTGAGTTGAAAGCTTCCCCAGCCCATTAGCTATCCACCTGAGCTCCTGAAAGCATGTCAATGTTCTTTGTGTTCTTTGGAAGAGAACAGCAAAATGTGGGAAAATTTATTATTTAATACTGGCCTGTTATCCTCATTTCTGGTTTCAGGAATTAGATGGGGATGACTTCATTGCTCTGCAGGCAACTGTATTGATGGCATGGCCTTCACTCTGTGCAACAGATGTGCTCTAGAGAAGATGTGCTTAATTTAGATTTTTTTTAATTCAATTGTGCTCCCACAGAAAAACAGTTTGCTTAAGACATCACACGCACACATGCATGCATGCACACGTGCACACACACACACACAATGTCGCTGAGAATCCTACCAACAAGCATCACAAGAACAGTTAGGAGCAGAGCCCAGGTCTGCATGCCAAGTTTGCCGACCCTGGTGGCTGCCCCCCACTCTTTTGAAGGATAATTATCTCTTTAGATTTACAAATCCAGAAAAATTGAAAACTCTTTCCACATTACTCTTAAACGTGGGGTAACACAGTGTTACTAACAAGTATGTAATTCATATATCTACAAGCCTTTGCTATAGGCTTTTGTGTCAAGAAATAGGAAAGTAAAAACCAGATGCTCAGCCTCGAGGAGGGGATTGCAATTGATGGGATTTTCAAAATAAGAAAACGGTCCAGGTCCAAGGAAATGGTGTTCGGTCACAGTATCCTAAGAGTGTTCACTGGAAGGATTTTCTCCTCCTGTCATTCCGAAAATCTTAATGGGTTTGAATTGATTCACTGAGCCGTGCAGCTGAAAGGGAAGGGACACATCAAGCCTCTGTGTTTCCAGTCATGCATTTGGGGGCCAGACCAAAAGGCACTTCAGAAATTCTAGGTTCAAATGTGTTTTCCACACGAAAAATAAATCACTGGACAGGTCTTCCCAAGCACCTACAGTGTTCCCTGCCTTGCCCTGGGTCCTTCTCCATGGAGCAGAAGGTGGAGCCCACTGGTCCTCACTCTCAGGCAGTTGACTGCGGGGATGTGGGGTCAGCCTTGCACCTAAGAATATGGGAGAGCCACCTAAGCAACTGTACTATTCCAAGGGGTCCCAGCTATAGATGTCGTGGGACCAATGTGTCTGATACCATCACACCACCATCTGCAAACACCTTCACCATAATGAGGAGATGGAGACAGACTGGCAGAGGAATGTGCCTAGAGGCTGGTAGTGGTAATAGTGTGCCCCCTGAAGGAGCCAAGATGACCTCCTTACAGCCGCTCAGACTGGCACCTAGAGGTTGCAGGAGATGCCACCCTGGGACCTTTCTGCTGCCCGGCATTTAACATCTGCTCTCTCCCTTCACTATACAAACTGTCTCCAATTCTGGAAGCCTCTCAAAGCCCCTGGGTCTCTCTGTTCAACCAGGTAAGAACCATAAGGAGGGAACCAGCGAAGTGGGTGGAGAAGCGTATTGCTCTATAGGACAAGGCATTATACTGCTGAGAACTCACAACAACTCTATGGAAAGTACAGAATGGTGACACTACCTGTTCTGGAATCAAGGCCAATGGGCCATCAATTAAATTATGTACCTCGATACAAAGCCAGATGAGGGCGCTCTTCTTGTACAACCCTACAAACACTCCAAGAACTTCTCTTCTTTCCCCTTACGCAGGTTTTTGTCTAAATAACCACAAGGATCCCAGTGCAGGGAGGAAAACATGCCTTTAAGGAGAGGAGAAACCCTAGTGATTAGTGGAGTAGGGACCACCGCATGTGGGTGGTGGGGGTGTGGAAAGCTGTGGGGCATTCTTCCAAGGATGGGGGACCATGAGCTCAAATTCCCACTAATTAAAAAGGATGTCACTTTCCCATCTGTCCTGGAATGGGAGTTGAGCCCACACTGCTGAGCAGTGTTGCTCCAACTTCACATTTCCAGCAAGAGAGGAAAAGAGCAGACTACCAGGCACAAAGGTATCTAACCCCAACCTCCACCCCCACATTCCTGGACACTGCTGTGTGGGCCCCCCTAAGTCCACAGTCACTTTTCTCACCTCTGATGAACTGCAGAGAAGTGCGTTGTTTCAACTCAAGTTTCAGAATAGCCTATCCCGCTGAGAGTTCAGCTCTGGACTTGCCCCCGAACCACAAGATCTCTAAACCAGAAACATCCCGTGTCAATGCTGGCAGATGAGGAAGTAAGAATCATCTCTCACATTTCTGATTTCTAGGCTGCCCAGGGAGCATCCCAAAGCTAGAAGGCTGAGTCCATTAATTGGTTCCTTGGACTGAGGCCAAACCATCAGGCAACACTTCCTGCTCACATGTTGGAGTTTCAAACATAGAATTACTTATTCATGAAGTTATTTAGACCTAAATACTATTCAAGCTTTTTCATTTCCTTACCTCCTCTAATAATCTATCATTGGAATTATACATTTGATTCCCAATTATAAGCTAAGACTTACCTCCAGGGCCCTGATATTGTCTTAGAAAATGCAGAGTTGAACCCAAAACAAAGCCAATAAAGGAGGCATCTAAAATTCCTTGGCATCGCCATGCAGTTTGAGTCTTATTTAAAACAACTATTCATTTTAATGACTGTTCAAGTTTATTTTCATAAAAATGTGTTTTACATAAGCCCCAAAGTTTCATATACAATTAACTCCCTTCACAAAGAAACTGTTTCAAACCCAGAATGGTCATGCTGGTCTCCACGACCGTGGGGCTTGTTTCTTTCAAGTTGTAGTTGCCTTTTTAACACTATAATTAAGCTTGGGGAAAAAATCATAATGCAAACCAAATAAATCCTGCCCTTCATACAATTATGTATGGTATGTGGTGAGAAAAAAATGATCTGGCTTTGTTCATCTTAAAATACACTTGGCAGCCACTTCACTTAATAAGCTCCTTTCTCTTTCTGAGAACAAGAAAGTCATGAAGTCCAACCAATAATGGAGGAAGGCTGGCACCTTGGGACGGAAGTGACAGCATCCCACAGCAGAGACCTGCAAGCAGGGGCTCTGGGAGCTGCTCTGATCCAGTTTCTTCATCATCATGAGTTTATCTCTAAGTCTACCTCTCTGGGTCTTGCTTCCTTATTGTTTCTGCCTGTGGTAGAAACTAATTTTTACATTACGAGACAAGGCTCCACAGAGAGGACTTGCAAACTTTCGTGCTCCTGCAGAGCCCCATGGACCTCACTGAGCACTGCCCTGCCTGCTTGGTCTCTTCTTCTCCTACCACCCCTTCCACTCCCCGGTCACAAAGGACCTGCCGTGAGATCCTGTCCCGCTGGAATGCTGAGCTCTCTCCCTGGGGCCTGCGCTCCACAGCCATCAGCTTCCTCTGCGTCTACCTTGACCAGATCCAATCATGAGTAAGCAGCCCCCTTGCTTCTTCCCCTCATGTGTTCACAGACATTGGAGCACGGCTGGGGAAGCCACAGAATAGGGCCAGCCCTCCGATCCACCCACTTGCTCCATCCTCACTTCCACTGCTGACAATCAGAACTTCTTAACCTGGGCTATTCCAAAGCTGTCCAACACTCCCACTGTCCCCAAGTTCTGCTTCCTCCAACCCAAGAGCACTATGATCAGAGCAATTGTTCTAAAATGCCCATCTAATCACGTCAGACTTCCTGCTCAGCCACTCTCATCAGCACCATCGTTGACGAAAGTGCGGGCAGACCCTCACGCTGACTTTCAAGAGTCCAGATCCCACCTCTTTTGCAAAGTTGCTTTTTCCAGCATCTTCCTTCTTATATCGTCTATAAGACACATTGGACTACTCGCTGATCCTGCAAATATCTGTCCTTTGATTTCCTGCCCTGCACCTTTGCTAACGTTCTTTCTCCTTGGAAGGCCAATTCGCTATCCGTTTGTATCCTACTCGCCATTCAAGGCTTAGCTCAAATTTCACCTCTTCCCCTTAACAGGAAATTTCTTCTTCCCAACATGAACCCCATAAAGCCTTCAGGTAGCTCACTTAGAGCTCTTAAAGAACAAGTAACAAACGACCCAGGCCCCACCTCGCATGTCTGCATATTGCATGTCTATGAGGATATCTCATAGCATAGAATCTGAATGCTTCTGGAGGGAAGAAGCCACATTCCATTAATCTTCTATTTCTCCTGCCTGGTAAAGTGACTTGCATTTAATGGACATTAAATATATATTTTTTGACAGAATAACTGAATGAAACACTTCCCCAGAGTTTTACTTTATAAAGAAGAAGAGTGGAGAGGGAAGAAGAGAAGTAAGTTTGCTTAATTTGTTCTGGATTATGTTTGGCACTTTATCACATCGAGGTAGGTAGCAATCCTTTAAGTCTCAGATTAAATATCACATCCCACATGAAGTGAGGCCTTCTGTTGCCCCTACGCTAGGACAGGTTCCTACTGTGTGCACTGTCACACACACATGCACACTCATATACTCACACACACTCACACATACACTCCCACACACTCACACATACACTCACTGACACACACACACACACACACACCTGCTGCGAGTGGTGGTACAGGGCGGAGGGATAGGGGAGGCACTTCTTCGTGCTCCTGGTGTTTTCGTCACATGAAGTGCTTCCACTAGCGTCATTCTCCTGGCCTCTCTCTGCCCTTCACTCACTCATGCTGAGTCTATACAGATTAAGATAGAGAAGAAGGAGAAGGGGAACCTGGGTCTGGGTAACCTGGTCCTCCTCCTTCTCATCCACCTCTTCCTTCTCTCTCGGAAGCAAGTTGCCTGCAGGAAGCACATCCCACTCCTGGCTGCTCCTCCCACTGTGGATTTATCTGGGATGCAGGCTCTCCTGCTGCAAGGGAGAGACTTGCCCTGGCCCAGGCAGCCTGTGACTGGTGGAAAAGCTGGGCCAACTCTGAGGTTCAGCGTCAGGCAGCCCACGTGCTTCAAGGTATAAGCTGTGATCTCCAAAAGCAGCTCCCACATGAACTTCAGCACTCTTGATTTCCCATCTGCCCTACCCTTTTATCTTATTTCTCAGTTGGCTCAGATCTTGGGTGAGAAAGAGGAGAGTTACTCATTGGACATTCTGAAACCTCGACTCTGTCTTACAATAATTACTCATTTAATCATCAGCAGTCCACCCTGGACCCTTACTCTGTGAGGACTGGTTCTTCTCTCTTTCAACATGTCCGTGATGCCCAGCAATGACTGGTGTGTATTGATGCTAAACCCCAGTAAAAGTTAGTTTAAAGAAGTAATTAATTATGAATGCTATGGAGAGAAATTAGAAGAAGAAAAGAAGGAAAGGGGGAAGAAAAAAGGAAGAAATGGAAGAAAGGAAGGAGTTCTACAAGAAAGAGACTGGAGAGGAAGAGGAGGGAGGAGAAAGCAAGAGAAGAGAAGAAAGAGGAAGAAAGAAAGAGAAAAAGGGGAGAGTTGAGAAAGAAACAGAAAAAGGGAAAAAATAAAGTGCCAAAGCCGCAGTCCCTACACCACACACCGAGCGCTCGCTGGGAATCAGAGCGAGGCCTTGATTGACTCTCTTTACCCCCATCGTCTTCCGCCCGCCTCATGGGCTTCGGTTCCTGCTCCCCTCCCCACTTCTGGTTCCAGCAGACTCAACTGAAAAATGAGCGTTCACTTTCCTGCCTCTCTGTCCATGGGGTTGCTTGCAGGAGGAACTAAGATGGATACAGGAGGAACTAAGATGGATACAGGAGGAACTAAGATGGATACAGGTGGAAGTGCCTGGAAGGAGAAAGCGTCCCCAAAGAGAGGGGTTATTAATGTTTAGAAGCCGTCTCCAGGATGCCCCATCACTGCAAAGGTCAGGCCCCACCCAGGAAGCTTAGAGAATGGCCTCCTCTAATAAAGCGGAAGCCATCGGTCCCCACCACAACGTCCCAGCCCGCCCCCACTTTCTTCTCTCATGCCCCCCTCTGTTCAAGTCTCATTATCCTTCTGCTAATCGAGGAGAGCTGAGCACTTGATCAAAACTATTGGTTCTGTAACTCACCCAAATGCATCACAAGCTGAGACACTTACGACTGTCCCCGGGTATATATCTCCTTGATAGATCTCCTCCGTGAGCTCTCTGGCTGCCCCTTGAGTCTAGACACATCTCATTGCAAAGGATGTTTGAAAGAAGGAACCTGAGGCCTGTTACAGGTCTTCCTTCCCACAATCCACCTCCCTGCTCCCAATGGCTGAAGACAAGGGGCACAAGCATTTCTCAAAAAATAAGCAAGTAAAGTAAGGTTAATTATTCTGTATTTATCTGATCTATAGATGAACTAGTATCACCAGGCAGCACTCATTATAGAATACTCCCTGGGACTCTGGCATGGTGGTGATTCTAAAAAGAAATACAACTCTATTAATAAGAAACATATCATCTTGTTTATCATGTTTATACCCAAGTTACATCACCCACAAATGGCCTTTCAATACTTACATATGCAAGGTACATTGACAATGATGATTAACACTGTTATTGTTGTTGTTGTTGTTGTTGTTATTATTATTATTATGATGATGATGATGATGAAAACCTTAAGTTTTTCTGTCTGAGCTTCAGAGGACTTGAACAACCCTCTATATACTTCTGCTAGGGCTGCCATAACAACCCACAGACTGGGGGGCTCAAACAACAGAAATTTATTTTCTCACAGTCGTGGAGTCTGACCGTCTGAGATCAATGTGTCAGCAGGTTTGATTTCTTCTGAGGCTTCTCTCTTGGGCTGGTAGACAGTCATCGTCTCCCTGTGTCTTCACATGGTCTTCCTTTCGTCCTGTGTGTGTCTGTGTCCTAATCTCCTCTTCTTATAAGGACACCAGTCATACTGGATTAGGGCCCACCCTAATGACCTCATTTTAACTTATTTGCCTCTTTAAAGACTCTATCTCCAAGTACAGTCACATTCTGAGGTTCTAGGGGTTAGGACTTCAACATATGAATTTGGAGGGGACACAATTCATCCCATAACACCCCTGGTCCCAAATTCTCTCCTCAAGTCAGACCAGAATAGCCAGGAAAAAAACATAAAGGCTCAGCTTCCAATCTGTTTCAAGAATGTGGAAGTTGTTCACACACATGTCAGGAGCACCCCAACCTCACAGCCCGCCCTTTAGGACAACCGATTTACAACCAAATATCCACCCGATTATGAGGCTGCCCAGTTCCAAAGCACTGCGAAGGGATAAATGGCTACCACCGGAGAAGCTAGCTTTGCTGTCCCGAGGATGTGAGCAATGTGTTGGATCTTCATCTCCATCAAAAAGGAAAAGTAAACCCTCAGCAAAATGGCTGTAGAGCCTCAGACTAGCTAGTTAACTTCCCTGAACCTCAGTCTCTTCATTTGTAAATGGAGGAGAGAATTAGATCTACTTCATTTAACCAGGTGAATTTTCAATGAGAACACCTATGTTCTATCTAACACAGTCCTTGGCACGTAGGAAGTGCTCAAAGCACACTAGCCAGAGAAGCAGTGGAAGCAGCAGTGGGCATAAGGGGTTGGATCTGGTCATCCCCCACATCTGCTCTAGCTTTCCGACCCACGGCCTTGGCCTTGCTCTGACCTTCCTATCCCACCTCACAGATGCCTCAGAAGCAGCTTGGGCCAGCAGTGTTTTCATTTGGCCGTGAGCACAGCCTATGCTGCCAACCCTGTGTGTGCTCTTCTTAGCTTCCATGGAAGGCCCTCAGGTGTGAAGACTCCACAGCTTCACCTCTGTATTCCCCTCAGGGTTGTCCCTCCAACGTGCTCTGCATTGTCCGCCCTTGATGTCTTTGGTCACACATGTCCCTCCCCAGGGCTCCTTTTACTACAGTGCAACCCACCCTGCAAGCCTAGTTAAAGCCTTTCCTGACGTCCTGGGTGTAAAGGGAGCTCTTGGGCCTCTGTGCACCCACAGCAACGAACACATGACCCTTATGTCCCTTTGTAATCATCGCTGCCATCCACTGAATGCCCACTATGTGCCAGGCACTGCGCCAGGGGCTTCCTCCATGGTGGCTCCCATCCTCACATGAGGTGAGTACAAGGACCCCAATCTGCAAATGAGGAAACCAGGACTCCAGGAGAAGTGACTTGCTCTGGGTCACGTGACAGAAAGGAAAACAAGTTGTGACTTTCTAAGTCTGTCTGGCTGCAAACACAGCTCTTTTTCTGCCACACCAGTGGTTCTCAAATGAGGAGGATGGATACATAAATCGGGTGGGGGTCACATAATGGAATACTACCCAGCAGTGAAAAAGAATATACTACTGCTACATGCAACATGTAATATAAGCAAAGAAGTCAGACATAAATCATAAATGTATGATTCCATTTATATGAAGTCCGAGAACAAGCAAAACTCATTTACACTGATAGAAATCAGAATAGTGGTTACTTCTGGGTGAGTGGGGTAGGGTAGTGACTTGGAAAGGGCATGAGGGAACCTCTTGGAATGCTGGAAACACTCTGCATATATCTGGGTGGTATTCATACCAATGCATATGTATGTAAAAATTCATATACTATACTATATATGCATGTTATACCTCAATAAAAAAAATTTTTAAACATCTTAGGGAGGACATGTGTAGTTTTTAAAATATATTCAATATTATAATTTCATATTTGGAAACCAAAAAAAAAAAAAACCCACTCTATTGCTTTTGAAACACAAACTTTAAAGGAACTTTCAAGATTTATATGTTTCTCCACAGAAGACATATGTTTAAAAGACTGAGACACACTGCACTACACTGTTCACATTCTGCCTCTGTTCCTTACGTACCTCTGGCTCCCCCACTAGACTCAGGGCATTCCTGAGGGAAGGCCCCATCTTGGTACAGTGACAGCAAAGAGCACGGGGCCTGCTGGGCAAACAGGAAGTCATGATTGTCGAATGGGTCCCAGAAACTGACTAGCAGACCATCCCTGCCCTCCAGAACCCACAACATGCTGAAGCATCAAAGAATTCAGGTCCATGACTGCTCCTCCCAATCCCGTCCATCATTCAGCCACACTTCACAATTCAGAAAAAAGAGAAGAAAACAACTGCTGTGGAAAGCCTTGCTCTGAAACAAGGAGTGGCTGCTCAGCAGGCCTGGCAGGGCGCTGAGCCGCTGAGGGTCTGGCTCCACCCCAATAATCATATAAAATTTCCCCAGTCAATGCCTCTGCCCGCTGTGGGCAGTTGCTCTGCATGTAGACTCCGGGCACAGAGAAGCTGCTGGAAGTTGCTCTTGCAGGCAACATTTGCTGTTCTTAGAACAAAGCCTTTAATTTGTGTGGCAAGAAGCTTAGTGTATTTCATGCTGTTCTTCTCATGATGAACTCCCAGGGGAGGATGGTGAATGTGAACCTTACTGTATTGAGCACCTGGCAAGTCAAGCCCCTTGCATAGGTCCTAGAACATGGTGGGCACATATAGGTAAATGCACTCCCCCCTTCCCTGAAAGTTCATGATGAGAAGGACAGCATTCAGGAGGTTTGGCATTATCAGCCAAGCAAGGCACAAATTTTTCTCAAGAACCTACCCTATGCCATGGCGGTTGTCAAGAGGATGAAGTGTCTTTGGTGGCTAAAAATGCCAAGCCTCTTGAATAGCTGGGCCATGCTGAGCACTGGTGATAGAAATGCAGAAGCTACTTTGCTGTCTTTTAATGGGGCAAAATGTGGGTCTGTGACGTCTTCCTGCAGTCCCTACTCTGTGTCAGATCTCACACAAGTTCTTGGAAAGTTCCTGCCCGGTTATCAGCTTTGAGTTACAGGTAGATGACAAGGCATCCTCAGGTTCAGTGAGGCCCCAGACAGTACAGTCTCTTGCCTTCTTTGCAAAGATAGCTCCTCATCTTTGTCAGATTCTGGAACAATCTCAGGCTTCCACTCACTGATTTGTGTGACTCCTTTGGAGAAATTAGAGAAATTCTAGGAACCGACTGTAGGCTCATGAATGCCCAGCCTCTTGGTCATTCTTAATTAGGACCAGGTGGACAGATTAATTGTCTGATCCTCTCTGAATACCACAAGAGGTGCCAAACACAGTCAAGTGATAAAGCAATGGGAAGAAAGGGAGATGACAGATGAGGAGGTCCTATCTGGCGAGGCTCCAGGGACTGTCGGAGTGGAATGTCCCTTAGAGATCTTCTAGTCCATTCCTTCCTTTCCCATGTTTGTAGATGTCTCAGAGAAGGGCAGCGGTCAACTTCATCCTCCCAGAGATCTCAAGGTGGGAGTGGGCCTTAGGCTAGGTCAAGTCTTCTCACTCCCAGGCCAAGTCTTCTTAGTAAGTAAAGTCAGGAGCTCCTCTTTCTTGCAATAAAGTTACAGGGATATTCTCCCAATAAAGTCTCTCACTCTTTCTCTGCTACTCAACCTTGCAGAATGAGTTCTGTGGCCCCTCCACAGGTGAGGGCTGAGTAGGGAGCCCAGTATGAGGCTCTCTTCCACCTTACATTCACGGGTACCCTATAGAAGTTGCCCCATCTGCCATGAGACCTGCAGACCACCCAGCTAGCAGAGACAGTTCTCATAATTCTTGGCAATATATAATTTTCCTGCTGATGTAAATAAAAATCCCTTTCACATTCATTCATGACCATTTAGGGGTACCTCTAATGTTTGAGGTACACTGAAGGTCACAGAGAACTTACACATGTTTTCTGCCCTCAGAGGATCTTAGGCTGGTAGAAGAAACTTGTATTCGATAACAGAACACAAGTAGGCTGTGAGAACTATCCCGAGGAAGGATCAAGGCTCTATGGGAGCATAGAAGAGGAATTCCTCTTAGTTGGAGAAATCCAGAAAGAGGAACCATACAAGAGGAGGGATTTGTTTTGGGCCTTGAAAGAGAGATATCTGGATAGATGAGAAAATGGGAAGGAACTAGCTGACCAGGGTGAGAATACTCAGGATCAAAAACGAGGAGATGAGAAAATGCGGGGCATGTTCAGAAAACAGCGAGTAGATTAATTTCACCAGCCAGAGTATGTGAAAAGGAGAAATGAGAGAGAAGACCATTTAAGAAATTGTCTAATTTAAGCAAAATCTAATTCTCAGAGGACTTCGAATGCCATTTTGGAAATTTAGCCTTTTTTCATTAGGCGATAAGAAGTCATTGAAGAACAAGATCAGGGTCAGTGTGGGGGTACTGGGAGTGGTTTGAGTGAACTCTGCCTCAGAAGAAAGATCTGGAAGCTTAAGAATCAAAGGAAGAAAATACAGAATCCCCATCTCAGAGGAAGAGAAGTTCTGTTTCCTTTTCAAGTTCTCCACAATCTCTGTTCACTTATTTTCCTTTCGTCTTTATATATTCAGATTCCCTCTATCTTCTGGTTCTTTCTTCACAGATCACAAATTGTCAAGTCTATCTCTTATATTAAGAAAATCAAATCTATATAAACTCCCTCTCCCCCTTGTTTTTCTTTACAAGCAAGCTTTTTATTTTTTTTTAAGATTTTATTTATTTATTTATTTATTTATTTATTTATTTTTTCCCCCAAAGCCCCAGTACATAGTTGTATGTCATAGCTGCACATCCTTCTAGTTGCCGTATGTGGGATGCGGCCTCAGCATGGCCGGAGAAGCTGTGCATCAGTGCGCGCCCAGCATCCGAACCCGGGCCGCCAGCAGCGGAGCAGGCGCACTTAATCACTAAGCCACGGGGCCGGCCCACAAGCAAGCTTTTTAAAATGATAGCAAGCCTCCTAAAGTGGATGCTTTTGTGCACACCCCACTTTTAAAACCACGTGGTACTCACAAGACAATCCATTAGGCAGTGGGAATAAAATATTAGACTCTTAACTTTTATTTATTCTATCTAAAAATATATAAATAAAATTATGTCTTACAAATCCAGTAGAACTCTGCCATAATTCAATAAGTAGAATTCCCCCAAAAAATCTAATCGTGTAAAATTCAGGGTGGCGTTCTTGGAAGGGGAACAAAAAATAGCATTTGGGGGTCAGTTTGTACTGTCACCAGACAGTACCAGATGGAAAGGACACACTACCTTCAAAGAATATTAGCAAATGTCTTAACAGCTGCAACAGAAGACGGAAGACAATAGAATGTTATTTTCAAAGAGCTGAGAAAAAATTAATGGTCCGCTTAGAATTCTATACCCTGCTAAGTGGTCACTAAAGAATAAGTGTAAAAACTGAAAGAATTTACCACTTATAGACTTTTTCTGAAAAAGTAATTTTATTCCTCCATATATAAATGATGAAAATTAGCAAAAAGGAAGCTGAAGCCAGAGGAGTGAAATGAAGAAGAAATGGTGAACAAGAAATGAGTAAGCATGTGCACAAACCTAAACAATAACAATACAAATCATAAAAATCATGATTAATTTGGAATCATAAAAATCAAGATGGAACCAAAAATATTGGATAAAAGAAAATTCTAGGGTGGGAGGCTTGTGATCAGGGTTAAAACTTCCTAAATTCTTTGTATTATTCAAGAGGAGAATAGAGCTATTAATTACCTACTTTGTTAGGTAAAGTATACATGAAATCATTTTTAAAGTGACTGTTAAAAAAATGGGAGAAGAATATATAACTTTCTAACAAGTAGAAGGGATAATGAAGAAGAGAGAAAAGGCCATCTATGCAAAGAAGGCAGGAAAGGACAGGAAAAGTCAAAACAAAGGAAAAAAAAATAGAATAAAGCCAAATATATCAGTAATCACAAGAAACTAAATGATTTAAACTCAACTATTAAAACTCAGATTGTCAGATTGGATAGAAAAACTATATCCAGTTATATACTGTTTACAAGAAACATGTTCAAAACAAAAGACAACTGTTGTATATAAAAAGATGGAAAAAAGATGTACCAGATAAATACCAATCAAAAGAAGCCTGACAAAATGGAGTTTCTGGGGAAAAGCATTATTAGAGACAAAGATGTTCACTACCCAATAATAAAAAGAATCATTTCCCAGGAAGATATCACAATTCTAACATTGTTCACACCTAAGAATACAATTGCAAAATATAAAAAGCAAAGATTGACAGAACTACCATCTGAAATTGACAAATCAGCATTGACAATGGAAAATTTTAGCACCTTTCTCAATAATTAATACATTAAGGAGAACAAAAGTTAGTAAAGATACAGAAGATTTGAATAACATCGTTAAAAGCTTGATCTAAGGAACATCTATAGAGAGAGCTCTCTAGCCACATTCTCTGTCTACACTTCCTCACCTCCCATTCACTCTTCAACAAACTCCCTCCACTCCCAACACTCCTCTAAAACAACAACCCAAGAATTACCTACAAACTCCTAATTACCAAATTCTTATCCTTCTGCTTTTAAAACTATTGGTTACTGTCTCCTTGGAACTCTGATTTGCATACTTCCATGACCCTAGATTCCTTTTCCTTCTAACTCTCTTTCTGTTCAGTCACCGTTTCCTTTATGTGTTTACCTTCCTCTGCTGGTCTTCCTCAAGGTTCGGTCCTCATCTCTTCTCCTCCCATTGCACAAAACTTCCCCGACAACCATATGTCACACCAGGGATTTATGTCAGAAATGCAAGTTTAGGAGTTCAGTTCAAGATCTAACATAGATGCCGTGCAGCCCAAGGTTCCCTTAGTGAGACCCTGGTGAATGCCAGGGCTTGGGAGTGGATGGAGGCTGAGAGGCCTGGAATGATGACAGTCTCTCCCTAAATTCAGAGCAGGGACCAGGTGTGTCTTATTCATCTTTATACCTAGCTCAGCCTATCCTATAATAGGTATTTCATAAAAGTTTGTTACTTGATTGAGCACACATTGAGTTTTGCATGTTCTCTAGAGAGCTCCAGAAATACAGTCTGTTGAGGGGTGAAAAGTTATCATCAATCTCTGAGCTTCCTCAAGGGCTCTGACTCAGGCCTGGAGCTCTAGCCCAAACAATAGCCAAAGATAATGGTCACAGGGTCAATCTAAGGCAACTCCCCAGCGAGGCCCTTCTTGGACACTGCACTTACTGCTTTGTAAAACCAGAGCACTGTCTTAAATCATGACACTGTATCCACTCTCACTCCTTCCTGTCCCTCTTTTTCTCCCTGCCTGGTACAGAAACTTCCCTCCCTCCACTACCCCCACAGCTGTAAATATGCCAGGAGTCCCTGAGAGAGACGGGACATGGGCACCCTTTGCATTGATGACTGTGGACTAGAGAAAGCAGTCTTCTGGCAAAGCAAAATGGCCGTTTTCACAGACATTTCATAAGCACATAAGCCAAACCCCAAGCTGCTGAAAAATCGGTCTCCTGTCCTTTCACGTTCCTGCGGCAATAGAGGTTCATTTTCTCATCATATACTGTAAATTACAGGCTGAAAAGGTGGGTGGTGTCTGACTTCAGCCTATAAATAGCTGATCTGCCTTTGCTTCCTCGGAGGGGCCATTTTCAACAGCGGCTCAGCTCAATGCATCCCCAACAGAGGGACAAAAGTACTCGAACAAAAACCAGATCTCCCTCCAGTGAGCCCAGGGGCAGAACTCCGAGTTCTTCATGCCTCCGAATCAGAAAGACCCTGCGCAGTACACACATATTTTTCTACGAGGCAACATCTAGGTAAATCCACTCCCAGTCTCTCTTCATCTCTCTTACGTACCCCTCCTGCAAATAGCTCCCAGCACTGCCCCAGCATCTTGTAAAATAAAAATCAAAGCTGAGCAAATAATTTAAGACTCGTGTTTAAACCTTTCCAGGTCCCTGAATTCATTGCCTCTTAAAGTGAGAATGCCTTTGCCACAGGCTCCTGCAGCTGTCTGGGGACGACAGCACTCCCCCGCCCCACCAAGATATATTTTGTTCATCATTTAAGGAGCTCCTCACAGGGCACATGGAAGGCAGTTTTTAATCAATCCACAATATTATTTATCACCAGCTGCATGCCCGACATGAATCGATGCAAAGGTGAAGGAAAAACAAGAATTTTGTCCTCAAGGAGCACATAGTCAAGTGGAATACACACATCATTCTCCACGAAACAACGGAGAATAGAAGAAAATGGGGATTACTGTTCAATCAAGTGGAATAGACAGAAAGCATGACGGGAATGCAGGCAGAGCATCTGTGAGGACAGAAGGCTTCCTGGTGGAGGTGAGGACTGAGCTGGAAGGCTTTGGAGACACAGAGAAGATGAAGGGGAGAATCTAATGCCAGGAGAACAGCAAAGGCAAGAAAGTAAAATAAAAATCACGTTTGGGGAGATGTGTCATCCGGATGTGTCACATGCAGAAAAATGCAGGGTCAGTGTTATGAGCTAAATTGTGTCTCCCCCACTAAAATTCATAAGTTGAAGTCCTAACCACTAGTACCTCAGACTGTGATTGTATCTGGAGATAAGGTCTTTAAAGAGGTGATTAAAGTAAAATGAAGTCATAAGAGTGGGTCATAATCCAATATGACTGATATCTTTATAAGAAGAGGAGATTAGGACACAGATGGGCACAGAGGGAAGATCATGTGAGTACACGGAGAGAAGGCAGCCCTCTGCAAGCCAAGGCAAGAGGCCTCAGAAGGAACCAACCCTGCTGACCCCTTGATCTCAGACTTCCAGGCTCCAGAACTGTGAGAAAGTAAATTTTTGTTGTTTAAGCCACCCAGTCCATGGTACTTTGTTATGGCAGCCCCAACAAATTAATACAATCGGGTTCTCTTGAGAAGAGCTCTCAGGAAGCAGCTGGAGGCCATCCCAAGAGTCCAGGCACAAGGCTATCTTGGCCTGATGCAAGGCAGAGGCTGTGAGAATGGATGTAAGGGAATTAGATGATGATACGGACCAGCCTCGGCCACTGGTTGCACGCAGGGATGAAGGAGGGCTGGAGTTAGGATGTCTTTGAAATCTGAGGAAGAATGACTCCAGGGAAAGCAGGCCACCATTTCAGTTCCCCTGGGTGACCTCCTCCACAGAAACCTGGCGCCCTCTCCCCACCCTTTCCCAACTCCCACTCTGTGCAGCAGGAAACACCCTTAGGGCGCAGGATGCTGATGAACTAAACACCAACACCCGGTGTTTCATGCTAACTTGAGTCTGGAGCATCTTGGTAGAAAAAAACCCTAAATCATAACTTAACACCTGCTCCAGCACTTCCCTGCCCAGCTCTTAGCTGGAGCCAGGGTGGAGTCAGGGAAGAAATCCCTCTTGTGGGAACCAGTCCTGAAGACTGCCGGGAAACAAAGTGTCTGTCTCATCATTCAGTCACTGGGGATCCTAGGCTTCTCAATCTCTCAGTTCCAAGAATCTCAGCTGGAGTCACTGACAACTTCAAACCCCAGACACCATAGCTTGTGCTGGAAGAAGGGAGTCAGGAAACGTGACCCCGACTCCTTAAGGGGAGTGGCGCCTGGGGACATCTGTCACCTCCCAAGACACCGAATGAGCTTGAACTAACTATGGCATGTGCTCACTCTGTGCAGGCACTAAGTGCATTTCATTTACTGACATATTTAATTCTCTAAATGACCCTGTGATGTGCAAATTGTACCCCCAATGCAGCACCACTACGCACCACCCACCTACAACGAGAAAGAAAATCTCAAGTGTTGATGCGGACATGGAGCAGCTGAAAATCTCCCTCACTGCTGATTGTGCAACCACTGTGGAAGATGGCCAGCACGTCTACTACAGCTGAACATACGTACCTGATGACCCAGCCATTCCATCCCTAGGTATATGCCCCACAGTAATGTGTGCACGCATGCACCAGAAGACACACACAACAGCACTGTGATACTAGAACCCTCCCAAATTAAATGGGACTGATTAACTACTATTACACACAACAGAGGAATCTCACAAACATGATGTTGGGAAAAGAAACTAAACACAGAAGATCACCTACTGTGTGATTCTATCTATGTAAACAAACAGGCACGACTAGTTAACCTATGCAGTTAGAAGTCAGGTTAGTGGTTATCCTTGGGGTAGGGAGTAGTGTAACCTCTCCTGTTCTGAGGAGGTGTAAGGGAGGTTTCAGGGGTGGTGGGGACCTTCTGGGTGCTGGTTTTATGGGCGTGTTCACTCTGTGAAAATTCAATCTGCCATATACTAATATTTGTGCACTCTTCTATATACATGTTATATTTCAAATAAAAGTTTTAAAAAACTAAAACTCCATATGGAAAATGACTCTTTGCATTGAGGAAAACAAGGTACAGAGGACTTAAGTAATTTTCCCAAGGTCAGGTGGCCAGCATGAGTCAGAGCCAGGACTTGAACCCAAGCAGTCCGCTCTAGAGTCTAAGCCCTGAATTCCATGCCACTCCTTGGGAGAACAGGTGTCTTCACACAGGCCCTGCATTGCCTGCCTAGTGCAAATCCTGTAGAACCCTAAGCACAGTGCTTGGTACTTAATAAGTGTCCAGTATATGTCTAATGTTGAATAATGGAAGTGGTTTCCAGTGAGTAACATGATTTCCACAAGCCACAGCATGGCCACTCTACAAGAGCCAGAGCATAAGGATGCCTGAGGATAACTTTATATCATGGACATTAGAAATGATTCTTTAGAGCTGGAAGCCATTGCCACCCCACCCCATCCCTCCTGGACACTCCCAGGCCTGGATTTCCTCCGGGTTGAACACTTTTGTCAACAGTTCATGATGGACTCTCCTTCCAGGGGGCCTTGGAAAACCTAGTACATCCTGGCATTTACAAAGATGTCTCCAGGCCTCAGGGGCCAACTCCGATTTAGAACACAGAAGATGAAATGTAAAACCAGTAGAAATCAAACTGGACAATCTTTTCTCCAGAGAAGGGCTGGTGCCTAACTTCAGTCCATTCACTCACACTCATTCATTCAACAAGCAAGTGGCTTCACGCCCCAGCACATAAAGGTGAATGAGACACAGTCCATGCGTGCAACACGGTCCATGTCAGCATCAGTGTAGAGGGATCAGACGTGAAAAACAGTGAACCTGACCTTCATAAGCCTCAGATAGTTCTAACTTCATAGCACTCCTGTGGGAGTTAAATGGGTAACGCAGGAAGAGATTAGCACATAGTAAGCACTTTATAATTGTCAGCCATTATTATTATTTGCAATACCATGTTGCAGAAGTATTTCTGGGTTTCAGTGAGTTTCAGTGAGGATTTAAAGGAGGAAGTAGTCAATCGAGTTGGTAAGTTGATTAGGAAAAGCTTCACAGATGTGAGGCTCCAGCAGGCCACTTCTCAGTGGGCATTTCAAGGACATTAGGGGGCTTTTCTGCCTAAGGACTGCCCCCTTCCTCTACCCCTCCTCCCAGCTCCAGGCCTAACAATTGCTCATTCCACAGAAAACAAGGGAAACCAAGCCCAGGGATACTCTGGACACTTCTGTGCAGACAGCAGAGTCTCCAGCCTCGATGAGCTGCTCTTCAGAGAGCACTGGTGCCCACTGACCTCGCGGCTCTCTGTCAACTTGCTCATCTCATACCTCCAAGCAGAGCCTGCCACTGCCACCTTCCCACTCAGCTCATGAATTTCCTCCCCTTCTGTGACTTCTGTGACTTTGCAGAGTTAAACTTGGATTTCCACTGAGAGGCCGATGCTGACCACCTGCCCCTCAGAGCCCTCCTCTGCCTCCACTCGCTCCCCTCTCGCCCCTTCACGAGAGCCTGGTCCTCACTCCTGGCGTACCACAAGGTCTGGGGCTGGCTTCTCAGAAGATTCCCCATGACCCAGCAAGGCTTCACACGTGGACACAGCCCTAACCATAAGCAGAGCATGTGGGGAGCCTGTCTCCCCACTCCTGATATCCCGGGGGAGAAAAAAATAGTGCCTGTCAGAAATGTGATAGAACTGTCAAAAGTACATCAAAACGGCTATATACATTGTGATCTCTAAGTCACAGTTCCATTTGTTCTGTGACAGCGTAAAAATAAGAAAATTTCCATCACGATGGAAAATAAAAACGAAGAACCATTTCAACGGTCTTTGAAAACAATGTCTAAACACAAGTCCGTTTTTTTTCCTCCCTGGCAATCTCTCAGTGGTAGCTTCTACTCAGTTACCTCTCACCTTCCCATCCTCCCTCTCAGCACACTCCCTCCTTCTCGTTTCATTCCCTTCTCTCTCTTCTACCTGGGCCCTTTTCCCGTTCCTGGCTCAGACAGGGAGCAAGAGATGGTAACCATCTGGATCTGAGGACAGGCCCAGAAGGTGCCCCAGAGTTGCCCCCAGCTCAGCTCTACCTCTGCAAATTCACAAGACACCAACCCAGGAAGACACCTAGACCCTCCAACCAGAGGATTTTCATATTTAAATTGGCCTGAATGAAGACTGGAGGTAGAGGTACTCTTCTAGAAGTAGCCAATAGAAAGTTCCCCAGAGCTGGGCGCTCCATTCTGTGTGTGCTTATCTGTTACAGCATTGATATCCTGGGCTGCTGTTCTCCAGTTAAGCCTCAAACTATATGAAGTCAAGAGACCATGATCCTTCGCCTCTCTGGCCCCCATACTCAGCCCAATTTCTGCCCCAGAGGAGGAAGGAGTTCAATAAATATTTGCTGAATGGCTGAACAATTGAATGAATGTTGGCATTAATGCATGAATAAACGAATGCCTAGCTCATAGGGAAAAAGTGATTATAATATGTAGTTTTAACTAATGCTTACTTGTATCAGAATACATGCACATGGTCTAAATAAAACTCACCTAGAACTAACACTTAAAAGGGAGGCAGTAGTCTTCTTCTGCACCTCCCCCCATCCACCAGGCCTGATTGCAAGAGACCACATTCCATCTCTTTTACCTGTTTCTTCTGATATGTTCCTTCATGTATCTTGATTTACCTCTCTGTTAGAGTGGAGGGAAAAGACACCCTGTGACATTGACGGCAAGCTCTAACAGGAGAATCCCAGCATAGTCCCCTGGATCTCTGGAGCAAGGCCACGCCATCTGCAGCAGGGAACTATACACCACTCCAGAAGTAGTTCCTGGCATGACACTGGGCCCTGGCAGAGACAGAGAATCTGCTCCTGGGGCATCCAGAAGACCATGTGGGCAGAACCGGCCACCATAAACTGGGTTCTCTCAGACCTACTGAGTCATAAGGTCAGGTGGCAAGCAGCAATGCAGAGTAAGATCAAAGTGGTCCCTCTGCGATAGGGCACAAACAGAACTGCAGGGCACAAGTCAGCTGCATGAGCAGATGGCTCAGGCTCCTGTCATCCACTCCCATTGCCCTGGTACCTCTCCTTCAGCCCACATCTATGGCTACAGGAGGGTCCCCTCTGAGCTGCTGATGGAGCAGGAGAAGACGAGCTCTGTTGACAGGCAGGTAGCTAGGTATGTGGGTGCCAACCAAAAATGGACTCCTGCTGCCCTATATCTTCACTAAGCATCATCCTCACCCGGAACCCACCTCTCTCTGCTCCACACAAAATAAGGGAAAATATCTTTTTTTAATTGTGGTAAAATACATATAAAATTTACAATTTTAAACATTTTCAAGTGTACGATTCAACAGCATTAAGTACATTCACATTGTTGTGGAATCATCATCACCACCCATCTCCAAAACATTTTTCATCTTGCCAAACTGAGACTCTGTACCCAATGAACACTAACTCCCCATTTCCTTCTCCCAAGCCCCTGGCAACCACCATTTTACTTTCTGTCTCCATGAATTTGGCTACTCTAGAGACATCTTATCACTGGAATCATACAGTATTTTTCCTTTTATGGCTGGCTTATTTCACTTAGCATAATGGCTTCAAGGTTCATCCATGTTGTACCATGTGTCAGAATATCCCTCTTTTGTAAGGCTGAATGATATTCCATTTTATGTATATACCACATTTACTTATCAATTCATCTTCACTGGACACTTGGGTTGATTCCACCTTTTAGCTATTGTGAATGATGCTGCTATGAACATTAGTGTATAAATACCTGTTCAAGCCCCTGTTTTCAATTCCTTTGGGTACATACCGAGAAGTAGAAATGCTAGATCATATGGTAATTCTGTTTTTAATTTTTTGAGGAACTTCTATACATTTTTCATTGTAGCTGCACCATTTTACATTTCTACCAGTAGCGCACAAGGGTTCCAATCCTCCACATCCTTGCCAATACTTGCTGTGGTGGTGGGTTTTCTTATAATAGCCGTCCTAATGTGTGTGACATGATATCTCATTATGGGTTTGATTTTTGTTTCTCTAATGGTTACTGAGGTGGAACATCTTCTCATGTGCTTTTTGGCCAAATATCCTTTGAGTTAGCAGAAAGACTCAAGTTCACCAAATAATGACAAAATAGCCCCGTTTCTACTTCAGAGTGCTCTGTGTAGGCAGCCACCTACACAAAGGTGGTATATACATAAAATGTACTCACCTTGGAAAATAAACAAGGATGTATTTTATTAATCATTAATTCATATTATCAAGAAGAAAAGGGGCCAGCCCCGTGGCTTAGCGGTTAAGTGCGCACGCTCCACTACTGCCGGCCCGGGTTCGGATCCCGGGCGCACACCGACGTACTGCTTCTCCGGCCATGCTGAGGCAGCGTCCCACATACAGCAACTAGAAGGATGTGCAACTATGACATACAACTATCTACTGGGGCCTTGGGGAGAAAAAGGGAAACAAAGGAGGAGGATTGGCAATAGATGTTAGCTCAGGGCCGGTCTTGCTCAGCAAAAAAGAGGAGGATTGGCATGGATGTTATCTCCGGGCTGATCTTCCTCACAAAAAAAAAAGAAGAAGAAAAGACTTTTCATTCTCAGTCATAGGGAGACTTGATTGGTGAATGCTGGTTCAATAGTGCAACTACATGAGAAAACTTAAGCTCAGCTAAGTTTAAGTTTTGACAACCTGACACCATTCTGAACCATCTAGAAACTAAAATGGACTTTGAATAGTGCACAGGGGTACCAATTTACCCAAAGGAAGCAGAGGAAATCTTAACCCTACACATGCTACAGGCAAAGCAAGGCCAGCAAAGCATTAGAATCTGTCTCTATATGCTCATGGCTTTGAGGCTGCCACTTCGCAGGCTCAAAATGGCATCAGTGTGTGAAAGGCCAATTGCTCACAATGGGAAAAAACAGAAATGAAATCAGAGGAGAGGCATGAGCAAAAGTTTATATGCATACTCTTCTGTCTCCCTTCCACTCCAGTGAAAAGCAGCCCTCCACCTTTCTCCCAGAAGCTCAGCACAAAAACCGGGGTATTCTCCCACTTCATCACACCTATCAGCCAGTCACTGCCACAGGCCAGTAGATTCCACTTCTGAAATGTACTGTCCTCCCATTCTGTTCCCTCAGCCTCGTCCCCTCTTCCCACATCACATTTAGAGGGATACCACTGTGATTCCAAAGCGGAAACTGGCTAAATGCTCACTAATCTCATTTCCAGCCTTCCTTGCGGTTACATTGGGCAAGATGATGTGGGTTGTGGGTAAAAATTATACATAGGATTTTCAGTCTTGGCCATAAAACTCCCTAACAATTGCCCACACTCTCTCTTTCCCTTGCACAGCAACCGTGGGGGCCGTGTATTGAAAATGGCAACATGACAAAATAGAAGTCTGCATGCCTCAGATACTGCTTGAGACAGAGCTGACAGAGGAGCCTCCCAACCCACATCAGACAGTGACATGAGTGAGAAATAGACCTTTTTTAGGACAAGTCATTGAGAGTTGAGGGTTGCTCATTGCCACAGGACAGCAAAGCCTATCCTGACCAATACAGATCTCTCTATCTTGCCTAGATAACTACAGTCACTAACAAAAACTCCACTCAGCAGACTTTGGACATTGGCTGGCTAAACTAAATAGGACTCCAAGAGCGTGTGAAGTTCTACCATAAAGCTTGACTTCACTAAATACCCTCCTGGCCTAACTATAAAATATGAACCCTGAAAGTTGAACTCATGAAAGCAGAGAGTAGAGTGGTGATTTCCAGAGGCTGTGGGATGGGGGAAAGGGGAAATGGGATGGGGGAAAGGGAAAGGGTGCAAACTTTTAGTTACGAAATGAATAAGTTCTAGGGACCTAATGTACAACATGGTGACTATAGTTAATAATACGGAATTGTATACTTAAAGTTTGCTAAGAGAATAAATCTAAGTGTTCTCACCACAAAAAAAAAAAGGTAGCTATGTCAGGTGATGGATGTGTTAATTAGCTTGATTGTGGTAATCATTCCACAATGTATACATATATCAAAATGTGACATCACACATCTTAAATATATACAAATTTACCAAAGGATGGTCCACAATAATCACAGAATATAAATGTTTTATTTTCTGTTTAGTGGCATTTTGTCCATTGAACTGGACATGCTTAGTTATTTACCTAGAAAAAATGTTAATACTATGGTGTACTACGTGTCATAGAAAATGTGCACTCCCCGATTTCACCATAAGAACCATTGTGACAACCTATCCCCTTATGAGTGTGCTTCCCTGACTGATGTTAAAATCAGTCAGTCCCCGTGGAAATTCAACCAGTCAGAACTGGGCAGTCATGAACTGCTCACACCCGGAGTCTTTGTCTAGACTCATTTTCAGAATACAATAGCTTAGCTATAGTGTTAATTAACGACACACTTTGTAAGCCACAAAGAGCAATTGAAAAATTACCCATAATTTGTGGCTAACAATAAAATGAAACTCATCACAAAAATGCTGAGAGCATTTGAGAGACCACAATGAGCCCAGAAACTTGGGTTCAAACAGAGGAGCTATGGGAGGGAGAAATGAGCGTGGCCTAGAGTAGTCAGGGATGGTGACAGAGAAAAGGCAGACATAGCTGGGACAGAGTCAGAGAGCAGGACAAGTGGCTCGCCACAATGACAAAAATGTAAAATATATGTTGTCCCCCTAGTGGTGGGGCAGCAGATGGTAGAGCAACAGATATCAGAGGCTGGGAAGATGGAGACCCACGTTATGCAATGGCAAAACATTCTGAACTTGTCACCGGCCATCACTTGGGAGGCAGAACAAGTCCTACTAAGGTTATGCCTGAGGGGAAATGGTTGGAGAGAGCCAGAATGTTACTGTGTGTTGGTTGCTCCTCCCTGCATTTAACAAGGGATAACAAAAAGATACGAGCTCAGGAAAAACACATTGGCAGGTTTGCAATCAAAAATGAAAGGGAATAGATAGAATCCAGAAATTAGGGCCTACCTGCTACACCCCAAACAGTAAGAGATCAGACTGAAAAATGCTTTGGACAATGAAGTTCCCTTAAGATTTCTCAGTTAAGCGGGAGGACTCAATCCCACAATAAAGAGCAAATTAAGGATCTCCACCCCTGCCTATTGATTTAGATGGTCTCAAGATAACTGCCATCATACTGAGAAACAGAAGCACGAAATAAGCAAATAAATAAGGCTAGCTTAATAATCATACCTAGGAAAGAACTTTGGGTGAAGTTACAGACACATGCAACTGTAAACAAGCAAGTTTACAAGTCAAGTTTTTGACAAAATTGTATTACCAGAGAAACTGTTATCCTGGACTTTTTTGAAAAAGCATGTAGTTATTAAACAATCCTCAAGCCCCTTCAACTTGCACTAGGAAGAAGCAAGCCAGGAGGGAACACTCCCCCAGTGCCCACTTCAGATGTGTTCAGATAAAGGATGATGAACAAAGAAAAACCTTCCAGAGAATGGAGCTGGGGACCGTAGGAAGAGTGGACAAGATTGTTCCTCCCTGGGAGCAGAACCGGGGCTCATCATGGGACTTCTCCGCAGCTGGGCGGGAATTTTCACAGTGGACCAGTGTCTGCTGTGTCTTCTGTTCCCCTCTTTTGTGAGCAGGATGTTTATTGTGCTTATGCTGTCTCTGCTCCACCATTTACATGGGTAGGTAGAGGGAGCGAGCAAATTGCGTGACTTTTGGTTCATTGGTTGCTAGGTCACAACAACGATATCCGGACCTGATGGTTCAAATTCCAGGAATTTGAGCTGCATGCATTCATTGGACTTTGGGGAGGAGAAGTGAGGATCGTTAAAGTGTGAGAAGGGTGTGTACAGACTTTTGGTATCCAGGGGACAGACTATGGCAGGGACAACTAGCTGTCCACCAATTCATGCTGCTCCTTCCAGTGTATGGAGCTATCCCTAGGAGGCCACTGTCAAGCTCCTCCCTTGCATTTATGTGTGTTCCTACTTTTCCCAAAGCAGTGTGCATGGACATGTGTATCACTCTCAAGCTGGGGTTTTTAAGATGTGGGTGTTTTCATCTCCACTCTACTTTTGCCAACAGGAAGCAGAAAATTCTAAGGTCTTAGGCAATGGTGGAGCCTAAATATGGAAGATGTCTGGATCCCTGAACCACCCTTTGGAGAAACATCACCTGCCGACCAGGAGCACCAAAGTGAAGTGTTAGGTGAGAGAGAAATAAACCTTTATTGTGTTAAACCATTGCAATTTTGACAGTACACGTCAGGAGCTAGAGTTACCCTAACTAATGTATTAACAGACCAGTCTCTAATTTTCCTGTTTACGGCATACTTTCAAATGTTAGAGAACTTTTGCCAGTGCACTTGAAGGGACTACATTCCATGCAAATTGTCACACTACTCACTTCAGCATTGTGTCACTGCCTGAGTGAATCGATTTACTTGCTGTTTTACATATGAAGAAGGCAAAGTGCTTGCATTTTGCAGTGAACATGGGATCACCCTATGGCGCAGATGTGTTATGATGCTATCATTCTTGCAACATATTCTACACGTCCCATTCAACTCAACATTCCATTCCTAGCCCCACTAGAGTGTGTTGTTTCAAAAGTTAGTTTTCTATATTGCTCAGTGTTCTGACTGCTCACCCTCTAGTGTACTGGGGCACACTGGTTGAGGACCCTCGGTTCAAATGTTGGAAGTACCCAAGCACAAAATCCTTTAGCCCAAGCATCCGCCATGAGTTTCTCCAAGTCCAGAGAGACAGGGTCTCAATGAGTAGCTTCAGCTAGCTTTCACTGCACAGGAAGTAGTTTTGTGAAGGTCAAATTTGACTTGATGGCTCAAGGTCAAGAGGGGCTGAAATTTTGTTTCCATTTTGGAGTGTGTGGTGTCTGGGGTGGGGGAGGGGAAATTCACTGCTCTGTGGACAGCTTCTAGGAAACAGACAGTAGTCCATGGTGGTGCAAATACAAAATCAACAAACATCTAAAGAGGAACAAAAAATAACTAAATGCATTGATAACTAAATATATACATACCAAGAATCAATTCACCATCCACATTAATATGACTTTACTTTTCCAGGAGACTCGCTCAGGAAGGTGAAAGCTGTTCAAACCAGGAACTTTCTGAATATTCATTCTGAATATTCATCCACTCTTGAATAGAAAGTATCAAAAGGAGTTTGTACTCCAAGACCCTCTGAATCCCTCTTCTCAAACGCCTCGCCTTGGTGCATTCGCCAGTCCTGAACTACTAGACCATGATTCTTACCTAGTCCTAACTAAGCTTCTGCGTTAGAAGATCCACCTTAACCACACTCGAAAGTCTCAGTAAATATTCCAGATTTGCTCTTCCCCCAGTGAGAAGCAATTAGACCTGTCAAGCTGGTGCTCTCTTATCATGGTAAGCAATAAACTCAGCTTTGCTTCTGTACACGTTGTTGTGGTGATATTTTGGGATCCAGCATTTGGCAACCCATACATATGTACATTCTGGTCCTGTTTCTATAACTAATTCATTGTGTTATCTCAGAGCAAGTGTCTTAACCTCTCTGTTCGCTGACAATAAACCTGGAGATGCTAGATAAACACATCCCTCTAGTTATTTCGGACAAAGCTAAGCATGAGCTACTGTGGCCTGAGGCAAAAAAATTACCCATCAACAACTCAGGCATTGGTATCATTAAGACCAGTCACCAAATCCTTTGAGGATTCTTGTAAACATCATTACAAAACAGACACACACATTCACTCTGGGCAATTAGGAAACAAAAACCATTTAAACAAAGAAAGAGAAAATTAGGAAGAGGTTTGGAGAAAAGGAAATAAAAAATTAAGAGTTATGTTAGGATGAGAAATCTAGAATATTAGAGCTAGAGTGGAAGAATTTTGTAAACAGTTTTATAAACTGAGCAATCATTTTTCTTCCCACGGCCGACATACTAAAGCTAATGGTAAAAGCATTAATTTATCATGAGATTTTAAAGATCCCTCTCTCTCTCGTCAGTAATGAAATAAACACGTGATAGGGTAGCCAGACAGCTATTGTTTATAGGAAGGTTATTATAATAATTAAGATTAATAGCAATTACTTGTCGTGTTTGTGGATTTTTTTTTCCTTGGGAAATAACTGTAGCCATATTAAATAACTAATTAACACATCTCCATGTCAGGCAACGAACACGTGGTTTCACACAGCCCCCCTTATTCTCCAGTGCTCCATACCAAATAAATAAATAAATAAGACTGCACAAAAACTAGCTCACGTTTTGAAAGGAATCTTCAAAATTAAACCAGTCACTGGATTGGCGACAGGACCTACAACAGAACTCGAGACTTTCTCCTGTTCGTGTTCTTCAGGAGCTTGCTGAGCCCACCGATGGCTGAGAAAATGTAGATTCTGGATCTCGCTGTCTTTTTGTGTGTTCCTGTGCATGTACATAAATAAACACATATCTTGAGTGTTATATACTTTACATAATAACTTGAATAATTCTATCTTCATGCAAAATGGGATTTTTTATTCAGTCACAGCACTATAAGGATTAAAGCCTTAAAGCTATTCTTATTGAACATTTTCCAGGGCAGCACGGAAGTGGATAGGAATGTTTCCTCATATTAGGATGCTTTTTTTAAGGGGTGGGCCTGGCCGTTTACATAGCTCAGTACTGAGGGAGGGAGGAGGGGTTGTGGACATCACCATCCTCACCTGGAAAATGCAGTTGGTCCCTGCCAGGAGACACCTGAGTGTATAGCGTCTCTGTGAGGGACACAAAGAAGAGGGCAGAGCCACGTGTGAGCCGATTGCCTGCCCAGAGCGTGTCCCTGAACAGAAGCAAAACGTATTTGTAAATAAACAAAGACTTGGCAGAAACAGGGATAGGCAGCACCTGCTCCCTCCCAAATTAACCCTCCCTCACAACTGCAGCTCCACAGCTGAATTAGGATCACAGGCCAGAGAAGCAGGCCCTGGGCAAGGGCGGAACGTGTCTGAGGGATGGAGACAAACCGGATGTGAAGATTGCTGTTGTCCAGGGCGGACTTTGCCCCTCCCCTCCTGGCCATTGAACCTGCCCCAAGGCACCTCTTTTCTACTCTCCCTCCTTCCCACACACTAACACATATGCACGCACTCTCACACACACCAACACACACACACACTCCAACACAAATGCACACGACCATCAACTGCAAAAGTGCACAGACTTCCATTTCTCCCTGAGCCCTCATTTCCAAACTGTTCAATTATATTCATTCCACAATAAATGTGTGCTTATGTGGGTGGGAGAAGGAGGGGAGGAAGGAAAGATGGGAAGAAAATAAAGGGTGTTTATTGAGCCTGTTCTGAGAGAGGCTCAATGCTCAGGCTCTGGGTTCAGATAAGATGCAAAGACACAGCTCCTGATCTTCAAGAACCCACATCGACCTGGAGGAGACAGATGCTGTAAGAGAATCACCTTCTTAGTAAAGCTGTTCTGAGAAAGAATCTTGGGAGGGACCGGTGTGAGAAGACTGGACCACCGCCAACTCTGCTTCCTCTGGATGCCTCACTCTGGACACACACCACCCAGCCTCCGAAGCTACTGCTGTCACCAGGGCAGCAAATAAACCCAGGTGAAACCGACTTGAGTTCACAAAGTTTCTGCCATACACTGACAGAATAAAGTGGGGTAAATATGGAGGGAGAGAATGGGAAGCCCAAGACCCTGAAGTTCACATACCCTAGGAATCAGACTGCCCTGGTCAACTCCCTCCCAGGGCACAGAAGCTGTGAGCCACTCCAGCTCTCGAACCTCCAGCCAACACACCTAAATTCACAGGCCCTGCCTCGGTTCCTTGCTTCCCAGCTCGTGGCCTGCCCTCTCCTGGCAAGGACCATCTTGTTTCCCACCCCCTTAGCCTTCTTGGTCCTTTCAACACCAAGGCTAGAGTAACCCTCACTCAGTAAGTGATCTAGGGGTCCCATTTGCTTTAAGGGTCTTCTCTCATAGAATCGTGATGGGTAGGAGATATGACTTAGGATAAGACCCACCCCTTATATTCAGAGTGTGGCCTGGTCCCCTGAAGGGCCACACTGTCATAGAGCCTTAACCAACACCAACCCTGGAGAAATGAGCCAGGCAGGGAACAGAGTTCATTTACAGGTACAGACCCCGCAACTGAAACAAAGCACGTGAAAGCCATTGAGGTCACAGGAAAGAGCAGCTTCTTGGAGGAGCTGACACTTGAATCTCTTTTGGGTGCAAGAAGGATTTCTACAGGCAGAGATTAAAGAGAGGATGGCATGTAAGGAAGAGGTGAAGAGTATAAACAGAGGGATGGCGACAGAAATGCAAGAGATGTTAACAAGTTTCAGGATCCAAAGAGAAGGGGAAAATTCAAGCACGCTGGATAGATCATAGGAGTAGCAAAGATAGGGCATCTTCCAAAATCAGAGTTAAGTTTGTCATAAAACTAAGTGCTGAGCCCTCCAGGGTGGCTCACAGTGTGGATCCTGTCAGCGGGGCTCCACAAAGGGGCAGGCCAGGTAGATGTGCAGGTGGGCACAGAGAACTGGCACTCAGAGCAGTCTGGCAGGAAATGGGGCGCTGCACATGGACAGCACATGGACAGTCATTGTGGCTGTGAGAGTGGGTGAGGTTGCCAGGGAGAGAGCGCAGAGTGAGACACTGTTAGCTGGACGACAGAACCCTGGAGCACACTGATTTATAAAGGGCAGGCTGAGCAGGTGAAGGACAAGCTGTCTGAGCGATAGAGGTCAGAGGAAAAACAGCAGGCAGAGGAGCTCAGAGACCAAGGAGGCAGAAGGCTTAAGGCCAGAATCTCCCCCGGGACACAGCTGGTTCCAGTGCCCCCCTCAATCTGCTGTCACATTAATCCTCAGAAAGTATAGTTGCGGCCCTGACATCTGCTTACTCACAATGCCTCAAAGACTCTCACTGTCGTAGACTGGCATTAAGGTTCTCCGTGAACTGGTTCCTGTAAAATTCTCCACCCTCATCGTGTAATTGCTCCCAAAGAGACACCCTGCTCTAGCCAAATCACTTGCTCTCCATTTCCCCTACTTTCTTCTCACCATTCTTTTATTCATGCTGTTCCATCTTCTAGAATGCCTTTCCTGCCTTAACCATCTTGCCTGCCAGAGAAGTTAATGAACATGCTCCCTAAGTCTGTCTCATAACTCCATCAATTGTAAGTCACCCAGAAGCTAACATGTGTACATTAAACCATGCTGTGGACAGGCATAGCCAGACGGACCAGTCTTTCTTCTGATCACCATGGACAGATATCAACCAGCTGGTCAATAACCATGACCTGCAACAGCACACCCACCTGGACACATAGAAATGTGTGGGTGTGAGCTAGTGCCCCACGACCCTGGGATCTATGTGTTTACTACAGCCCCAGAACAACGGTCCCCAGCATCTATTAAAAATCCTGTTGGTGGGCCAGCCCAGTGGCATAGTGGTTAAGTTTGGTGCTCTGCTTCGGCGGCCCAGGATTCACGGGTTCAGGTCCCAGGCGCAGACCTACACCTCTCATCAAAGCCATGTTGTGGTGGCAACCCACATGCAAAATAGAGGAAGATTGGCACAGATGTTAGCTCAGGGACAATCTTCCTCAAGCAAAAAGAAGAGGATTGGCAACAGGTGTTAGCTCAGGGCCACTATTTCTCACCAAAAAAAAAAAAATACTGTTGGATTCTCTCTGGGTCTTCATTGTCTCTCCAGGTAAAAGACACCTGCTTGGCATTTGCCATAGCTGGCTCCTGGTTCTTCCCACTATCGCCTGGAGAGACAGGAGTGCTCCTACAGAGTGCGTGGAGATCTCCCAAGGCGAGGCCCAGAATCAGAATTAATAAAAAGCAAGTACGGCTGTGTGGCTCTCAGCTCTGACACAGCCTGGGAATCCTTATCAAACAAACACCAACGCTGGAGAAGAGGTCACTGTGGATATTCCAGCGCTAACATTCAAACGTTAATAACTTTACAGCGTAGATTAATTTTAAATGTCAGACCATGTTGCTGTGTAAAGGAGCTCGGGAAAAATGTACATTTTCAGGCTTCCTGACAACACCGGCACGTTCCGTGTTTGATCACTAGTGGGGTGGGCAGGATCAGAGGAGAAGAGGGCATTTTTTTAACAGTCGCTGCCCCTGCAATGCAAACATTACGAATAAACGACATCTCTCGATGCGTCGACCGCCTAGTTTCTCAACCAGGAAAATGGCCGGACTGACAGTAATGAGATTTCACACAGAGCCACAAGGCTGTGCGAGGGCCGAGACTTACCCAGGATGCCAGGTTCCAAGCCCAAACAAATATGTGTAACTTGGTTAAGAGCTCCTGGAAAATAGCATTTGTAATGGAAACACTGGTAACGCGCGCTGCTGATCTGGCCCTGGGGCAGGAGGCAGAGCCGGTCGGGGGGCTGCCTGAGGAGGCTCTGCGCTGCACTGGAGAGGAAAACCAGGGGGCAGCCCCAGCCCAAGAAAAGTCTTGAAAGGATAAGGGATGCAAGGCAGAGACTGCAGGAGGAGCACGGAGGAGGAACAGATGCTGCACACAAAACCCACCCGGGGCTGCCAGGATTGCAATTAAAAATTCACATATTTTGGACTGAAATTCTCATATTTTAAGAGAACTTGGGCAAAATCCTCCTCCCACCAATATTAGCAATGCAAAACCGGCAGTCAAGACAGACTCAAATTATCATCCATTTTGCAAAAAGGATGAAAATTGTATAGCGCGGAGTCCAAAATTCTTCAGCGAAAACAATCATTACAGCGCACCTGGCAGCCCTCGGTCCCGCCCCCCAGCCTCTGGGGACTGGGACAAAGCACCACCCTATCCCGCAGAGCCCTGGGCTGCAGATCTTGGACTGTCACAGTGGCAACCAGTCACCAGCAGCTCTTGGGATTCTCTCTCTGTTTGAGAGGCCACCCTTCTTTGGATAAATGTGCACACTGAATTCAAGAGACACTAACACTACAGCAGGACGAAGTGAAAGGGCAAACACCAAGCGTGCCAGAAATCCCAGCACAAACACAGTCCCAGGCCTGATGCACCTGGATTGGGCTTCCAGTGTTGAACCCAACGAACGAACAGAAGTGGGAAAGAGGGAAAGAGGGCCAGGCTGGAAAACTGTAGGCTCCCAGAATCAAAAGTCAAGTGAAATCCTCCATGAGCAGGGTCCAGCATGGGGCTGAGCACATGGCAGCCAGTAAGTCTCTGGCTAAAATCTTCAAGGTTCTACCTCCAAAACAAATCTCAAATACAATCCTCACCTTCTTCCCCACTCTCATTCTTCCCTTCTCCAAACTCCTTCCCCATTGTTTCCAGAGTCATCTTCCATAAACACCCATCTCATCATGTCAAGTGTCCACCACTACAAACAGGATCAATTTTTGGCTCCAGCCAAGCTCTCTGGGGGCTGATTCAAGGTGGCAGCCCCCCCTGGACAGGCTGGAACACAAAAGGTAGGAAGGCAAGAGGCATGAAGAGGGAGAACCAGCCTCACCAAATAAAAAAATATGTTTATATATATAAATATTACATTTATTAAAGGAGTACAAATACATATATAATGCAAACGTAAATAGATTCTGAATTCCAGCCGCACACAGTAAGGGCTAGCTGGGGTCTTTTAATACAGAGCCAAGATGGGACGGACCTTCGCAATGTTCGTGGACCTGATGTGGAGAGCAGGAGCTGCTGGGATAGCGTCAAGATCGGCAGCAAGTGCTCTCTCTCTCATCAGGTTAACAGTGCTCCCCAAGAATGGCTGAAGACGCAGGAGAGTGGAGGGCTTTGAGGGCTGGCTCTAAACTCATACATCTTAGGTTCAAACCCAGCCTATGTTTTCCCAGAGGTAAGAACTCAGCTAAGTCTCTTAATCTCTCTGAGCCTGTTTCCCACTTGGTATAATAATAGTACCTACTTTATAGTTTTGTTGGGAGATTTCAATGAGCAAATTCACATAATGCATTTAGCCCACTTTCCCCTGAGTCAATACATGTTCTTTATTGTTTTTAAAATTATGAGACCAAGGGCCGGCCCCGTGGCTTAGCGGTTAATTGTGCGCACTCCGCTGCTGGCGGCCCGGGTTCGGATCCCGGGTACGCGCCGACGCACCACTTCTCCGGCCATGCTGAGGCCGCGTCCCACATGCAGCAACTAGAAGGATGTGCAACTATGACATACAACTATCTACTGGGGCTTTGGGGGAAAAATAAATAAATAAAATTATAAAAAAAAAAAAATTTATAAAATTAGGAGACCAAGACCAAGGAAGAGGAAATCCCACCCAAGGTCACATGGTGAGCTGGTGGCAGAGCCAGAGCCACAACCCTGGTCTCCAGATTCCCTATCCTGGCTCCTTCCCCACACCAGTCTCCTCTCCTTTGCTGCACAGTCTGTGACAGAAACATGACATCAGGAGCCAGAAGATAATAAACTTAATTGAGCCATTAGGACCAGTCACTTGCCTCTACATCGAGCCTTTGGGGGATGTTATGGGTGGTCAATATAATAAATAATGTTGCATAGTCTGGGGCACCTCTCAAGGGAGCATCTTGGAAACCAAGAGGAGAAGGAGATTGAGATCATAACAAGAGATTCAGAGGGAAAGCAAGGTCTCCAAGCATTACTGAGCTCCTACCTTGCATCCCTTGCCTTGCTCTGTGCCAGACACAGGGAGTGGGAGGAGGGATGCCAAAGACGGACAGGCAACCCGGGTGCTTCAGTTTTTGTAGCTCCAGGTTTTTGTTCTCTAAAGTACACTTTGCAGTCATACCACCAATGCACAGACACGGTCCACAGGTCATAGTGGTAAGGCTTCACGAACAGAAACTCTCTTCTCTCTAAGCAGAACCTCTGAGAAACCTCACAGAGCCCAGGTACACCTTTCGTGACCTCAACCCCAAGGGCATTCACTGGCTTACTGACATTCAGAGTCGTGCAGAAACATCGGTCCTGGATAAATGTTTCTCTAGAATAACTCTGGATAGTTTGGACTTACGGAACCAGTTTAGAGGGAGAAAAGTGTCTTCTGGGAATCCCTAGCAAATGAAGGAGTTGACCAACGTACCAGAAAATCAGAAGTTTCCAGGGGCCGGCCGGTGGCGCAAGCGGTTCGCCGGTTCGGATCCCAGGCGTGCACCAACGCACCGCTTGTCAGGCCATGCTGTGGTGGCATCCCATATAAAGTAGAGGAAGTTCGGCATGGATGTTAGCCCAGGGCCAGTCTTCCTCAGCAAAAAGAGGAGGATTGGCATGGATGTTAGCTCGGGGCTGGTCCTCTTCACAAAAAAAAAAAAAAAGTCTCCATATGTTTCCCTGGATTTCACTGCAAGTCACGGCCATGACCTGAGGGTGCATCAGGGAGGGTCTGAGAAGCTGGGGTCACAGATCCACAGGTAACTCCAGGGGACGTGCAGTCCAGGTGATATTGGAAGTGAAATGGATGAACCAGAAACCTTCCAGTGTTTCATGCTAATGAAGATATTCGGTGGTGTACACAAGAATTACTACAGTAACCACGTCTGCCAAAGGAGGAATATATTGTAAACTTAAACTTCAATCAGTAGCTTACTAATGCAGAGTCATTCATCTGGGGAACACAGAGCCTTCAGGTATGAAGTGTTGCAATATCGAGCCAACAGGCAGAGAAGGCTTTGTCTGTTTCTGCAGAGGGCAGGTGGCAGACGTGTGTGGAGGGGACTCAAGGACGTACAGCTCCTCAGCAACATAATGACAAAGGTTTAGTCCACAAAGAACTTCTGAGCAAGTGCAGAAGCAGGAACAAAGAATTTTCTCCAGGTCAAAATCTAAAATCCAGCCGGCCCTATGGCATAGTGGTTAAGTTCAGCACACTCCGCTTCAGCAGTCTGGGTTCACGGGTTCAGGTCCTGGGCGCAGACCTACACCACTCATCAGCCGTGCTATAGCAGCAAGCCACATACAAAGTAGAGGAAGACTGGCACAGATGTTAGCTTAGGGCTAATCTTCTTCAAGCAAAAAAAAGAGGAAGATTGGCACCACATGTTACTTCAGGGCGAATCTTCCTCAGCAAAAAAAAAAATCTAAAATCCGGAGCTGATCAGATGAGAAAAGCAGGAGACACCCAGGAGAAATGAAGAATATTAACTGGACCAGAGCAGAGATTATTATCTAAGTGAGAGGGAATTAGAAATTAGTAATGGAACCCAATATGTTATCATTTGTTGTATTGATCATGCTTGTATTCCCTGTCTGGTAACCACTTCTAGATCCTCTCATTACACTCTTCTCAACTCGTCTCTATTAATATCTTCATTGAGAGTACCCCTCCACATAATGCTGTTGACGAACGTGTGGCTTGGGTGAGCCCTGACATCACTTCAGGACACTGTTCCCACACGGGGCAAAGCCGGGGACAGGGCATCCTTAGAGAAGGCCACTTGAGCACGGTGGCTCTCTCTCTGAGAGCTCTCCACCACCCACTCACTAGGAGCCTGCTCACACATGTGTGAGCACACTCAACAGCAGTGATAACCTCAGATGGAAATCCTCCCCACATCTTATCTCGGCCCCCTGCCCCTCCGTAGAGTGCCTACCACCCACGACCGAGTGTCTCTGAAATCTCCATGCTACGCCTGCTGGAGTGAAGATGATGGCCTCCCAGGGAACCAACGAAGCCAGGGAGCCGGGAACAAGAGGCAGAACTTAAAGCGCTGGGTTTCCTTTGTTATTCCCCAGAATACAAAAAGACTCATCCCTCTGAAATACATCTCCCGAAAGCCTCAGGCAGGGAAGGTCTAGGGTGTTTGGTTTCTGTGTCTGAGACCGTCTGTGCCTCTGTGTGTGTCCATGCCTGAGGCTTTGTTCGTGCTGTTCTGTGGGACTGTGGGACCTGTCTGTGCGTGCCTGCCCGAGCCCCGATCTGTGCCCTGGTCCGTGCCTCTCTGCTTTGCATCTCTGGGTCCGAGCCTGTGCCTCTGAGCTACAATTATCCAAGACTGACCATATCTGTGATCCTTCTCGTGACTTTCCAGCTCCAGAGCTGTGTTTGTGTGTAATTACTGCCTGCTCCTAGAATTATGATTGTTTGATTGTACCTGTGGTCATCTCTGATTGTAACTGTCTTGGTGAATCTTTCCTGCCATTGTGGTTATACCTGACTATGGGGATGATATTCAGAATATTTAACTTCTGGCCCAGCACCAACCAGTTAGGACAGATGCCCACCGTGAACAACTGGTATGGCTACACCAGAACATTTCAGCTGGTTGGTATTCAGTTTATTGAGCAGTCTCAATTTGGTGACGTATAATCATGAAAGTGCTTTATTTTTTTCCATCGCTGCCTTCAATCATGCTCTGTCCAAACCCGTCACTGCCCCTTAATGATGTCTTGAATGATCCCACTGGTCTCCAGTCACTCTCAGTTATTGGAAGTCTGGTCCAGCCCACAGGGTATATCTGATTTAAACCCAGAGCAGACAGGCTACCTGGACTGGCAGAGGGGAAGCCCTAGCCTCTCTCACTCTTCTCATCTCTCTCCTGGAAACAGAAGTCAGGAAGGGGAGGATGGGAGAGATGGCAGGTATCCTCTCTCATGATTGGTCACCTGTGGCAGTAGGGAGGTGTCCCTGATTTTGGCCCTGCTCCATCTGGTTTCATTGGCCACTGGTTGTGGCTATAATTATATTGGATCAGTAGTGCCCACGGCTTCCTTGGGGCTGTGTCCAGTGTCACCACAGCTCCCTCCACCACTGGGAACAGCTCCTTTTGGCCCCATCAGCAGCCCATAACCCAACTCCTCCTCTGAGGCATCACTGAACCAGAGCAGCCACCACCTGGGCAGCCCCAGAGCCCCTGTGTCCTCACCTCCGTGCTCCTTCCCAGGGAGCCATAGGAGCCACTGAGGCCTCCTTTCCTGTCCTCAGAAGACCCAAAGACAACAGCCCCCTGTTCTCATCTTCATCCGCCAAGGCACTTCCCCAGGTCCCTTCCTTGAACCCTCTGACTTCAGAAATCTCCAGGGGACAAGCAGGCACTGCTCCTGTGGTCAGGCAGACCCTGAAACTCCAGGGGTCATGGGTCAAGTTCTCCCAAGACCTCTCTTACTCTCTCTGCGGTCCTGACCACTGAGGACCAAGAACCAGCACCCCCAAGCCACCCTAAGGAGATCTCTCACAGGGCTTTGGGGGAAGCAGCCAGTAGCAGAAGGGAGGCCTGCTTGCCACAAACCCTGTACTGACGTCAAGGTGAGCAAAGGCCCCTCTCTCTCTACCTGTCTTCTTTTATGGAAAAGGAAGCTGGAGGAAGAGGGATGGGTGAGAGCGCCCACTGCCAGGATTAGGGTTTGCTGGGGGGATGTCTGGCACCCATCGTGGGCACGTGTTCCGTAGCTTCGCCACGAGCATCTCTGCCGCAGACATCCTTGCCGCAAGCATTTTTGCCGCATAGCTAATTGGCCGATAAGGCAATTTTGCCATAAAAGATAAAATCACGAAAAATAAAAGAGGGTCTTTAATTTAAAGGGACATAATAAAACATGAAAAATGAATGCCAAAATTAAAAAGACTTTACTGCAAAATACAAAATATTTGAATAGATTTAAAACCTATGTAGATCCATGGCAATACCGCACAAAGAACTGATTTTATTTATTTTTTTTTTTTGTACATAGATTATACCTAACTAAGCGCTCGTTTCCTCCCATGGGAAATGTGGGCTCGACTCTGTGCCCTCAAAGAAGAGGCCCTTGGCCCTTGGCCCTGTTTTCCTCCTCCACAACGTGGTGTGTTTCAAAATAAGAAACCAACTCTTGGGGCAAATCATTGTCATCTGTCAGCTCGATAAAGCCATCAATAAAACATTGCTAACTGGAAAAAAATGCCAACTCTTTTAAGACCACCACCACAACCACGTCTACTGCTCACTGTATAGACCGTTATGGGGGCTAGCTATGATTTATATCATATAAAAATGGGAGTAACTCTGAGAGCTTCTTCAATGGATAAATGAAACCAAACTGCCAAAAAAAAAGAGAAAAACAAACTGTCAACCAGTCATTTTTTTATCTTTTACAGTGGTTGATTCATCAATAGAGAAATGAAAAAGAAAAAACTGTCAATCAGTTATTTTTTTATCTTTTACAGTAAAATAGCCTATGGCTAATTAATTATGTGGTGAAAATATCTGGAGTAAAATGCTTGCAGCAAAGATATTTATGGCAAAGATGTTTACAGCGAAACTGCCTAGACCCTGTTGGCAAACTCCACCTTTAGAATATGGGGTACTCAGCCCCTCTTCCTCAGCTTTGACTGAGCTGATAATTCAGTGGCAACTGGGAAAAATCCGTTCCCCATCCAGTTCCCTACGACTGTCTTTGTGTGTTCCTCGGCACGTAGTTGTGTCTGTTGCCTGTTGCTGGTTCCAGGCTCTCTGTGATCATGCATCTGGGATTCTGCCTCAGTCTTCACGCCACGTGTTTACAACCATGTCTGTCTATGTGATCAGTGTGATCGGGGAGTCTCTTTGTGCCTGCAGGCACGGCTCAGGGCCCTCCTTAGGTTATCTGTGACTGTGTCTCCATGACAGTATTTCTGTGTCCAGGCCTGCACTTAACCTGACTACAGGGCTCTGTCTTTGAGGTACCTTTTGGGGTCTGTGACTCAGCCTCTGAGCCTATATCTTGTGCTTTATGCAGACAGTGTCCCAGTTTCTGGGCTTGGGCAGCTGTGACCCTCAGTCTTTGCATTTACTGTGTCCTTTGCCATGTCATCCTTGTTTGTCTGTGGCAGTGGCCAGCCTCTGAGGCTGGGTGGTTTTTTAGAGGGGAAGAGCTGGAGCAGAACAGTGTGGGAGGATGTATACGTGAGTGTCTGTGGCAGGGCTGACTCCGTTTCCCCCACAGTTTAGGGCTCCAAGGCAATTCTCTGTCCTCAGCTACCTTTTCAATCTCCTCCACCCCTTCCACTATCTCCGCAACCCACCAACCAAATCAGAACTGGACATGCTGATCTGACACTAAATAAGATCCAGAGAAAGTACTTGGTCCTTTGAAGGCTCCAGGTAACTTTCAAAGGCTTCCTTGATTGCCCAGCACCAACTTATGCACAGCCCTCTCCCTGCCTTCTCTGGAAGGAGATGCGGTGCAATAGAAACACTGACTTGGGTTGTTGAGAGGATTAAGGACTATAATGTCAGTAAAGCACATAGCCCAGTGCCTGATACATAAGTACTTGATAAGTCTTAGTTCCTACACTCAATAGAGCTGCCTTTGGGAAAAACAGGATTTGAGGGAATCCATCTGCCTTAGCCTGATGGATGCTGTCCTGTTACGTGATCTGGGTGAAATGAGGTGCTTCTGATGGTGTGGATACTTCTGTGAATAAAAGGCCATCATACATCACGGCATTCAAGGGCCCCACAATCTAGCCTACATAAGCTGTTTTTTTGGTCTTTCCAGGTTCCCATCTGCTCTGGAGAAAACGCTAAGGATATAGCTGGATAATCTTTTTCTAGTACTGAAAAGATTAGGCATATGACTCGTGGATCCCCTCAACCATCTCAGCTAAAGCCAGGAATAGATATGAGATTACCTAGGAAAGCTCTGGAATGAAGGATGCTCTTGTTTAATGATGTGAATCTCCATGACATACACAAGAGACTCACAAGATTTTTAAGAATGTTATACCCTTAGAAACATTGCCAGATTGGACTAAAGGGGAGAGAGACAGGATGAAATGAGAAAAGACTGTCAGACCCCAAAAATTTTATAGGCAGGAAACAGACTGATAAAACCACACAGTTGCAAGCATATACTACCCTTCAAGAAAAAAGGAGAATGACTCCAAGGTTGGAGTCACAGGTCCAGAGGGTGGAGCTGTGGACCCAGACGGCTAAGCCTTGAGTCACAAAGGATAATTCCTAGGCCTTGAAACCTAGTTCAATTCACCCTGCTGGATTTTGAAATTGTTTTGGACCAAGGACTCCTTTCTTCCTTCCATTTTCTCCCTTTTCAGCATGGGAATGCCTATAACTGATATCCCATGCCTTTTCCACATTGTATTTTGGCAGCAGATAACTTGTTTTCTGATTTCACAGGTCCACAGTTGGAGAAGAATTTTGCCTCAGGATAGATCGTATCCAGAGGGTCACCCATACCTGATTTAGAGAATGAGATCTTGGACCTTTGAGTTGATGATACTTAGATGAGATTTGGGACTTGTGTTGGTGTTGTCATGAGTTGAGACTTGGGGGATATTGAGATGAAGTGAATGCATTTTGCATGTGGGACAGATGTGAATCTTTGGGGCCCAGAGAGCAGACTATAGTGGGCTGAATAATGACCCCCAAAGATATCAGGTCCTGCTGCCTGGAACCTGTGAGTGTTACCTTGCATAGCAAAATGGTCTTTGCAGATGTGCTAAAGTTAAGGATATTGAGATGGGGAGATTATCCTGGATTATCCAAGCAGGCCCTAGATACAATCACAAGTTTCCTTATAGGAGAGAGTTAGATGGAGATTTGACATACACAAAGGAAAAGGTGATATGAGGCAGAGCAAAGAGAGATTTGAAGATGATGACCTTGACAGTTGGAGTGATGCAGCCCAAGCCAAAAAACGCTAGCAGCCACCAGAAGCTGGAAGGGGCAAAGAACTGATTCTCCCTAGAGCCTCTGAAGGGATCGTGGCTCTGCCGACACCTTGATTTAAGCCCATGACCTGATTTCGAACTTCTAGCTACCAGAACTATGAGAGAATAAATTTCTGTTGTTTTAAGCTACCAAGGTCATAGTAATTTGTTACAGCAGCCATAGGAAACTAATACACCACCCAAAAAGGCTCCTTCTGGCAAAACAACCTGCTCCCTCTCATCACAGGGGTGGCTGGATGACCCAAGCTGGGCAATAATAGCTTCCCATATCCCAGCCACATAATTGATCCAGGCGTGGGCATGTGCCTCAAGCTGGACTACTCAGAAGCCTTCTCTGAGTGGTTTTTCTAAGTGGACCTGGTGGAGAAAACCCCCTTCTTCTCTCTGCTTTTGAGGATGTAGGGATCTAAGCCTGGAGCTACCTATTTTCTTGGTTCCACCTTATGGGAACAGCTAGCTTGAGAGAATGAAGCTCTCACACAGAAAGAAGCAAAGAAGGGAGAGAGGGGATGAAGAATAAAGAGTTCTGAGGCTGGTTCAACTCCTGCCCACTCTGTGATTTCATTCATTATATCCCCTCTTTTACTTAAGAAATTGATTTGAGGTTCTGACACATACAACCAAGAATCCTGATATATTGTGTCACCCTTCTAATCCAACCTTAACTCATGCTACCCTGTACTTACACTCTTCATACCTCTTAAGCCACCCTCAGTTTAGTTCAACTGAGCAAGCATTTACAAAGCATTATAGAGAGGAAGAAAAAAAAAAGTCCTTGCAGACAAAGGGCCTTCGACATGAGCCTTCAAGAATGGATGAGATCTTCTGGCAGACAGAGATGAGGAAGAGGGCTCTCCAAGCAGAGGAAATAGCATGTGCAATGGCACAAGAATAGGAGAGATGTGACTGGAGAGTCCAGCTTGCTTGGTGATTGTAGTAGTGACTGGCAGGAGGGGGAAGACCACTATACCCGGGCCTGGGAATGCTTGGACCCAACTTTGGAGACTATGAGGAGTCATTAAAGACATTAAGCAAATGAAAGATGCCTCAGAACAGATGCCTCGAAGAGACGCTTGGAGGTTGACGGAAGCAGGGAGATCAGGCAAGAAATGATGCTGGTCTGAACCAGAGCAGTGGCAGGGAAGTCTGAGGGAGAAGTGAGAACCCAGACCCCAAGGTGGAGCCACAACCCCTATTGTGGACTGATGTTCCGCCCTCTGGGACCTGTCTCATTCCCATCCATCTCTGCGCTTTTGCCCCTGCACATTCCTCAGCTGGAGTGCCCTCCCTTCTTTCCTGCCTTTATTTAAGCCCTCTCTATCTGTCAAGGCTGACTTCAGGAGCAGCATTTTCTGACTCCTGTATCTTTTCTGGCCACCCTTCTCTGAACCCAGACCCTTAGACTATGAAATTTAGACCCCAAAGATGTCCTAGTTTCCCATACCAACCTAGGATTCCATGACTGTTCTATGTGTGGGTACGTGTGTGTGGGTATAGATGTATGTGCGTGTATAGAGGCACGTGTTTATTGGGTGGCCTTCCCATAAGTTGTAGGTGGGCAGGGGTCCTGTCAGTGTCCCCTTGGAACCCACTGCATGTGCACACCCTGAAGGTGCTCTGTCAATACTTGTCAATTTGTAGGATCCGACATGACTCTGTACCAGTGGCCTTGGTCAGTTCTGGACTTTTAAGGACAGCTCATGTGGACACAGGAAGGGACAGCGATAGGCTGTAGGTCACCCAGTGCATCAGTGCCCAGGCCAGGATAGGGGTAAAAAAGCAGCCCTCTGACCTGTAAGCAGAGGAAGTACTTCTCTCCCACTTACCTCTCTTGTCTCTAACTGCATGGACCAAAAGGAAAGCTTTAGAAAAACCAGCTCGATCAGTAGATTTTCTCTCCTCTTTCACCACTCTCTTTTTTTTTTTTTAAATAACAGGTAATATAGCCCTTCTCTTCCTTTAGTTTACAAAGATTTTATTCCTAAATGAATTATGAATAATTAAAACCCTACTCCATTTGTTCTGTATTGTCATTAATTGAAAAAATTAAAGATGCATGTGCTGTAACCTCCAGGGTGGCCCTGGGAGAAGCCAGTGGACTGCTGGGAGGGAGGGCAGGGGCGGCGAGGTGCTGGTGCCTCCCAGGCCTGCAGCGCTACCGCTGAGTGGGGCATCTGGTCGACCAGTGTAGGCACTCCCTTTGCCTGTCCTCACCGCTTCCCACCAAGTGTGCTGAGGGTGTAATGTCATTTATTTCCTTAATGCACATTTCTCTTTGCCCATATAAAAGCCAAAAGGTGAAAGGAGTGTATTTATCATTCAAAAAATGGGGAAATCTGCTGGTGTTTCTCTCGAGTGGCTTCTCTGGGTGATCCAGGCCCCAGGGGCCAGGGTGACCTGCTGAGTGTGGGATGTGAAGTCTTGCAAGGACACTATATAACGTCTGAGGTCTGACAGCCAGACTAATGGCACTGCCCAGCCCTTACCACCCACAGCTGACAGGTACAGACCTAGAGCTGAACAAAACAAGGTCAATGTCTTTTCCCTGGAACCTGGGCCTGGTGCGGGTGAGCCTTCACCCCGTCCTTGTGACCCCCCCATTTTTACTGTGAACTTTTCTCTGTCACTGTCTGCTTAGGCTCATCAGGCCACCCCCACTGCCTGCTCAGCACATGGTTGGCACTCAAAAAGTGTTTGTTGAATGACTGAGTCATGTCCATAGGCTGGGCCAACACTCATGAAGTCAGAAGCATAGTTAAGCATTGTATTAGGCAGGACATACTATTATAACAAGCAACCCAAAACCCCAGTGGCTTAACACAGTCAACATTCATTTCCCAATGACCCCTCAAGCAACAGTCCATTGCTCTCCCAGGTAGCTCTTCTCAAGCAGCAACTCAGAGTCCCAGGGCCCTTCCTTCTTGCAGCCTATCCTACTCCCTGCAAGTTCCTTGGAGGCTTCTGCACTCGGTGGTGGATGAGGAAAGAGAATGGAGGATAGCCCTGCCATGCCTTGCCATCCTTCCTGCCCTCTCCTCCCGGTGAGATGCTCCTCGTCAAGACTCCAGGGACTCTTTCCTCCAGGTCTTCCTCACCTGCTCTGTGTAGCATGAGCTCTTGCAATGTCTAGGCTTCTTGGAGTCCTCAAAAATGATCTCCCTTTGCTTCAGACCCACTCTGAGGAGGGCTTCTCCAGCATGCTCCATCTTAATAAGCTTCCCTTGACACAAGATGAGCTATTGGGGCTTACACAACACCACAGGACAAGAACAGACAGAAAGGGGCTCAAGTTGCCCCTTTGGCTGGGGTTCTAGTCCTCCTGGTTGGTGCCCCTCTACTTGGTGAGCACAAGGGCCTTCCCCAGCCTCCCACCACAAAGGCCAGGCTGAAGTGTAACTGCCCAGGGGAGTAGCTCCTTCCTGGGCAGGCTTGTTCCCAGGACCATTGTCTAATTTGAGTTTGGTTTCCCTTCTCCTTTTAGGCGGTCCTGTGAGAGAAGGAGTTGAGGCTTCACCTCCAGGGACCCAGCAAGAGTCACATGCTAATGAGTCGCTTTCCTCCTCGGTTTGTGAGCAACACTTGCTCAAAGTTGTGCCTCGCTGTGAGTTCTGCTTTCTGCATCCCGCTCTCCCACCTTTAATGTTCTCCTGATCTAATTTCCTTTGCAATAAATAAATAAATAAAATAAGATGTTTTAGTTGAATACAAGCCCACTCACTGTAAGAGGCCTTGGTGGCACATAAACCATGAGAGATCCGTTCTCTTCGTCAAAGCAGTCAGTCCTTAATCTCCACACTTTCTTCTTCCCCACAGTCTGCCTTGATCACATGGAAGTAAAACCACAGCCTCCTCTGCCTCGGGGAGCTTACTCCTGGAGGTTCAGACATTAATAAACCTCAGCGTTGGAGGATTTCACAGGCACTGCAAATGTTGGAGCCAGCCCAGGGCCTGGAGAAAAACAAGAGATCTAAGGACAGGAGCAGTGGTCCAGGCAGCTGCCTCAGAGTTTGCCTTTCTATGTGTCTCAGCAGCCCAGGAAGGCACCTTCGAGGTGCTCCTCAGTGAGCACGAAGCCATATAAGAGGAGCCAGAGGCAAGCACTCCCTAACCACTGGAATTGATGAGGCCATGGACCCATGGCTCCCTGTACCTGCTTCCAATGAGAGCCCTTGTGGCCTGGTGACGCTGCCGTGAGCAATGCTCTACACTGACCCCATCCCCAGTATTACCTCCAATAGCTCCCAGTACCTCCCATCCCCATTCCAGGGAGGGACCAGCTGCATCTCCAAGTCCTCCCCTGGCTTCTCAGGTGGCAGTGCCATCACCCACTGCCAGGCTGGCTCATGGATAGATGCCCCAGCTTTGGATGAAAGACTCTTCCGGGAGAGTGCTGGGAGTGTCCCCACCTCCTTCAGGGGATTGGACGCTACCTTTGTGCCTTTTCGTGGCCACGTGGAGAGAGAAGAGGTGGTTTGGGGATAATCACTGTGCCATTTGGTGCAAACCCACCAGGCTTGGTTAATCAACTTTAAATCTGAATAATTTGCAAGTTTTCTTTAATTCAAATACATCTGCAGCAAGTGTTTTATCATTGGTTTGAATTAATCAACCACCCACTGATGAGCACGTATGGTGCACCCGGCCCTGCTAAGAACAGTGGAATGAGAATAGAGACGAAGATCTCTCCCTCCCCTCCAAGAGCTCAGTCTACTTGAGTGGATCAGACACGCACCTGAAAAATGAGACAAAATAAGAGCAATTTAAGGCCAAATGAGACGTTTAGGGAGGCAGAAAGTAGAATTATAACAAGAGCTGCTGTTCCCGGGAACACACACCCACCTTGTGCCTCAAAAATCTTTAATCTTCACAACAACCTACTGAAATAGGTATTATTGTTAGCCCTGTTTCGCAGTGAGAAAACTCACGCTTAGAGAGGTTAAGTGATTTTCCTGAGGTCACACAGCCAGTAAATGAGAGAACTGAAATTTAAACCCACTCTATTGATTCCAGAGCCTGTGCTTCTACCCACCGTGCAATCCCAAAAGACAAATGCCAGTGGAGAGAAGCCTCCAAAGCAGATCTCAGCTCAACATAAAGAAGACATTGCTAATAGCCCGGGCTCCTGGTGATGGATTAGGCTGTGTTGAGTAATGAGCCCTCTGTCCGGGGAGAGGTGCAGAGGCTGGAGGGGCCTCTGGCAAGTGAAAGAGGAATCCTGGCCTGAAGGGAGATTGGACAAATACATTCCAGATGGGAAAAGCTGTAATTGTTAGGGAAGTGGGATTTGCAAGGGCTGGGATTTGATTAAAAGTGGAAAGGTCAGGAAGGTGGCAAATGTGTTGGCCAAGATGCAGAGGTAAGGATCACAGGTGTGTCGGGGGGTAATAAATAAAGCTGATTGGCTGAAGCAAAGACTCGGGGTTAGCCAAATCCCCCATTGCAATGGGCTAGGGCTAGCAAGGTGCTGGGGTTGGGTTAAGGGGACCGATTATTGGAAGTGGCCAGGAAGATTCGAGGAGACGGGAAAGATGGGGAGAAATAAGGGCCACACTCTCAAGAGAGCCATGGTGCAAATATAGGAATCTCAATTTCTGCCTCCAACAGCAAGGAGCCCGCCATCTGCGACCAGAAACAAGAGGTCAGACTACCACCATGGAGTCATAAACTGAGGAGCAAAGGCCAGGCGAGGGGGTCCTTGGAAGTGCTTCTGGCTGTAGCATCAATGTCATGAGTGTCCTTCCTGCAGCCACATAAGTTAAAGGTGCAGGGGTTTGGGGCAAAAAGGGTTGAGAGTGGTGGGCTCAGATGCGACAGAGGACAGACTTACCCCAGAGGTGCCCCCGCCCATGGCTCAGAGAAGCCCTCAGAGGATGAGTAGAGAATCAGACCCTGAGATCAGAGAGCCCACCCAGTCCAGTCCAGAGCACATGACATGGTGCCTGTCCCAGGACATCCATCTGGGCAAAGACAAGGAAATTGCAGGCCTAAATCTGCTCTTTACCATTTTCTAGAAATGGCTTCACTGATTCACTTGTAAAAAGAAGGAAAGGATGGAATATGGGCCAATTCTGAGGAATAATTGCCTTTGCTCTCAACTAGAGCCCATGCTTTTTCTGACAAACATTCTCTCCCGTCGCTGTGCCGCCAGACCCACTCTCCATTTCCAATCAGCCCTGAAAATAGCCCTTGATGGAGATAATAGGAAGAACAAAGAGAAATTTAGAGGAGCAGAGAGAGGGAAGAAAAGTCATGCCTAACTGGCAGCACGGAAGTTGTTTTCATAAAGAACCCTTCAGTGAGCCCCTGATTTGTCTCCAAACAGCAAGGTGTTAAATAAATCCCAAGAAACAGACTTGGATGGAGACCAAGGGTTCTTTGACTTTTTTAGGTCATAGACTCCTTCGAGAATCTAGAAAAGCATGGACCCTCTCTCTCACCAGGAAAACGCACATAAACTCATATTCCATATATTAATTTAGGGGCTCATAGACTCCCCCAGTAGCCCCAACCACAGACCCTGGTTAGGAAGCCATGATATAGGCCATCTCTTTTTAAAAGGCTTTCGTAATTGTTCCTCTATCTCTCTCCACCCCTTCCCCCGACGTGTGTGTGTGTGTGTGTGTGTGTTTACAAGGGAAATGTTGAGCTGCATTTCTTCAGGCATAGTCTAAGGGATTTTTTAATGTGCTCAATTTGAAATCTTGAAAGCCTCTCTACAAATGAGTGAGTATGAGGGTCCGAAGAGAGGGTGGTTCCATATGAGCGATTCTCAGCAAAGACAGACACTGAGGGAGTCGACACTCAGCCCTGGTACTCTCAGAAGAGCTGGAGACATGAGGCCCTCACCTACAGGCCTCAGCAAGAACAAGCATGCCACCTAAAAGGCTCATAATGACCACCGGCTATGGAGGGGCTGTTGGAGCCCTGAGCCTCACACCTGGGCAGAACGGTCTCTGCCAGGGCTTCCCAAACTTTACTGTGGATCCAGATCCCAGGGGTCTGGTTAAAATGCAGATTCTGGTTCAGTAGGACTGGGATGGGGAGGAGAGCCTGCATTGCTACCAGCATCAGGTGATGCTGATGCTGCTTTAAGTAACAAGAGTCTATGCAATTATCTGCTCCTGGCTGAAACCCTAGCAAAGACCTCAAATGTATGCTCTGGAAGATGAATCACTGTCAAGATGCCCCAGGACATAAATGTCTCCTGAACTGAGTGTGATGCTACGAAAGTCTCTAGGACCAGAGTGTCCACCTAACCAAGGGCCGGGCCTTCCTCCTGGGCTGGCCAGGGATAACGAAGGGGTAGATGGTGCCTCTTTCATCACTGTATCCACAGCCCAACCAGTCCAGGGCCATGTACACAGTAGGCATCCTTTACGTGAGTGAGTGAGTGAGGGCTCCGTGAATTGGCACAGTCAGTTCTCTAGCAGCATGAGGAGTACACTCTACAGTCCTGGATCTCTGGGAGGCAGAAAGCAAGGCTGAGGGAACATTTGCACTCAGAGATCCGGGCTGTGGTGCCTAATGCCAGCCAGTGAGCATTTATCAAGCACCAACTGTGTGATCAATTCTATCCTGGGTTCTGGGAGCAGGGGCAGGAGAGGGGTTGAGGGACAAGAAGGAACCAGAATATCAAAGAGAGAAGAACTCTCAGAAATCCTATAGTCCTCCTATAGTCCTCTTGTTTTACAGGTGGGAACATTGAGGCCCAGAAAGACTTGTTCAAGACCAAACAGCTGGTTGATGGCAGGGCCAGGACTAGAATGTGGTCTTCTAACCCTCTACTCGTCTCCACTCTCTCCTGGAGTCTGGCAAGAGGGCACACAGTGGTGCTTAATGAAGGCCCACTGACAGGTTGAGGAGAGGGAGCCTAAGGTACCCGGGAACCCCTGGTCTGATGCCGACGGTCGAACACATCCCAGTCTAGCCTGCAGCAGGCAGGACTGGCACTAAGAGAGCTCAGTTGCCTTGTGAGATGGCGGGAGGACTTCCAGAGAGCCCCCTGCTTGGAATTGCAGTCAGCTGTGGCCTGGCAAGCTTCCTCTCTGGATTCCGTGGTCATTGAAGGCAGTCCTCTGCCTCAGTCCTGCCCTCCAGGCGGCCCCCACTCAGCCTGGCTCAGGTCCAGCACATGCAGGTGTCAGGGAGCATCTGTGATCTGGGCCACAAGGGCAGAGAGAGGCCTCCCTGGTAGCAGCGCTAACTGGGGGCCTTCCCACACAATACAGACTGTCAGCCTAATAGGCCTGCTCTGAGCGCCTGGGGGCAAGTCAGTTCCAATCAGGCCACGGTCTGTGGCCTGCAGACAAATGCAGGGTGAAGGCCGGAGAGCTGGCCTCTGAAGGTAGCCAGCCTGGCCCTCCTGCTCTCTCAAACAAGCTCACTCCTGGAAAAGGGGAAAGAGTGAAGACTGGGTTTTCCCCACGGCCAGCAAAGGGGTCCCTCTTCCACCTTTTTTGCCCAAAAACACCGTTAAGAATGTACTGCAGCTCTGGCACCTTTGAGACCCTGAGCTGCAGATGCTCAGAGCGCCTGCGGATCTTTAGCCAGTGTAGCCCAGCCTCAAACTCCTGGCCTGTTCCTGGGGCCCAGGCACCTCAGATCTGTGGTCACAGCCCCAGAGTAAATTGGACAGGTCCCTCCTGAAGACAGAATCCACTCCCCTGCTCCCGCTGATCCCAGATCACAAACATCCATGTAAAAGGATCACGTGTGAGATTGTGAATGTCGTGCCACAACTGAGACCGAGCGAGAGCTACCGCCGTCCTCAGAAACATACACGGGGGGCAGGCGGATACCTCTAAGTAGTGACTCAAATTAATTCCACAAGTAATTAAGCACCTACTGTGTGCTGCTCCAATCTTTGCAGTTTCAGGGCTGAGGCTTGCCTGAGCCAGTCTTCTCTCACATAAACTCTCTCCATCCCACTTTTTACATCTGAAACACACTGCAGAGATTTGAGGATGATGTGGCTAAATTTAAAAACAAGTGCCTTCATGAGACTTTCAAAAAATGTGCAAGAACCATTTGGAACTCTTCAGTTTGCCTCTCGTCCCCTGGAAACCATCCTTATGGCCTCTCTCGCTCCCAACTTTGAGACCACGGAGATGATCAGCATCCAGCCAGCGTGCACAGAATCAGACCTCTCTGGTCCCTACCCAGAGATGCATGCAAGAGAGACTAATTCCCCTCTGAGTCCTCGAGAAGACTCAGTTTCCTCTGATGTTAGTAGTACCTACTGCTTAGGGCTGGTGTGAAAACCACATGAGATCCTTCGGCTAAAGTATTCAGCACAGGGTTAGCACATAGCAGGCCCTCAATAAACGGCAGCTGTTATGGCCGTGGTCCTGCCGGAGGGAACACAAGGTGAACTCAGGTACCCAGTTTCCACTGGCTGTGTCCTCTCCGGTCCTACCCTCACCAGGCACAGGAGATGGTTATAGTCAACCTGGAATTGGAGACCATCTGATTCTTCATGTTCTGTGCTGAACCAAGAGCCACCCTTGTTTCTGGACTCTACCGTCCCCAAAATGACTCTCTGAGACAGAATATGTCAACGGACCACCCTGGTCCATTGAGAAGGGCCTGCGTGATGTCACTGGGCTTCAAAGGCTGCTGGTGTGCATGATGCGCTCTGGTTTACTAAAGCATAACAGAAAATTACTTTGTCAATCACCTCCAAGGGAAGGGGGTCTGGCGGAAGCTTAAGACTTCATTGGTGCTGCCATTGGAGCTTCATCTTTTATACAGACTAGTTTTAGTATAAATAGTATACACTCTGTTACATTGTCAAAACTGACAGATGAGCATTCTCATGGCACCCACAGACTACTCATTCAATTGGGAAAATGTTAGAAAATGTTAAATGAGCTTCTCCCAACCATGGCACAAAAAGATCAGTGCCGTGGCCACAGATCTTCGTGACAGGTTCTTCTGCCCTCTGACTTCCATCATAAATGTCCTGGCCTTTGAACTCTGCAGCCAGGATTCAGACTCTGAACTCCATGCCAGGTGTTATCTTAGTTGAAGACTCAGCAAGGGTAGCTGTCCAGTTCGGTAAAGCATTTGCAAAAACATACATTATAGGGTAAGAGGTGATGGGATGAGAACTCCATAGTCACTGGGGGCCTGGGAAACTACCTGCGATTTTCCACCATCCAGCTTCACAGCCACGGCACCCTCCTTGGTCTCACCCCAGGGGAGCCACTGCCTGGGGCCAGCTAGGGGTCAAGAAACTCAGTGTGTCTAACAAACTTGAAGACCCAGATCAGCCCACTTCTAGGATAAGGTGTTCTTTGTTTGGTTAGTTGGTTTGACATTTTTGCTTTTGTTTTATATCCTCCTCCACTCAATACACTCCTCTGACTGTATTCCTCCGTTACAAGTGCCCAGATTGCTATATTCTGCCCAGAATGCTTTTCCCTTCTCATCACCCAGCTAATGCTACTCACTTTTTAGAGCTCTGCAGGAAGGTTCCTTCCACAGCCAGGCTGTCTCTGGCCACCCAACTTAAGATAGGCCCTTCTATTATTCACTCTCAGAGTGCCCTGCTCTTTTCCTGCAGAGCACAATAACAGTTTGTATTTCTTGCTCATTTGTCTCCCTCATTAGCTTGCAAGTTCCCTGAGAGTGAGGACATGCCTGCTCTGTTCACCACTGTTTACCAGTGCCTGGCACGAGGCCTGGCACAGAGTCCAACACAGAATGGGGATTCATTAAGTAATACTCACTGAGTCAAGTGAATGAATGAATGGATGGATGGATGGATGGATGGGTGGATGGATGGATGGATGAATACTAAGAGGAGCCCATGAACAGTCTAGGCAGAAAACCTCCAGCATTCTTCACATTCCTTAATCCACTCCGTTCATGCATTAGAGAGGGAGAAGCTTTTGTCACCTAAAACAGGTGAAATGCAAGCCTCCTCGGAAAACACTGAGCAAAGGTAATCGCCTGCCCTTTGAGATGGCTGAGGGAGGTCTAGGGGAAGGGAAGACCCAAAAATGTCTTTTCAGACACTGTGAGGCGTGCAGGCAGATCTGTGCAAGGCCACCTTAAGGCTTGCCACCCTAAAGAGCAAATGTCAAATTAAATTCCAGGATTTCCAGTCTGCTAATGACAAATGCTGAGGGGTCGGTGGGACCAGCACGAGCCACCTTCTCCTGGGAAGCCTCTCCTGACCCCCCAGCCTTGCTGACCTCTGCTCTTGTGTGCTCCCCCTCGCACCTCGTGGTGTCTCTGCAGGGCCTGTCTCCTTGCACTTCCTCCCCATGTTCCTCTAAAAGGTGAGTTCTGAGCTCCATCTACATCTGTGGCTAGCCATCCCCAGCAAGGGGATGTATATAGTATTTTTCAACAGGAAGGGCAGATTAAGAAAGTACTATAGTATGATGTAGTTAGAAGAGTAAAAATGCAGGGTTCAAATAGAGAAGAAATAGTGAAGGACAGTACCAGCTGCCTGACAGTACCAGACAGCTTTGGGTCTTGTCCCATTTCATTTGTTCATTTGAGACACTCTGCATCCCCAGTGGGTGCCAGGCACAGTGGTATGTCCTGGGTGGTGGAGGTAGAGAGCCAGGTAGGGGGATGCACAGAATACGCAGGCCCAGGTCTGGCTGATGCTAAAGGCAGGCACTCATGTTACTGCAACCTGAGGCAGGCTATGAAGAGACCGCGGAGGGCTGTGAACATGCCTCATACTTGACAAGGTTTTCCCACAAGTCTTCCCTCAGTGCTGGTGTCTCTGGAACATTCTTTTCTTCCTGAGGTAAGGAGAATTATCAAACAAGAGGTGTAGCCAGACCTGCTGGCAAGCGGACCATGGGGACAGGATGAGAAAGAAGAGAAGAGGCACCAGGCCACACCTGCAGGAGAAAGGAGAGGGAAGCAACAGAGTGGGAAGGGGGAAGGAGTTAGGACCAGAAGCCTTGACACAAACTGCTCCTTGTAAAGCAGAAGATGTCAGAGCTTGTTGGAACCTAGAGATTCATCCCCAGGGAAGGGGGAGAGAGACAAATCCCCTAGTCATCTCACAAGGCCCAGAGATGCAGAAAATCCTAACAGGAGGAGGCACAGGGGAAGCCAGGAGAGAAAGAGAAAGAGAGAGAGCTCACTGAGAGAAAGTTGCTGCCCAGGTTGTTATCAGGCATGACACTGTCCTGCCAGGAGTGGACACAGCCTTGCCCTAGACAGTTGCTAGTCTCCTTTTGTGAGGAGTTCTCTAGCAAGAGCTGTGGAAGGTCCCAGATTCTGTTCGACTTACAAGCTGACAAGTTAGCCTGCCACACTTTTATGGGTGTGGGGAGAAGACATGAGACTCCTGGGTCAGAAATAAAGCACTTGATTCCTCACGGTCCAGCAAGCAGCATGAGCGTTGCATTTGCACTGGTTCCTCTTGCCCACTCAAATCCCATGGGGGCAATGTGGAGGGGCCCAGGCGGATGCTGCACACACAGTGGGTTTGCTTCACAGCTGAGGGACTCCAAGCTTAGGAAACCCAACCTTTTTAAGTGGGTAGAAGCCTGCCAGACCTTTGTCCTGGAGGCAGACATTATCTTCACTATACTGGACAGTAAAAATACCTGCTACTGCTCTTCACCCCAGAGTGAGACACTGCCTGTATCTTCCAAGGCTGTTGGCTATACAAATATCCCAGAAGACAGAGTCTAGAACAAAGGCTGTCTGTGCCTTTGCTCACAAGATGTGTGGAAATGCAAGAGGCCATGGAGAATTGTCTCACAACACTCACAAACTCCAGAGAGATGGAGTCCTATCCTCCCACGACAGCTTCCGCCTCATCACTGGGGAGAGCACAGGAGGGAGCAGGCAGGGATGCTTCATGAAGGGAAAGTCCTTGAGCCCGATCTTGAAGGATGGCAGAGACAAACTCACATAATGAGGTGGCTCGTTCTGAGGAATGCCTCCTCCAAATTCCACTCTGAAATATGGGTCAACCAGGGTACAGAGAAGCAAGGAAAGGTACATGAGCAAACATAATTCTCCCTGCCCTCACACACGGAAAAAGATGCTCAAGGTTTTTTTAAGGATTGCCTAGAATCTGAAGCACATTCAAGGCCATTCTCTGGCCACTGAATGAGCACTCCTTACAGACCCCCATCTCTTTCCACTTTGTCTGTGGCACACCCCACTCCTACCCCACTAGTAATGGCATTCCCCAAAGTTATCCAAATAAAGCCTTGTGGATCCTGCCCTCCAAGCTCATGCTCCAAAGCAGCCAGAGGGGAAGAGTGTCTACTAACGTGCCTTCCTCTTCACAGCAAGCAAGTGGTGAGAAATTCAGATTTGGGTCATCTGGCTTATCCTCTATGCTCATTGAGGAGATTGTTAACTCACAAACCTTGCATTTAGAAGACAGGTCAGATGGCCATTTCACTGACTCCTCCCATCATTTTGCCTTTCCCGATGGGAAAGCGGCACCCAGGATCACTCAGGGTCACTCTTCTGACTTATAACAAATTCCCAATCATAAGTCGCAGCCAGCACCCTGCCCTGTCCTTTCTCACAGTATTTACAGCAGGGGGTGCACACACCATGTCACGGCACTCCCGGTCTGAACAGCCCCCTCCTAGGATCTCTCCAGGGGTTTCCACAAGCCCCTAATCTTCTCCCCCTCTCCCTAGATCTCTTAAATAAATGTTATGTGATCAATTACTGCATTGCCCTGTTTAATTGATTTATATGCACTTTGTAAAGCTTTACACTGCACAGGAAACACATCTGTCATAATCCTTGATTGAATTGAAGGAAGGAGAAGAGAGAAAGGGAATTAAATTTCATTGAGCACTTATTACGCGTCAGGTAACGCACAAGGTACTTTACACACATTATTGAGTTTAGTCCTCACAACCGCCCTGTGAGGTGGGTAGTTTTCCCTACGTAATAGATGAGGAAACTGAGACCTACAGAGGTTAAGGGACTTGCCCAAGGTTACAAAGCCGTTAGTTGGGAGAAGCAGGATTCAACTGCAGTTCTAATTCCAATCCAACACACACCTTAGGATTTAAATATCACGTTTCTATATAAAGTTATGAATAGGAACGTACTCCTTGTTGTAGCATTGTTTCATTGAGGAGATAAGACTCAATTTGCATGGTTTCCTTGTACCACATATTTTGCTATAACTAAATGTGCCCTTTGCACCATTTCACTCTCAAGGGTCATGGGCAGGGTGGGAGAGGGGTGAGGAAGGGGGTGCTGAGGGATAAGGTAAGTGAGTTTACAAAGCCTGGGAGTTTTCTCTCTAAACATTAACACGTTTTAGAAAATTTTAGCTATTAAAAACTCTTAAACTATTTCTATTCAATACCATTGTGAAAGAGTACAGAGAACATTTATTCATTCAACAAGTGTTTATAGGAGACAGCTCACTGTATGTGGGCCCTGGGAGACAGCAAAGAATAAGTTGCTAAAGGTCACTTGGAGCTCATATTCTAGAAGCTGAAGTGATGCTCAAAATCTGTGACAGGCAGTTAGACATGGCCCTGAGCATGCAGAATAGACACAGGTCCCAGTGTTGGTCAGAGTCCTGTGGAGAGGACAGCTGATCTGAGACCTGAGTGACAAGAAGGAGAAGCCCTGTACCTTCCCTTCATGACACGGGGTGAGCATTGTCAATTCAATCACATGGAGCCCTAAGACCAAAGTAAGGCTTGGTGCATTAGTCTGGGTTCTGCAGAGAAACAGAACCAATAAGATGAATGGTTGAGATAAATAAATGATAGGTAGGTAGGTAGGTAGGTAGATAGATAGATAGATAGATAGATAGATAGATAGATAGATAGGGTGAGTGAGACAGAGAGATTATAAGGAATTATAAGGAATTGGCTAATGAAATTATGGAGGGAGAAGTCCCCAGATCTGCAGGTCAACAAGCTGGAGACCCAGAAGAACCAATGGACCAATGGTATAGTTCCGCTTCCAAGTCCAAAGGCCTGCGAACCAGAAGAGCCAATGGTATGTTCCAGTCCCTCTGAGTCCAAAGGCAAGAGAAGGCCAACATCCCATTCCAATTCAAAGATAGTCAGGAAGAAAAGAGTTCTTTCTTACTCACAGAAGGGTCAGCATTTTTTGTTCTATTCAGTCCTTCAACTGATTGGATGAGGCCCACCCACATTGGGGAGGCCAATCTGCTTTATCCAATCTACTGACTCAAATGTTAATCTCATCCAAAGACACTCTCACATGCCCAGAACACACCCAGAATAATGTTTGACCAAATATCTGGGGACCCCATGGCCCATCAAGTTGACACATAGAATTAACCATCACACTTGGGAAAATATTTACCCCTTCACTAAATCGAACCAAACTGCTGAGTTCTGTGAGTTTGGGTCTGTTTTGTAGTTTTTCTGTCTCTTATTACCAGACTGTTTGCTGTCACTTCTGATGGTCACTGCCCCTGCCCATAAAAAGACCTCTCTTCACTTCTAATTCACTCTGGGTTTTAAAACAAGAGTGCTGCTCTAGTTAGAATCTGAGAATCTTGAATGAGTCCGTAGACCTGTAGGTACAATGCCTGAGATGTAGAGCAAACACTTTGTGACATCTCCTTTATCTTCTTAGGGGAAATTTTTGCCTCTATTCTGATTCTTAGAGCTGTGATCTAGATAAGGAAGCTACTAGATAATATGAAGACTTTCTGTAGCAGGAAGGAATCAAAAAAAAATTAAAATAATAATATGAGGGCAAGTCATGGGTATGGATGTTTTCACAACTTCAGGGAATAACTCGATATTCAGGAATTACAAAATGAACAAATGAGGAAAGAAGTATTTAAAGAGAATAGATCATCCCAGCTTTTTCGTCTATTTAAATTATCCGAGGAAGAAATAATTTCTTCCAAAGCCAACGGAAGGAATCTTCACTGTGACTTCCCATGCTAGTCAGGTCCTACAAAAGAGTTTCCAAAAACAATGGGTTTTCACTTTTAAAAATAATCAGAACATTCAGTACTTAACACAAAAAAAGTAGCAACCATTCTGCTTGGCACCATCTTATCAAGTGTGAGTGTCAAATTTTTTATAGCTTCAAATTAACAACAAGGAGCTGTAATTTTTGTGTTTGTTTGTTTAAAAGACCAGCGGAGATTTTTCTTTTTGCTTGTTTAAGCTTCATTTAATTCAAGCTCCAATCTGCCCCTCTTTGATTGCATTTCCAAATCCTAAATAAAAGCGATAACTCTTTCTGCCAATTGTAACAAACTGTCGGTGCCAGTTATTGCTTTTTGCAAAAAAGAAAAAAAGCAAAAGAAAAAGAAAAAAAAAATCTTTTAATACTTAGCTGACAGCTTTATCCAAAAGGGGGGAGAAAACCCTGGCCTTTCAAAACCATCCAATATATTTGTAACAACCTCTTTACTGAGTTCATGTATCTTCTTTATTGTTCTTCATAAACAGCCTATAGGATCTCTCCAGCATGCGATGTGAAAAATGAAAGAATTTCCTCCCATCCATGCCTCTCTTATCTCATAATTGTTTTATTCTGAGAGGTAGGGGAGACCCGTATAAATGTCTCTGCTAGTTATTTGTCTCTCCAAGCCCATTCATGCTTTTCTCCAGGGCTTTTGACTCCTCTTGTTCTGTTTCTGCCTGAACCTCTAACTGCTTACTGTTCTCTGCATCAAACTCCGCTAAAGTGTTTGAGATTTCATTTCAGAGGGTGATATAAGAGAGATAAGAGTCAAAGGCATTTTAAAAGCCACTTTTCAGCATGTCTGTGTTGGGTAGGTTGGGGGTAGAGGCGTTTAAGGAGCTGCTCACCTGACATCACAGAGAACATTCTGGTTTGGGTCTGCAAAGCCCTCACGATGCATGAGCATCCAGCCGCTTCCCATCCCTGTTCTTTCCGGAAGGCCCCGCCAACTTTCCCCACCTGTTGTTGCAGCTTCAAAGGTCCCTCTGTCTCTCTGAGCTCCAGCCTCTGTGTCCTCCTCATAAAGCTGAGGTCCTCCCATGACAGGAACAGCTCTTGTCAGGGACAGAGTTCTGAGAGCCTGTAGAGGTGGCTTGCTGGGGAGGAGGTGGAACTTTGTAAATGTGGTTAATTGTCCTGTAAATGTAGGAGATACACACTCCAGGAAGAGGCCATGGAAAGGAGTCTGGATGGGAAAAAAAGTACTAAACCCTAAATGATATGCAACAGAGCAAGCATCTCAGACCTGAAGCCACCTGCAAAAAGGCCTGAGTATTGGAGTAGCTCCATGTAAAGAAAACCATGAACACTCATTAGTCAGGTTGTACTGTGATAATGCTGTGTAACAAATAATCCCCAAATTTCAGTGGCATACAACAACAGACATTTATTTCTTTTGGGTAATGGGTCTTCAGGTTGGCAGGACTTGGTTGGGCTTGGGTTAGGTCTGCTCTCCACAGTCTCTTCATTCTGGAACTGTGGCTCCCCAGCATATACTCATGTGGTGGAGGAGGCAGGAGCCCCAGAGAGCAAACACAAACATTTGAGGCACGTCCTCACTTCCATGCGTGGTTACACAACAATGCCGCAGTGAGTGAGGCAAATAAGTATACGCCACACTGAGGAGGAAGAGAGAGTGGATATTGAGTGGAATATTTGTTCAACAATAATCCAATCTACCACACACATGCAGACTTACAGGGCCAGGGAAAACTGCTTCAGGGAGGCAAGAAGTCCTATGAATAGGAATTGCCTGCTCTTCCTACCTGCCCCAGGCCAGGTGGATCAACCCAACAAAGACATTTCAAAATCATTTTTAGATGTGTGGACACTTCAGACTGAAAGAGACTTTAAATGCCATCTAGTCCTACATCCTCACCAAGGAAAGCTTCTGGTAACACCTCCTGTCATGGGGAGATCACTTCCTTCAAGGCAACCCACTCTAAGCACACAAAATGAGTCCCCTCCTTCTACAATATGGCAATGCCTCGGATATCTGTGCCCAGCTCTTAGGTAGCCCCGAGCCTTCCCTTCTCCAAGTGAAAGGCCCTGAGTTTCTTTTCCTCAAAGCCCATGGTTTCAAGGCACAATTTACTCCAGGCATGTGCCGTTTTGTTAACACACTATTTATGCCGTAAGCCCAGAACTGTGCCCAGAGCTCCAGAACCGCAGCATTTGTGCAAGCAGAGTGGGGCAATTCTCTCCCTCGTTCGGAACAAGCACCAACCGGAGAGTGACAGGTCCTATGTCTTACTCAGGTTGAGCCTAAAGTCACCTAGAGTCAAGACATTCTTACACGTGTTCTAAACCATTCTGCAGTCACCTATTTATGGAGCTCTTATCATATGCTTTGCAACCCGCTAGGTGCTGGGATATAGTGCCGAGCAGGAGCGCTGAGGAAGCTGGCTGGGCCCGAGTCAGCCCTGTGGCTAGAAAGGGCCTGAGATGGACGTGAAGGCCACTGAAGGCAGCCAAGGTGGCAGGGCACGGTGAGCAGGGAAGGAGGGCACGGGTTGAGGATGGAGGGTCAGCTGCTCTGGTTGGCTGTGGAAGGAACACAGAACTTGTTAGGATGTAGCAGGAAGCCACTGATGCACTGCAGGCAGGAGGGGGCATGCTGTAACCTGGATCTCGAGCAGCGTCTCCGGCATCCCATGTGCACGGATCCACACAGCCCTCTGTGGAGGAAAGCCCTAACTGGAGAACTTTACATTTGTCCCAACTGAGTTTGTCTTCCTTAATTTAGGCCCCTGATCCAGCCTGATGGCCAACAAGCTAGCTTCCCCTCGCAGCTCCGTGCCACCAACACAGGCCAGGCCAGAAGGAAATGTGACGATAACGGGGTGAACAGCAGAGCCCTTGGGCACGTCAACAGAGGTAGAAAAAGTATAAAAGGCTGACAGAAGAACTTTAAAAGCAGAGCCTTCAGGAGCCATGATTTTCAGAAACAAACCGTTCATCTTCCTAACCAGCCAGCTCAATGGCTAGAACAGATCCTGGGCAAGGAGCAGCAGGGGCGCAAAGCCACACCCTCAGGAAAAGAGAAACGCAAAGCATTCATCCTAATGGGAGGAGCTAGAGCCTGCCTGCAGTCAGTCAGACACCTCTGGAGTCTTGTCGGACCTGGGAGGAAGAGGTCTGTGTGCCCTGCTTCTGCCAGGCTCATCAACATGTTGTTATGACTGCCCACTTGCTGGGCTGGTGCTATGCCAGCACAGGGTGGCTTCTTCCCTCTCCCCCAGCCATCTTCGTGGGCCAACATGTGGGTCTGGACCATATGGACAGGATGTGTGGAGACCAGAGGACTAGTGAGGAAGTGGGGGTCCTGGGAGCACAGCCCAGTGGTCAAAGAGACTTGAGATGCAGACCCAGGGAGATAAAGGAGGTGCTGTCAGCACAGATAACACAAGCAGAGGAAGCGCTGTGGGTAGAGGCTTAGCAGGACAGGAACCCGCTCCTGAGCCCATGTGCAGGAGGCCCTCAGGTACACAAGGAGACACTGCTGATTTGCTAGGATCCAGGAAGCCCTGGGAGGGCTACCTGACCAAAATTCATCAATAAAGACCTGCCCCGACAGGCATCTTTTTTTCAGTGAGTGGCCTCGCTGGAGGAGCGAGGAAGTCATGACTGAGACCCACACGGGGCAGGCACGGCTTTCCTGGAGGGCAGTGGTCAGCAGAGCGTCGCGTAGCTGAGGGACGTTCTGTCCCACCACTTGCCTTTCTTGGCCTCCCCTCCCACCCAGGCTCAGAGGGCCTCTGTCCTTTGTCATGTCTGTCCTTTTCCTCCCTGACTTCAGCTGCACGACCTTGTCTGAATAACACAAAGACTTACAGGGGTCAAACCCTAATGCTTGAGAGGGAGGCATTTCAAACTTCTTATCCTTGTCTCCTTTTTCAGAGGGAAAACGAGTTTCAAATCAATGTGTGTAGTATAATCCTATCTTGAAAAACACATTACATATTAATGTAATGGGGGAGCATTTAGATGTGTATATATACAGAGGGTGAAAATGCTGAGGGAGGAGCACAGAGGATTTTTAGGGCAGTGAAAATGCTCTGTATGATGCATGTCGTTACGCACTTGTCCAAATCCGTAGAATGTACAACACCAAGAATGAGTCCTAATGTAGACCATGGACTTTGGGTGATAACGATATGTCAATGCAGTTTCATCTATTGTGACAAACGTACCCTCTGGTGGGGGATATTGATAATGGGGGAGGCTGTGCATGCGTGGGCAGGGGGTATATGGGAACTCTCTGTAACTTCTTCTCAATTTTCCCGTGAACCTAAAACTTCTCGAAAAAAATTAAATCTTTATTTTTAAAAAAAGTCTGGCAGATGTTTATCAGAGATTTTACAGTCATCTAAGTTCATTCATTCTCTTAGATACTTATGGGGGCCTTCTACGGTAGACACTTTACCTGAACGAAATATCAGAATTTAATTAATTTAAGTGGTTTAATTTTCTTTCTTCGTTTTCTCTCTTTCTTTTTGCATATAGATATTTTCTCATTTTTAAAGTGAACCTATAATGATAATGAACCAAGGAAAAACAGCTTCAAAGCGGCCCTCCTCCACACCTGCTCCTGCTTCCTTCTCCCTGGCTCCCACACCCCAGGCCAGGCACCCCATTTGAGAACCTTCGGACTTCTGCTGTAAAGTTTGCACCTGAAGTTCCTGCTCCACTCTGGGTCCTGGTATCCTCTCAGGGCTCAGAGGAAGCCCTAGCTGGCCTCCCCAGGCCCCAGGAGTCCCCAGAGCTGGGATTTGGGCAGCTGTGTGGAACCCGTCATCTCGCCAAGGTAATCTGTTTCTCAGTTCATGCAGAACTGGGGAGGCAGCAAAGGAGATAAATGGAATTTCTGCTCAAGGAGTTGATGATAATAATAAATAAGGCCTTTTCTCCAAAGACTTGAAATCTGTTAGTTCATTTCAATGCACAAAATTATGCATTTAAAAAGCCCTCCCCACAGACTTGAAGTAGGTGGGGAATCAGCAATCATTAACCCCATTTTGCAGATGGAGAAACTAGGACCCAGCAGGAGCTGGAGCAAGCGTCCTGAATCCCCAGCCAGTGCCCTCTTTGGAGAGGGTGCCATCAAGGCCCCAAGCCAGCACTGGAAGAACAGGCCCGGACAGTGATCCCTGGATCCTCAAGAGTCTATGCCGAATTTTCCACCTACCTCTCTACTGGCCTCCCTCCTGACTCTGAGCTCCCTGAGGACCTGTCCAACATCTCTTCCTCCTTCTCTGTCCTCCCAAGACTGAGAAAACTGAGGGCAGGGCCCAGACAAACGCTCTGCCTCCCTCACCCTGAATGTGCTCGACACAGGGTATCCCAAAGGCTCCTTGTGCTTGGTGACTGATGATGCATGGACCAGCGGAGCCCTGGCAGAATAACTTCTCTGGTCCAGGTTCTTATATTTGCCAGAAGAAACCTGCCCAGGGAGTCAGAGGCAGCCATGTGGCTCCAAGCGGGGAGAGGACATCCTTCTCCTGCTCGGTCTTTGACTGTCAGAGCTTCCAGCCTCGGGTAACCATGGTAATCACCAGCATTAACCACAGCAGTGACAGGAGCCTCAGCAGACCGGCTCTGACCCCCTCTGGCTGCAGATGGTGCACTGCCTTCCTGCAGCACACAGGCCCCCAGTTGGTACCCCTGCACTCCTGCTGCCTATGCCCAGGGGCTGCAAAGAGTAGTCTATCTACCAGACCCAGGAGTCAATGCTGGAGAGAGACCATGGACACAAACCTCCCACACCCTTAGCAGGGCCTGGTTCAGAAGAGATCTAGGATGCGGCCTGAGATCTTAGTGGCCCTGTCAATGGTGGCCGAGGACCAGGGCTTATTCTCTGGACATTCTGTCCAGACCTAGCCCTGCCTCCAAAGGTGGCAGCCATCAGCCCGTCACCACAGGAGGCCAACCCAACTCACACCCGTGGGAGCCACTCGTGCCAGGAATTAAGGACATCTGCAAGTAACCTTCTGCAGCCCTTTACCTAAAGGCCATGCCAAGAAAGCCACAGCAGAGCCATTCTTGCCAAATTTGAGTGTCTCCACACTGACCCACCCCACCATGGCCTTCAGCCCCCACTGGCCACACATTTGAGATATCAGGAGCCAGTTTTCCCCATCTTCAGGTCTCTAACACCAGCTACGTGCCCCACGAGCCTGGCCTCACCCCATGCCTGAGTCCTACTCCTCATCTCTTCCCTCCCATCAAGCACTAAACTACTTCTCCAGGTGGCACAGAGCTGAGGCACCGCCCAGAACCCAAGGGCCTGTCCATTGCTGCTCTGAGGGTCAGGCCAGACTCCCCACAGGCGAACAAAGCTGAGGCCTTTTCTCAAGTCCTCGTGTGCTGGGAGAAATGACAGCTTCTCTGGGCTGCCGGAATCCCTGCCGCGGCAGCCCCAGAATTTGCAACAGGCCTGAGACTGCATCCTAGATTCAAGGGCTCTGCAAATTCCTGACAAACAACGCTAAGGATTCTTGAGTCCAGCTGCTTCTGGGAAATCTTTAAACGGAAAAGGCAAAGGAGTGAGTTTCCCAGGATCCCCCAAGCCCTGGCTGCCGCCCAACGCGGCTTCCGGCCCTCGGAGCCCCATGCTGGTGACTGAGAACGACATGGCACTCCCTCTAGTGGCAAACATCCCACACAGAGCCCAGCGTCTCACCTGGCCCGGCCTTCCCTGCAATGCAGACTCCGCCGCCAGGACCACACAGTCTGTCCTCCTCTCTCGAGTGGAAGCAGCGATCTGCTCAGATTTGGGGAGCAGGGGCACCCCACCTGTGCCAGAGACAAAACCACGCAGCAGCGAGGGAGCCCCTCCAGCCTCCAGCCACTTCCAGCCAGGAGTTCACAGCCAATCCCCTGACCCGGGAGGGGCCACCATGCTGCCCTCTACCTTGGTTAGGCCAGTAACCGGTGAGGAAAGCTGTGTGGCCTGCCCCAAACTGAGCTCTCTGCAAGGTCTCTGAGCTGCTTTGCAAAGCCGAGCAGTCTCATCTCTCCAGCACCAACTACGCGGGAAGCTTCAAGTGCCCCCTGAGCAGCCTCCTCCAGGCCTCTCTCAGTCTCTAGCCTGTACCGTCCTGGGCTACCATAGTTGGTTCACGTGCCCACCCACCCTTTGGGGACACACTCTGTTATTCGTCTCTGTTTCCCCAGCACCACACACAGTAACTGTCTGTTGAATTCATATTAGAATGAAGAAATAAAACAGTATTTGCTGTGACAAAAGATGTTCCTCCACACAGAGACGATCTCTTGCCAGAATCCCCACAATACTCATCTGTGCCCAGTGAGTTATGGTCTGTCTTGACTGTGCTCATCCTTTACACATCTCCTTCCCACCTGCTCCACCCCCAACGAAACCTAGCTCCTTGAGGATAAAGTCCATGTCTAATCTACCTCTGGGTCATGGTCTCCAGAAGAATGCCGAGAAAATACGTAAGTGAAGGAGGGAGGGAGGAAGGGATGGAGAGAGAAGGGAGGGGGCGGAAGGATCTATTATCTTATGTGTCCAATCAAAGCTGGCATTTGACACAAACCCACTCTGATTGGCCTGTTCAGTCAAGTTTTCATCAGAGAGCCAGGGGTGGTCTTACTGTAATTTAATTAATCAATATCAACAGCATTATTGAGATATAATTCACATTCCATACAACTCACTCGTTTAAAGTGCAATTCAATGGTTTTTACTATATTCAAAGAGTTGTGCATCCATCATCACCACCATTTTCATCACCCCAAATCGAAACTCTACACCCATGAATAGTCACTCCCCATTCCCTCCAAACCCCCGCCCTAGGCAAACACTAATCTACCTCCTGTCTCCATGGATTTGCCTCTTCTGGACATTTCATATAAATGGAATCATACAATCTGTGGTCTTTAGTGACTGGTTTCTTTCACTTAGCATAAAGTTTTCAAGGTTCATCTATATTGTAGCATATGTCAATACTTCATTTCTTTCATTGCCTAATGATATTCCATGATATGGACATATACATTTTATTTATCCATTTATCAGTTGATGGACATTTGGGTTGTTTCCACTTTGAGCTATAATGAATGATTTTATTTTTATAGTAATAAAAAACAAGACTGTTTGACCTTTTCCCTGCTTCCAAAGAGGATATGAGGTAGTTTACCATAAAAATGGCAAAGATATAATAAAACCCAAGGCTTCACACGGACATTAGTGTTTAATTTTGAGCTTCCTCTGTGTGTCAGGCAGGGTGCTGGGTGCTTTCACAAAACATGATTTGTTTCTAACAGAAAATTGTGAGCTAATTTTTGCAGGACAATTGAGTCCCAAGTTTAGCTTTAAGCTTCTTAGCAGCCAAGGCAAAAAAAGGAAGTGTGAGGAAATATACATTACAAAGTTATCCATTGTCATCACTGTGGGGTTGGAAATAGCTCTCTAATTCACTCTTCTCCTAGAATTCAGAGAACAGAGATGCTTTTTGGTTTTCAAGAAAGCATGGAGCCTTATTTCTTTTCCCATGCTTGTTTCTCCCCCTGTATTCAGTTAACCACTGACATCACTGATACCACTCTCTAGCTTGTCTAGCACTTTCATACCCAAGATCTCTTCTAAACTCAGGGTACTAGTGCCTGAGCCATATTACTAGCCCTATTCTGTAGGTCTTTGGTGTTTCTTCAACAAACATTTGTTACAAATTGAATACTATAGGTCCAGCACTGTGCTGCGCCTGGGGATACGAGGTGAACAAGATAGATATGGCATTGCCCTCCCAGAACTCATGGCACATGGAGGGAACCAGACAGTGGACAAGAGGACAACTATGTAATTCCAAAAGGTGAAGGGCTGGGAATAAAACTAAGAGGGAGCTGTGATGGAGATCATCAAAGTGGACAGAGAACATACTCACCTGCGGTAGTCAGGAGAGTCCTCACTAAAGAAGTGGTTTTTGGCTGATACCCTAAAAAGGAGCCAGCCATGTGGTCAGAGGGAGACAATGTTCACTGCAGAGCCTGGTGCAGTCCAGGAAAAGGGGCAAGTCATTGCAGCTAGAATGCAGGGAGAAGGGGAGAGGCACCAGACAGGGTTGCAGAGATAACCAAGCGCAGATCAGGAAGGGCCTTACAAATCAAGATAAGAGGTTCAGATTTTATTTTCAGCGCAAGAGGATTCAACGAAAAGTTTTGGAAAGGAGAGTGATGGGATCCAATTTAAGCTTTTAAAAGACTGTGTGGAGACTGAATTGGAGAAGAAGAGAAGAGCAGGAAATCCTGCTGGAAGGCTCTTGTGGAGGTCCAGGAAGGGATGTCTGTCATGAGCAAGGTGATGAGAGTCACTTGGAGAAAAGGCATAAAGAAGAGGGAAGAAACTCAGATGGCTCCCAGATTTTGGTTTGTGGAACCAGGTAAATGGTAGTGCCATCTACTGAGGTGGAAAAGAATGGAGAAGGAATGGGTTTGGAGAAACATCAAGGGCTCTGTTAGAGACACATTTGGCTTAAGATGCTTGTGTAACACTCACCTGGAGATGCCAAGCAGGCAATTGGATTTAGGAGACTGGAGTTCTGAGATGAGGCCTTCCCAGAGATGCAAATTAGGGGCTGTCAGAATAGAGGTGGCATTTAAAGGTACGAGTATAGATGAGATCATCTGGGAGATTTTTGAAGATTTTGAAGTTTTTCTCTACACTTATGCCTCCCAGGTGCCAAAAACAGTAAGCCAGTTCTGCCAGCTAAGAGAGGGGAATAATTCACAGATGATTCTGGCCATTTGGTACAATGTAAATAAAACAGTTTGATTGAGAAACTTTTCCTCCAGTCAATCACAGGTTTGTTTCTATGTGTGCACATCCAGATAAACAAACCATTTATATCCCCCGACCAGATGAGGGCAAAGGAGACTGGGGCAGCCAGCCAGACTCGGGACAGCAGTGGGCTAGCCCCCAGCACGGGAAAATACGTTCCTATCAAGCAGTTAGATCACATGTCAATAGATTACCACTGCAGCAGAAATGTTGTTACAACACAACCATTACTGACCAGCAACAAGACTGGGATGACACTCTCAGGACTTTAAGAAAACGAGAGACTGAAGCTCTGTGTGTTCACACTCAGTTACAAAGGGGAAGAAAGGATCTTGGCTAGTTTTGACCATCCATATACCACTCCCCTGAAACACACACAGGCCATCATCATCATCATCATCATCATCATCATCATCACCATCATCATCACCATCATCATCGTCATCACTCTGCTAATAGAAGAGACTTATTTTGTCCAAAAAAATCCACAGAAAAACTCTTAAGTTTTATTTTTCTGAAAAATCAGCATTTACTAAAAAATTTGCTCTGGGCCCATTGAGGAATATTTCTGTATTTCTGAGACACAATCACATTATTTTCGTGATTTTACCGGAAAATCTGGATGAAAATAAGACTTCACAAGAATCCCATTTGAGGGGCAAAGACAACTCCAACTTTCTCTGTTTAGGAATGGAGTGACTCAGCCTCTTCTCTTGGCCACATGGCCCCTGCCTTGGGGGCAACGTGGGTGGCAGACACAGGCTAAGCTAAGGGAGGAGGAATTAGCAAGGTTTTGTTCAGATGCAGCCTTGTCCAATCATTTCTGAATGATGAGGATGATTCAGATATAAACGAACTAGTGTCAGTTGGGTTTTAGTTTATGGAGGAAAAGAAAGATGTCATCAATCACCCAGTCGTAAGTTATTGATCCAGATGATGGGCCAAGACCCCAGGTGGACAACATGGGAACAGAGGAGAGGAATACACAGTGCTAGTCTCAGGAAAACCAAAGAGCAAAGGAGGCTAAGACAAGGGCACGTGCAAAGTTAGCAGCAAAACCAGCTTACGTGCTCGAAAGGCCAAATAATTCAGAATCCAACGTTGCAGGTCCTGTGCTGTGCAGGGGCGGTGAGGGCAAGCTGCAGAGGGAGAAGACCTTGAACTGAGAGGGTCCTGCAAGATTCAGAGAGAGGACAGAGGGTACACCACCAGCAGGGAAAGAGTCCAAGCAAAACTCCGAAGCTGGAAGGTGGAGGTGTGTTTGGGTGGCAGCGGGGAGGCCAGTGTAGGTAAGATATGGAAAGGAAAGATGGAGACCCAGGAGGCAGAGCCAAGAGGTAAGCACAGAAGGGACGAGAGGAGTAAATGCTTCTGTCCTCAGTGGGATCTAATCTGACCTGAAGCCATTTATGTCTGTCTTTCCACCCTGTGATCCCACGAGGAGCCCCTCATTAGGCCTGACTGACCTCTGTCCTGACTCCACATTCACTCTGCAAACACATGGACGAGCCGGCTTAAAATTGCAGCGCAGTTATTAGAACTCATACCTTGCTATGCTTTGCCAAACTTAGAACCACATAGATATTTTGGAGGAAAGAGAAAGCAGGTTGACAGATTTCATAGTTCTATCCCCAAATAAAGCAGAAGCTCCCCTCTCCCCACTCCAGTTCCCCAGGAGAACTGATTCTCCTAAAGCCATGGTGTTTACTGCCCTCTATTCAACTTTACTTTCAAAGATCATAAGGGGCACACGAGTTACAGGGTGCAGACCACCTCTGGCTCTATCTGTTTGGTGCAATGTTGGCCCTGAATTAACAAAACTGTGTTATTTTATTTAAAAACATATCCAAAGGGTGCACTTTCCAGATTCCTGTTTTGAGTGCATGTAAAGAGAGACTCAGAAATTAAGATAGGAAATGTGAAACCTTATCCACTTGCCAAAATTCTATTTGGAGTTCTCAACAGCCCAATTTTTGGCAACTGCTTCTGTTTTAAGTGGGCTGGACTCATAAGGAAAGCTGAGGCTGGGCAATTGCCCCCAGGGGTCCTGCAGGTCGCTCACGTGGCTTGCTGGCAGGGCACACTGTGGCCACGTGGAGTGGCGAGAAGGCCTGGCTGGGCTAGGATTGTAGGGACCTGACCCAAAGAAGGTGACTAAATTACTATATCCAAGGGGTTCGTCAATCCACACCAACATTGATCTTATAAATTGCCAGGATTTTTTGGAAATGACTCCCAACGTAATTTCGTGAATCCAGGTTTCTTTATTTTCCCTGCATCCCTTCTTCCAGGCTAGATGATAAAGCTTGTTGTCCAGTGAAGGTGGAGGAAGGTTTCACAGAAGGTCACAGAGCCGGGAAGCAGGGTGTGACATAAAGATGCACCCAACTACGTGACAAATGAAGTGGAATGAAGTAGAGTGAAGTCCTCCATTGCTAGTGGAGGAGCTGGAAGAGAGAGAAACAGTACCAGTGAAGAGGTCAGACATAAATTTCTGGCTCTCTCTGATGGTTGAAACCTCTGGGGGTAGAAGGGAAATTGGTACAGTCAGCCCGCAGGTTTGCAGGGAAATCCTTGCACATAGCAACTTATTCCCGACTTCTCAGGGCGTATCTCAGGAAAAGCATAGCATCCACAGAAAAACAGTCTCTTAGGCAAGGTGTCCACCCACGGTACAGGATGCTCAATTAGAAGTGGCTGAGGAGTTGTCTAGATGACCCAAGATGGCACTCCCTCCTCGTCTCCTGCTGTCCTAGGAGCTCTGCATCAAGAGTGGAGAAGCTCCCCCAACCAAGCCGCAGGGTCAATCGCCATGCCCTGCTCGTGCCAAGAACACAGAGTACACATCCCTCCAGCAGCAGACACTTCAGTGGTGGAGCTGGTGAGGCCAGAGGCTGCCCTGGGACAAGTGGGCAAGCGTGTCAGTGGAGAACCGTGCGTGGACCAGGCAAGCCCATCAAAGCCAGGAGACATGAGGATGTCCTGCAGCCACGCCTCCTTCTCCCAGGAAAGCAGGCAGGAGGAGGAAGTGGATAAGACCCCAGTGAAGGGGGAGTCACAGACCTGAAGGAGAGTGTGAATTTTAACTGATTTATTCATTGGGGCGTGGGGAGGGGAGCTCTTTAAACTAGAAGAAATAATGCTACCTTCAATTGTCAAGGTTAAAGACTGTTCTTGGGGGGGGCTGTATTTGTGTTTTTGTTAGCACTGCTGTATTTTCTGCCACTGGCAAGAAAGCAAGATGAGACTAATTCTGGAAAATGTTGTAAAAGCTACGTTTTCCTGCACATACTAATATTTGCCAGTACATTTCAGCCCCTCCTCCACCTACAATGTCTAAAGGGCCTTTATGAACGGGCTCACACGGTAGCAGCAATCTGGGCCTGTAGCACTTGGCAAAGTCCAACGGGTGGCAGCAACTTTGTCCCAGTGGAGGTCCAGCTGTGTTGAAGGAGGACTCGACAAGCAGCCACGGGCACAAAGACAGGGCCCAGCCCTTCACAGAGTGGCCTGCAAGGGCCAAGAAGCATGTCTAACACCAGCCAAGCATTCAGCTCAAGGAGAAATGAAGTTCCAGGCAAGACAATTAGGACAGACTCCAGCTTATGGTCTGGAGACTTGCTCACGGTACCCTGGGAAAACAGGAACTCAGGGGGTTGTCCCAGACTGGACAGTCACGGCAAGAATTACTTCAGCATCCACACACTGCGATAGCGCCCACCCACCTCGCCAGGTTGGACTCCCAGGGAAACAAAGGCTGCTAATTCCCCGAAGATGCCAGCCCTCTGCGCTCTCCCACTTCCCCCGTCTCCCACAGACACGCTGAGACGAGATAATGGATTCAAAAGCACGTCAAAAACTGCAAAGTGCTATACAAAAGCTGGCATAATTATTAATATTAGCAGTGGGATTTTTTTTCTTTTCAAGAGAGAGATGCCAGCATTTGTGCGTTGATAAATCATAAAAAGGCTTCCTGCCTGAGCCTTCTTCCCATCTCTCTCTCTTTGGCCTTGAACTATTCAGTCCTACCAAATGAGTCCTTTTGATAGAGATGTTGTTCGTTACAGGGGACCAAGAGTTCACGCCTCTCTCCACGAAGCGTCCACAGGAGGCCTTTGTCAGTACCTGCCTGTGGAACCGAACAGAACTGGAAGAGATGTCACCCTTGTGCTGACATGAATGAGCCTGGGTAAGCAACGTGACCACAAGCTAGCACTGAAGGAGCTGCATCTCATCATTTGTATGTGAACCTCATCCCTGGAGGCTTTTCAGTTTTCCAGAGGGCAGAACCCATTTCTTCTGCAACTCTCAACCTGCCAGTGTCCATCTTGAGGCTCCAGACTTGTTGGCTGAAGGAGCACTCAGCTGATCAGTTAGTGATGGCTCAATTGACGATACTCTCATCAGCATCCGTGAATCAGTGCCTCAGCCCGAAGCCCAGATCTTGTAGGGAAGATGCTGGACTAAGGGGCAGGAGGCCTGCATTCTGGTTCTTAACGACCACAAGTTTCATGTGTGACTTTGGAAAAGTCCCCTCCCTTCTTTGGGTTTCTGTTTCTTCATCTGTAAATTCAGGAAAGTGGATAAAAATATTTTGAGTGTGTAAACCCACATTCTATGATTTCATCTACCCCCCTGCTCGCTTGAGCAATGCAAACAAAACAACAGACAAGATAAACTTCAATAATTTAGCAAAAAGAGCAGCCCTATTCTTAATGAGATTCCAATGAGGTTAAGACTAGTTTTTATTAGATTTTACAATTATTTAATGCTATTAGCATATCGCTTGTAGACTGATTTAAAAATGTGAATAAAATGTAAGTAAATGATTCATTTAAATCTGAATCAAAAGAGGTGATAGAGCCACCAGGAGGACCCAGAACGTAGCCAAGCAGGAGAGTCCGGAGGACGGCGGAAAATGGCTCCAGAGCCGCAGGGACTGCTCCATGAGACTTGCCACATGCAACTTCCAGAATGAGAACAAAGAACAAATGATGAATCCTGGCCCTGTAGACTCTGACTACAGCCAACACTTGTGTCCCTCTAACTCAGACGGAATCCAAATTTTCAAAGAATTACAACATAGTTAACGCTGAAATCATACTCAGCATAGCTTAACTTTGAATCTAGAATGATTTGAAATGTACTGCCTCAACTTTAAATTTTTGTGGCACGTACAAATTTACACACACACACATTTCTGCTTCCCACCTCTGGGAACCATTGGAAATTTAGCTCTTAATGATGTGGAGAAAGAACAAAAGCACTGGACTTGAGCTGCTGCCAAGACTCTGCCATGAGAAGCCATAGCGCAGTGTCTGGAACGTGGTGGGTGGTGATTCCACAAACGTTAGCAATGTTGTGATGAGGATAAGATGAGGATGATGATGGCTGTGATCACCACAATGACAGGAAAAGTACAGAGAACATCTAACAGGGAGATCCAGCCCAGACTAGAAGTCAGTGAGCTGACTGGAGGGAGTGACGTCTTGGCCAAGCAAAGAGGACAGAAGGGTTCCCACTTCCACTTGTGCTCAGACCAGTGTGGCTATGGATTGGTTGCAGCAGAAATCACCGTGGGTGTAATTCTACGTTTGTGACTAGGTGCTCCTCCTAGCAAGTCTCCATCCAAGCTTTGGACTTCACCCTTTCTTGTCGAATTTCTAGCCTCACCTCACCTTTCCAACCTGACTCAGCAGTGCTAATTGTGTGCTCCCCAGAAACTGCTTTAAAAATAAATTTTTGATGTGAGTTTGTTTACCGGGCATCAGTCTCTTTCTCTAACAGCAACTCATTTAATCACAAATAATCCTATGACGTTAGTAGCATTAGCATCCTCACTGGACATGTGAAGAGGCTGGGGTGGCATGAACTAGATAACTGAGTGGTCTTTCAAAGAAGTGGAAACTGAGGCATAGGGAGGCAGAGTACCTCGCTCGTGTTTGTATAACCTGGAATAAGTTGCCAGCTGAGGTATAAACCCAATTCTGTCCGTCCACTAAGTCTGTATGTTATAATTGTGTCTCATTCTCAACACACTTTATTCTAGGGATTTGAGGCTGTCTAGCCCACAAAGCTGTGAGCTCTACAAGGTCAGAGACCTTGCCTGTTTTGTTCACTGCTGTGTCCCTTAGCACAGTATTGGCTAGGGTATGAGCAGGGTCTCACTAAATATTTATTGAATCAATGATTTCTATCTACCTCTGAAGGGGACAAAGGAAACAGAGGTGAATGTATTTCACTAGTGCTTAAATTATGTACACACTAAAGAAAAAGATGTTTAAAGTACAGTTTTTAGCAACTCAATTAGTTGGGATCTAAACAGGAAAGCAGCAAACCCTCCAAGTATTCACACACGGGGTATCCAATGGTGCTTATTGGTGTTCCACATGATAAAAGAGGCTGGGAACACAGCAGGGGATGGTGAGATGAACACAGCAGGAAATTACTGCTACCCTTCAGCAGGAGGGACAAAGAAAAGCCACAGCTGGGGTCACCCCACAGATGACAAAAACCACAGTGAGCCCATCTGTGAGGAGCTGGGGCCATGGTACTAGCAGCTTCTGTCAAGGACTCAATCAACCCAAGGCAAAGAAGAAGGGAGAGGGATACAGTGGTTTCTCCCTTCTCCTTGCCTTCAGTTTCCCTCCACTGCTTCTTCTTGGCCAAACCCAGCCAGGAGCCAGCTGAGAAGGGAGCTGGGAAGAGCAGCCAGCACATGTCAGCATCCCATGATGCAGAGCTGAGCAAGGGAAGGGAGGGAGCAGGCTCCAGACTGATTCTAAACTGAAGACCTTAGAACTATCACGAGGCTAAGGAGGGGTCAATCTTGTTCAGACATTTCTTATAAGGCAGCATATTCAGGAAGAACAAGAGAGAGACATTTTAAACAAACTTGAGAAACAACCTCCTCCAGATTTGAAATTCCTGGCTGAGTTGGTTGCATGATGCAGGTGTGAGGAGCTGGGTGCAGTGTGAGAACTTCTCTCTCATTCTGCCATTCACACTGGGGTGTGGCTCCCTGGGAAGCCCACCATCCAGGGCAGCTGCCTGTCCAGGAACACAGCACCAGCCCAGTCCATTCAGTTCCCATGCCCCAAAGAGAACTGGCCCCACAGCCACGAGATTGGCTGACTTAAGCGAGTGAGTTTTGCTGTCCAAGTGAGGATCTATCGCTCAGAGCTAAGTGTCTGATTATTCCACCGAGGATTCCCCAGACCAAGGAATAGAAGACAGATTGACCATCAGAGCTGGAAGGACCCCATGAGCTTGCCTGGTCCTATCCCACTCCACACCCCTGCCTTATATTCCTAATGAAGACACTGAGGGCCAAGGGTTGAAAGAGGCTTGACCATGGTCATATTGCAATGTAACAGCAGAGTCAGAATATCAGGTCGGGGTTCCCAGAGGGGAGGAAAGAGCCACGATGTGTGTGTATGTAAGTTTGAAATGGAATGCTTCACAACAATATAAAGTGAAAAATGGTAAACTTTATTTCATAGAGAATCAGTGTTATGGTAAACAGAGTGATCTGATTGAGAATGATCACACTTGGCACATTAATCTCAGTTTTAAAATAGTTAATACTTACAAATCATATTCAACAGAGCTTAATAATTTACTGTTGATGGTGTTGAAGATGCCAAAAGACCTTGCCAGCCCTCAGTTGGGGATGCCTCAAGAAGATGCAGGAGATATAGCTAAATGTGCAACGGCCTCAGCACATGTCCTGGAAACCACTTTTAAAAATAAATCTCTGGAGACTTTGGCTTCTGTCTTTGACAGAGGAGCTTGTGTCAGGTTAACCGTCCTGCTGAGAGCAACTATAAAAGCTAAATATATTGCAGAAAACAGCTGTTAAGAGTCACTGGAGAGTAACAAAGGCAACAAGGACTGTAGGGGCCAAGATTCTGGAGAAAAGGGAAATGCAGTGAGTAAACCTCAATTTTCTCTCATGTTTTCTCTTCATGGCATTTGCCAGTTCTCAAGGGGTGTCACTGAGACAGAGAAGAAACAGTGGTCTAGAATTGCAGCAGCTTGCTGCTCTGAGAAGACAAAAATTGGAGTTGAAAGCCATCAAGGTAGCCAGAACATAGGGAGCTCTTATCCTGGAGAAAAGGCCCATGTAGAAATAAGCCAGGCCTCTGCATTTGATTTCCACTCAAGGAATTTTCTCATTGCTAAGCTTCCAATGTGATAGGCAAGAGGCCAAGAAACCAAGCTGTAAACAGCTTCTAAAAGGCTGGGAAACCAGTCAGAGTTTGAGCAGTCTCAAAGTGCTGGGGAGAAAAAATATTGACATTCAGCGCCCACCAAGGAGGAGAGGTTTTGGTAAATAACCTAGGTTTTCACTGAGATAGCTGAAGGATTATACACTAAGGGAAAAGACAAGCCAGACAGAGACCAGCCCACACAAAGCTTAAAATCCAGCCTCAAAATATCTCAACTCCTGACAGGATCAAGGTGATCTGCCCACTCTTTAACTGCCTACTAGGAAAAACAACCTCTCTGAAGGAAGGCAACATCATCCAGAGCCTCAACAGTTTCTCATTTGCAATATCCAGTATTCAATCAAAAATTACCCAGTGTGCCAGGACATCTTAGATAAAACCAAGCTAAAAAAAAACAAACAGAGACTTTAGAAAGCAACATATAGGTGACCCAGATACTATAGTTATCAAATAAAGACTTTATAAACCTAGGATTAATATGTTCAAACAAATAGATGAAAAGATAGAATCTATTTCAAAAGAAACAAATAGAAATTCTAGAACTAAGAAATGCAATAACTAAAATTAAGGATTCAATAAATAGGTTTATAGATAGCCTTAACAGCAAATCAGACACAGCAGAAAAGAGGATTAGTAAATTGGAAAATAGGTCAGTAGAAAAATAACCAAATTGAAACAGAAGAAAAAAGATTAAACACACATATACATACATACACAAGAAGAGAGAGACAGAGAAGGAGAGAAAGGAGCATGACACACAGTGAAAAGAAACAACGTATGTGGAAGTTGAATCCCAGAAGAGGAGAAGAGAGGAAATGGACCAGAATCAGTATTTGAAGAGCTAAAGACCAAGAGCAACATCAATACACAGATTCAAAGAGCTCTCACAAAACTCAAATACATAAAAACAAAGAAAACCACACAGAGGCTCATTACAGTAAAGCTTCAAAAAACCAAAGACTAAAAGAAAAATCTTAAAATAGCCAGAGGAAGAAAAAAGATACATAGGAACAATGATAAGACCAACTCAACATAAACAATAGAAGCCAGAAGACAATAGAATGACAAAGCTAAAATTCTGGGGGGAGAAAGAAATAACTGCTAGTCTAGAATTCTACGTCCAGTGGAAATACCTTAAAAATTGAAGACAAACAAAAATTTCAAGCAAATAAAAATTAAGAAAATATATTGTTAACAGATACACACTACAAGAAATAGTAAAGGAAGTTATTCAGACAAAATGATCTCAGCTGGAAGAATAGTAACTTAGAAAGCAATAGAGAGCACCAGAAATGATAAATATAAGAACAAATCAAAACCAGTATTGACTATTTAAAACAGTAAAAATAATCACATCTTGTGGCATTTCAATACATAGAAAAGTAAAATACGTGACCAAATAGCATAAAAGGAAGAATAGAGTTGGGAAACGGAATTAAAGTGTTGTAAGGTCCATGTATTGTCCAGGAAGTAGTAAAATTATTAACTGAAGAGCAGATTGTGTGAAGGCACACAGTACATCTCTAGCAGAGTTTAGCAAACTATCACCCATATCCAAATCCAGCCCTAGTCTATTTTGTACAGCTTGGGAACTAAAATTGGTTTTGCACTTTTAAAGAATAGTTGAAGAAGAAGAAGGAGAAGAAGAAGAAGGAGGGATGAAGGAGGGAGTCAGAGACTGTATGTGGCCCTCAGCACCTAAAATATTTACTATCTGTCCCTTCACAGAAAAAGTATGCCACCCCCTGCCCCAGGGTAACACTAAACAAAGAATAAAAGAATTTATAACTAACAAGCTAATAGAGGGAGGAAATAGAATAATGAAAAACACTTTATTAAAAGAAGGCAGTGGAAGAGAAAAAGAAAACAAAAACCAGATAGGGCAAATATAAAACAAATAATAAGATGATAGAATTAACACCAAAAAATCAGGAATTTGTTCAGTGTAAATGGACTCAAAAATCCAACTAAAATTAAAAGATTGTCAGACTGGGAAAAACAATACAAAACAACAAGACTCAGCTATGTGTTGCTTACAACAGACAGACACATACAGATTGAAAGCAAAAGTGTATAAAACGATATGCCATGAAAACACTGATCAAAAGAAAACTGGCTTAGCTATACCGATATCAGACAAAGCAAGACTTTAAGGCAAGAAGTATTCCCAGAGATAAAGTGGAGCATTTCACAATGGCAAAAATTCAATTCAGCAGGAAGATTTAATCATCTGAAATTTGTATGCACCTAAAAACAAAACCTAAAACATAGAAAGCGAAAACTGACAGAACTAAAAGGAAAAATAAATAAATCCAGTATCATAGTTGAAGATTTCAAATACATCTTTCAGCAGTTGATAGAATAATCAGACAATAAATCAGTAAAAATAAAGGAGACTTGAGCAACCTGATAAACAACCTTGACCTTGTTGGCATATATAGAACATTGAACCCAACAACAGCAGCATTACATTATCGTCAAGTGTGCGTGGGACATTTAACAAAATAAACCATATTCAGAGTCATAAGACAGATTTCAATAAATTGCAAAGGGTTGAAATTAAACAGAATATGTCCTCTAACTGAGTGGAAAAATCCTAGAAATCAATAAGAAACATTTTTAAAATCCTCCAATGTTTGGAAATTACTAAGTAACACTTCTAAATAACCCACGTTCGAAAAATAAATCAGAAATTAGAAATTTCAATGGAAATTAAAAAATATTCTGAACTGAATAATAATGACCATATTGGTTAAAATAACAACCAACATGTTAAAAACCTGTAGCACAGAGCTTAAACTAGACTTAAGGGAAAATTTTATACCTTTAAATGTATATTTTAGAAAAAAAGAGTGGCAGAAAATCTGTGATCTAATGACAACTTCAAGGAGTTAGAAAAAACATCAAATTTAAGGCAAATAAATTAGGAGGACAGAAATAACACCAATATAAGCAGAAAAATGAAACAGAAATATAAATTAAAAATATAGATTAGAGAAAAATCAACTAAGCCAAAAATTGGTTCTTTGAAAAGACTAATAAAATTTATAAATCCCTAGAAAGACTGATCAAAAAGAAAGAAGGAAAAAACTACTAATATGAATAATAAAAAAAGGTGTCATCCCTAGAAATTCACACCAACATCAAAGGAGCAATGAGAAGATGTGATGAATAACTTTGTGTCAATAAACTTGACAATTTAAATGAAATAGACAAATTCTTTTTAAAAGATCACAACGTGAAAATACTGACACAAGAAGAATTAGAAAGTCTTGATTATCCCATCTACTAAAGCTGGACATTGCATTCCCATGATCCAGAAATTCTACTCCAATAGAAATGCCCACCTAGGTTCACGAAAATTTGTGTAAGGAGTGTTCATAGGGACACTATTCCTAATAGATAAAAACTCGAAGCTACCCAAATGTCCATCAATAGTAGAAAGTCTAACTATGTCGTGGTATGATCATACAGTGGGATACTATACACAACAAGGTAAAAACTGAATTACCATTATAGGCAACAACGTGGATGAATTTCACAGACACTAATGTTGACTGAAAAAAGTCAGATGCTGTGTGATTCCATTTATATGGCAACACTAACCTACTTTGATAGCAGACAGATGTTGATTACTTTGTGGAGGTATGACTGGGAGGGGCATACGGGAGGCCTTGGGAATGTGGGCAATGTTCTCTGTCTTGATAAGAGCATGTCCACTATGCAAAAATTTATCAGGGTGTATCTTTGAGGTTGTGCCCTTCTCAGAATGTAGGATAACTTAATTTTTTAACTTACAAATAAATACTAAATAAGTCTTTGATGCAAGTTTGTGTCTGGGCATATGTGTCTTTCTCATAAATAGCAGACAGCGGTACAATATTTGACCCCTTTATCCTCTTACAGATGGAACTGGAGAGCATTTTAAGAGCTTCCAATCTAGGATCATGCTTTTCCTATACCTTTATTGGAAGAATGATTCTCCTTCTGCTTAGGAATACACAATTCTCTATTTTGGATGGATCTACAGCATAAGGAGGACAGAAAGTGAAATTAGAAGGAAGGGGATTGGCCCTCACCCAATAAGCCATATCAGTGGGATAAGCCCATGCCAGCAATGGCATACCTAACAGAGAAACCAGCAATTGATTCTGAACTATCTGACTACTGGGTTTTTAAAGTGGGTATTTGCAATGGAAACCCTCCGAGCATCCATTATTCAGTGTACTCTTCACCCCTAAAGGGTTGGATGACTGAATGGTGCCCTTTACGCCAGAGGGGTGGCCACTTTTACAAAGGGATGAAAAACTTGTCTGAAGTTCTTCCACAAAACAGTGAGTTCTGGAGAGGAAAGAAAATCTGACCGGAAATAAACTAAAAAGGTAAAAGGTAAAGCTGTTCTTGTCGTGTAACTAAGGTTTGCCCATACCTAGGTTGACTTTATTGACTGAAGTGGTTTTGTGGGTGTAAGTGATTTTTGAAGAGCAAATTAAAAAGACTTTTTATAAGTCCCAATAGACAACAACATGGGATTAGCTAATGGCACTTGCCATCTCTAAAATAATTACTTTTGTAATAATCTGTTTATTTATTAAGTGATCTGCAAAATGGATAATGGTTCCTTAAGATTTCAGGCACAGGGATTCTTCCTTCCACTTCATTTTGCTTTTTTTGCAAAAATATACCGTGAAGTAACTTAAAATTTGCTGACAGACTTTAAGCACAACAATCTCAGAAATGCATGTTCAAGTAGGTTGAATAAACACGTATTTCTTATATTTCGCCCTTAAATTATTCCCTCTGGTGATGGAAATGTTCTAAAATAGGTTATGGGAATGGTTACACATCTCTGTACGTTTACTAAAATTGCATTGAACACTTAAAATGGGTAAATGTTATGGTCTGTAAATTATAACTCAATAAAGCTGTTTTGGAAGAAAAAGGACAAAACCCAATTGAACATTTAAAAAATTATTTCCTCTGTTTCCCCCATCTTGACACAGGAATGCTGAGTGTCGAGAAGGAAGTATTCTAGGGGAAGATGGCAACTACACAAAAGCTAGATGCAAGTATGGGAAAAAGAAGATCCAAGAGTCCTAGTAGACCACAAGCTAAGCAATGAACACAAGTCAGCAGCAGAATGTTATTTTTAAGAAATCAAGCCCACTATTGGGACATGTTCTAAAAGCAAACCTTTCACGCCCTAACACCAGAGTTCTGGCAGGAAAAACACTTGCTATCCAGCTACTTCATTTTATCTTCATTAATTACCATCTTGTTTAGTGCTTATCACAGACGTGTGGACTCTGACCTCTTCAAGGGCAGGAATTGTGTTGTATTCCTCTCTGTACCCGGAGGCAGTGAAAAGCCCCAGCCAGTACCTGGCACATCATAGGTGCTTAGTAAGGGCAGTTTCTTTCCTTTCTAGCCCAGTGCCTGGCATAAACAAGGTGTTCGAAATGTTAGCTTCCTTCCCTTCTAGACGCGTAAGGTGCTCAGTCAATACCACCCTTATAACATAGGCTTGATGAAAGCTGCCACGGCACTGCTGTGTGAAGCATCTAGAAACCACCTGCCAGGAGGGTCAGCTGGGTCCCAGCAGTTGAATAGGAGCTGAACTCAGAGGACTCAAGGCCCTTCCCCTCCTCTCCAGCCATCAAGCCACTGCTCGGCATCACAGTCAGTTCACAGCCTCCACCCCAGCCAAGCTCTTCCTGTGCCCTGTGGACTCTCTTGCTGGCAAACACTTCCTAGTGTCATCAGTGACGCCACCTCGCACGTGCCCGAGGCTTCTCTCCAGCCGGGCTGTGCTCAGCCCAGGTCCAGCTCAGCTTTGACCTGGGGCCCAGCCCCGCCCAGCTGAGCACAGTGAGAACTGGGCGCAGATGGAGGGCAGGCGATGCTGATGTACTGTGGCTCCAAATGGTCAAGGTGGAGCACGCTGTAAGGACGAACAGAGAAAAGACATGACACGCTCATTGTCCCTGAGCAGTAGCTAGTGGCAGGACTAGAACCCTCGACTTTGGGTCTAGTCTCTGCCACAAGGTAGTCATGTGACCTTGAGCTCGGCTCTGAGCCTGTCCATAAAACGAGGCACTGGCTTGTCTCTCCCTCAGCTTCGCAGCAGGGTAGACAGGGCTTTGGATATGCAGATGCTGGAAGAAATATTCCAGCACAGAGGATCTGAGCAGACTTCTCCAAGACCCCCCCTCAGCAGGGCCTGCGCTCCAGTTTTGGGGGGAGCGGGCTTCAACCAGACGCTGCCACTTTAGGTCTGCCTTGGGGCCTAAATGCCATCTTGGCGATGCCGCCCCTGCTGCCTCACTGGATCGCTGGGTTTTTAACCCACATTTCTGGAATCTTTTTACGCTCTCCCTGACAACTCTGTTACTTTGGGTTAAAAACAAACTTTTTCAGGGGGGCCGGCCCGGTGACGCAAGAGGTTAAATGCACACACTCTGCTGCAGTGGCCCGGGGTTCGGATCCCGGGCGCGTACCGACGCGCGGCTTGCCAGGCCATGCTGTGGCGGCGTCCGACTTCTATGACATTTTAGAAAAACAAGTTGCAATAATGTCACCACTAAATTAATACCATTAAAGGAAAGCAATTATTAGTGTTGAGAATTATGGGCTCTAAAAAGAATAATAACATGTGCAGTACAGCATCAGAGTCATTCAAGTCCCAGCTTTTAGAGTCAGAACCCGGTTCGAATCCCAGGCCCGCAGTTTCACGGAGGTGCAGTGTGTTACTTAACCTTTCAGCAGCTCTGATTCCATTCAAGTGGAAATGATGCCCAACTCTTCAAGAGTGTGGGATTAAATTAAATGAGAGGATGTATAAAGACTTGTTGTAGACAAAATCACGACCCCCCCGAAGCTGTCATCATCCTATTCCCCAAAACCCGTAAATATGGTAACTTAAATGGCAAAAGGAACTTTACAGATGTGATTAAGCTAAACACCTTGAGATGGAGAGAAGAATCTAGATTATCTGGGTGAACCCAATATAACCACAAGGGTCCTTCTGAGAGGAAGTAAGAGGATCAGAGTCAGAGGAGATATGATAACAGAAGCAGAAAGAAAGACAGACAGACAGAGATCTGAAGATGCTACATTGCTGAACTTGAAGATGGAGGAAGGGGCCAAAAGCCAAGGAATGCAGGCAGCCTCTTGAAGCCTGAAAAGGCAAGGGAAAGGATCCTCCCTAGAACCTCCAGAAGGACAATAGCCAGGCAGACATCTTGATTTTGGATGCCTGAGCTCTAGAACTCTGAGATAATAAATTTGTATTGTTTTAAGCCACTAATTTTGTAGTAATTTGTTAGCAGCAAAAGGAAGCTAATACAGGGCTTTTGAGTCCACTTTAGCACAGTGCCTGACACATTTTAAGTTCTCACAAAATGGTAGCCAGTAATAGCAGCTACTAATATTCGGAGGGACTCCACCGATTTTTTTGTGGCCAAACACCCATTAGATGCCTTCCTGCCTTCCATGACGTCGCACCAAGGGATTTCCCCTCTCCACTGGTCGTGTCCACTGACAGGTGCTCCTATTGCCCGAGCAGCCCATATGTTTTGGACAGCTGTGAGATGGTTGTAGAGAGTGCATTATCACAGGGACCTGAAATCTGCCCATCAGGCCCTTTGAAATCTGCCTGGGCCCCTCTGCTCCTGACACTCCTTCAAATAACCGCATACAGGTCTCAGCTAACCCCCAAGGGTGCACAGCTAACCTCTGAGTCCGTACTGGGCTTTGGGCCCCTGAATAACACCACTACCTGGGGCCACGTTCCTGCATTTTTCTGTCAGACTGCAGCTCCTGCCCCTCAGCCCTGGCCTCGTGCAGGGGACTGTTTGGACCCACGTGCTCCATCCTACCTTTTGTCTGTTTCATCTCGCATTGTTACGCTTAGCTTAGCACTCAAGCCTATTCCTTGGACTTTGTCATGCCAACCAATGTAGTCTCCAATGTCATCTCAAAATTTGTTAAGTATTAACTAAGACATTAAAAAGAAAAAAACTAAGACATCTATGTCTGTATGACTAATAAAAATATCAGATGGAACCGTGACTGTGGGCTTTCACTAGAAATTTACTTTTATGCTGACATTGATCAGCATCTTTAGGTATGGCCATAAAGCAATTCCAAATTCACCTACTACGCATACTAGTCTGCAGTTAAAATTACTTCATCCTGTGCACAAATTTATCACGAGATTTGACAAATACTGAGCTGGGGGTATGCTTTGCCTCTACTATAGCTAACACAATTCCCTAACCTAATAATCTAGCAAGGCTATCACAAAACTGGGAATACGGTTACCTTGTTGTGACTAGCTCTTAAAGAAGCCACACAGACTTCTAGAGAATTCTGCATTTTTCATGTCCTCACAAATAGGCCTTAAATAATCAACTTAATGAGGGTGAATAGGATATCCCCACTTTTGTAGTTTGCAGAATCTTTTCCCCTCTTTACTAGGAGAAGCCATATTTTCCAATCTCTCATGTTCCATTTTCTTTCCCCGTCTCCATGTTCCTTGAAGATTATCAGCAAAGGCTCTACAGCTTCAGTGGTGAGTTCTCTCTACTCCCTGGAGTGTAATTTTTCCTGGCCAAGAGACTTGAGCTCATTTACAGCAGGTTGATGCTTCTTATAATCTCTTTACTCATCTTGAACTTCAATTTTCTCTTACCACAAGTTTTCTTTTTCTTTTTAATCAGTAGATTGTCTTCCCGGGCAAAGAAGAAGGAGGTAAAATTCTGCTTTCTCGCTGCCACTCTAATATGCAAATAGCATCCCATGATTTGGTCTGCCTTAAACCCATGAGTGGCTGGTTCCCCTTTGTCTCCAGTAGTGATTCTCAAACTCCTCTGGGGTACTTGTTAAAAATTGCAGATTCTGCAGAGAATTCCCCTCTCAGAGGCTGACTCAATTGCTGTACAGTCACACATCACTTAACAACGGGGATATGTTCTGAAAAACGCATCATTAGGCGATTTTGTCCTTGTGTGAATATCATAGAGTCTCCTTACACAAACCTAGGTGGTATAGCTACTACACACCTCGTCTAGGTGGTACTAATCTTATGAGACCACCGTTGTGCATGCAGTCTGTAGTTAACTGAAATGTAGTAATGTAGCACATGACTGTATTAGTTAAGGTAACACTAGCTGCAAAAATAAACAAAACCCAAAATGTACAACAGCTCAAACACAATAGAACTTTAATTCTCATTCTCTTGAAGCCCAAAAGCGGATGTTCCAGATCAATGGGTGGCTCTCTCCATACAATAATTCAGGGACCCAGGGCTTCCTCAATTTTGTTGCTCTGCCTTCTTCAACAGGCAGCTTCCAAGATCCCAGTGGTTCCCTGCATCAACATGAAGAGAAGGAAAAGATCGTGGAGAACACACAGCGCAGATTTTAATGGGTCAAGTCTGGAAATGGCACATACTACTTCCATTCATATTCCATCGACTTGAGTGCACCTAACTGCAAAGGAGGCTAGGGAATATAGTCTAACTGCAAAAGGAGGCTGGAAAATATAGTCTAAGTACAAAGGAGTCTGGGAAATGTAGTCTAACTTCAAAAGAGGCTGGGAAATGTAGTCTAACTGCAAAGAAGGCTGGGAAATGTAGTCTAGCCCAGGAAGAAGAGAAAATGGTTATGGTGAACAATTGGCCGATGTGGATGTAGAATCAGGCTTAGGAATCTGCATCTTCACAAGCCTCCCACGTGATCCTGATGTAGGGCCCCACTTTGAGGAACCTTGCCCTGTGCACCCTTAGTGCAGAGCAACCAAGGCCCTTTGTGACATGGCCTTCTCCTTCCTCTCTGGCTCTGTCTGCACTCTTCACCCTGCTCTAATCATATGAAGCATGAGCAGCTTCCCCAGCCTGCCCTGCTCTCACACCTCTGTGCTTGGTGATTCTTATTCTCCCTGCCCTTCCTCCTGTTGTTCATTTGGCTAAATCCTGCTCATCCTTCAGGACTCAGCTCAAGTGTAATCTCCTCTGTACAGCCCTCCCTGACCCACCTGCCCCCATGCAGCACTGGCAGTGCCTTTCCTAATGCCCCTGTTCTGCCTGTACTGAATCTCATCACAGTATTGATCGCGCTGAATGGCATTTGTTTATATGTGTGTCTTCCCATTAGACCAAAAGATCCTCGAGGGCAGCGACCTTTTCTTAATTATCTTTGTATCCACAGCACCCGGCACCTTGCCTGGTATGCCGTGGCACTCAGTAAGAATCTGCTCCACAGAAATCCTTAGTATCAGACAACTTACCACTACCACCAATCAGGTCCTCTTTTGATTTCCCGCTCATGTCAAATAAGAAAAGCTTTTTCTGTTATCTTTACAATTTTTCTGCCTTAATTAAGTAGACCTAATGAGGTTTGTGTGACTCTACTACATTTACACCTCCCTCTCCTTTTGCCAGCTACACTCAAAGGTGAACTTTCCAATAGCCACTCTAGTTTCACTAGCACCCATTCTCACCTTACTATGCTCTTCAAGAGCATTGGCAACTACACATTAAGAATTCTATCAAGAGGCTGGCCCAGTGACTTAGCAGTTAAGTTCATGCGTTCTGCTCCAGCAGCCCGGGGTTCGCACATTCAGATCCTGGGAGCGGACCTACTCACCGCTCACCAACCCATGCTGAAGCAGTGTCCCACATAGAAGAACTAGAAGGACATACAACTAGGATATACAACTATGTACTGGGGCTTTGGGGAGAAAAAAGAGGAAGATTGGCAACAGATGTTAGCTCAGGGCCAATCTTCCCCCCAAAAAAAAAATTCTATCAAGAAGAGTTCTTGAGCCATCCTCCCTTCTGGACTCTCATGTCATGTCCCCTGATTTCACGGGGACCTTCAGAAGCCTGAATTCCTGAAATCCAGTAAATACACCCTACCATGCTCACTTTTCCCCTCTCTGGAAATCATGGAATCTAAGGTGATTGTTGTGATAGTCAGCCTCCAAGATGGCCCCCGATGATCTCAACCCTTGGTATTCACAGCGTTGTGGCCCCTCTCACATTAAACCTTGGTTGATCTGTGTAATTCATCTAATATTAAGGTATGAAAGACACTGCAGCTTCTGTCTTGGTCTTCTTCTCTCCTCCTCCCACCTCTCAGATCACTTGCTGTTCAGGAAAAACCTGCTACCATATCTTGAGGAAGCCCTGTAGAGGCCCACATGGCAAGGAACTGAGGCCTCCAGCCAACAGCCATGTGCATGAGCTTGGAAGCAAATTCTCCAGCCCCAGTGAAGCCTTGAGATGATTGAGGCCCCAGCAGATGTCTGACTGCAAACTCGTGAGAAATCCTGAGCCAGAACCACCCAGCTACACTGCTCCTGGATTCCTGACCCTCAAACACTGGGTGAGACAATAAATGTTGGTTAAGCTGCTAAATTTTAGGAAAATTTGTTATGTAGCCATAGATAACTAATACAATTGGGCTTCTCTCTCATTCTAACCTTACTTCCAGTCTCCTTCAGGTCAGACTTAGTGGCATGAGAGGTATAACCATCAGCCAGGGATGCCAGAGCTTACCAGTATGAGGCACCCCGCATATGCTTAGGTAGTAAAAAGGCACAGCACAACATTCAACCTCCATTCTGGTTTTGAGATGTGTGTCCAGAACGAGCCAGCTATATCCCCCATCTAGCCAATCAACCTATCGGACTCCCTACTAATGACAGAGCATCTGCACCTTTCTCTATGTGTCTACATTGACGTTTTTAGTCTCAGGATTCATCAATTCTCACATCCTTTGTTGTAAGGAATATAAGAAACAATTTTAAAATGAAAGTTAAAGGCTTAGAACAGTGTCTGGCACGTAGTAAGTACCAAATTAATATCAGCTATTGTTGATATTTTCATCATCAGTACGTCATTATTTTATAGACTGCTGCCCCAAGTAACATCTCTGTTGTTTTTGAACAATGCATACACATCTACTGCCGCATGTCAATCTTGATCCCCAGGAAAAACAGCCTTGATTATAATGATGAAGTCATATCTGCAACCCTTTTAAAATCTTAAGTTCAGTTTAATAGGATTAGTCTGTAGATTGGTATATAAATATCTCAGATTCCTCTTTCCAAGCCCTCCTAGGTTTTTCTAAAACCACCTATTCTAATGTTTAAGTTCTGGTTGTTTCTAGTGAAATTTTATACTAGCCAGAACTCTCTGTCTAATTTTGAAATTATCCTGAAGATACATTGACATTCTCAAGGGTTTAGACTTTAGCTGGAAGATACCTGTGGCTTTCTAGGAAAATTCACAACCACCTAAAGGAAACGTGTCTGATTTGCAACCTTTTCCTGAATCAATAATAAGTAAATCTATAAAGGATTGAAATGTTTTTTTTTTAATGAAATAGTCTGGTAAATATTTTTCAAGGGCTTAGAAGTAGTGAAAAATATTAACATAACAGGCCTGTAGTGTTACACTTTTCTGCGTTTAGCATTTCTCTCCAAAAGTCTAGAGGAGAAAACTTTTATCTCAGCAATACTACATTCTTCCTTTTATAACAGTCTCTGATCCTCTAAGCAGTTTCTATTCAAAACATCTCTTATTACCTGTTATGCATGCGTCCTCCTTTATACACTCAGGTAACCCAGCACATTTGGCCTTTTTCTCCTTAGAGAGCCTAATTGTAGGACCTATTCATCTTGTATGCTTGAGGCCTCTGCCCCCACCTCCTCCCTCTGGGTGGTGTCTGTTCTATTTCTTCCCTAGATGTCTCCTTTTGCCCCATGTTTTAACTTGTAAGTTGCTCAAGACCTCTTGAAAGTAGGTAGGTAACAAGTCTTAAATAAATAAAAATAAATTAATATATTTCTGACCTGTTGTATGTGAATGGAATTTCTAATAAATCAGCCACAGATTCAATATCAAAAGGAAAATCTTCACTTAAGGGAAGCCCATGTATCCTTTTGTAACGCAAACTAGCAAATCCTTCGGTTTTATTATTTTGAATTTTCATATATCGGATTTTCTTACAGCAAGGTGCACCTGGACCAGATGGTGACTTTTATCACAGACTTTGGGCTATTTTTAAGACTCTAGTAAATATTCAGCAGGTAGCCTGAGTTCAGGCCCTTTTGCTTTTCACTTCCTTGTCACCTCTGGTTCCCTGGGGACAGAGCCTCTGGGGCGATGTGTGGACAATCATGTTTCTACTGGGCATGACTGCACGAATTCTTCCTCTCAGACCCACTGCACAGAAAGCGTATGCAGCTTCACAAATTCTAGGAGGGAGAAACATGAAGACGAAATACAGGGTCACATATTCCAAAGGACCCAAAATAGCTGAAGCCATTAGATACTTCACACTGCAAACCGAGAATTATCTCAAACTCTGAGAGTGCGTGAAGCCTGATTCCCGACACCTCCGTCTGTAGGGAGAATAGAGAATTCGTTCCCTGGAGGAGGGGCTGCCTTTTGCTTGTGAACATGACAGGCAGCCTCATCTTTGGGGTGTGGAGATAAACAATAACAGAGTTTTGAGACAGACCCTGGACCTGGCTGTGTTCATGAAAGAGCTGATGCAAATGAGATTTGCTCTGCATTGCGGTCCCTCTGCCCCCTGCTCTGCTCCCCCCCATAGCCCATGTGGACTGGGACACTCTCCTGGGGAGCCTGAGTCTGGGCAGAGGGCAGAAGGCACGAGGGTTTCTGTCCTGGAGATAGTCAAGGCAGGGCAGTCACCTGCCCTGGATGGTCATTGTCCTGCCTCTGGCCCAATTCAGGGCTTCAAAATGACCATGCTACTGACATGGCCCTGACCCTAAGTTCTACTGAAAACACAGAGAGAGATGAAAGACAGTGGCCCCAGAGGATTCTGGAGTCAAACAGGGAACACGCAGGCCTTTTACATCTTTACTCTTAAAAACAGCTCAAAAATATGTGTAAGCAAAGAACTCTGAGGATTCAATCCTCTCTCCAAGTCTCCTGAATTTTCCCTTTAGTGAACCTGCTTCAAAGAGTGAAAGAATCTTCTAACATTCAAGCTAAATGCTCCTTACAACCTAGCCTCCAATCCTTCGGGTCTTCCTTTTACACTCTCTTATAGAAAAATACTGGCCCCTTCTTAAACACCAAAAAAGTAAAGTGGAATTTTGGTCACCGTGAACAATTCAACACCCAATACATATACATTGAGCAATCATTAAATCCACGCCTTTGACCACCATGGATGAAGAATCTCTTTGTCAATGGGGAGAGTGGAATAGGCTCTCTTAAAATGCCCAAGCGGTGTTTCCCGTCAGTCTGGGAGTCAGATCCACATAGGAAAATTGCTAGTGGCTCTGTCTAATTAGCACTCCTGCCACCTGCAAACAAGTGGTACTAAAAAAGGTGCTGAATTCCTGCCATTGAGAATGTCAAAAAAAGACACCACTGGTTTCATTCTGAATCCTAGAATCTAACAGTTCACTAATTTGGCAAAGAAAGAAAATACACTTTCATTTTCACCCAAAGGAAATGACTGTTAACAAGGAGTCATGTTTCAGAAACTATCACACCATGATGAGTCCCCCCATCTGGGGATCCTACCTCCTCCGTCCTCCCGGCCCCTGCCCTCCCCTCTGGCTGGCCTGGGCTCCTCTGCCTCTCATGGAAACTGCCTCACTCCTTAGGTCCAGTCTGAGACCTGCCTCCTCCAGGAAGCCATGCTGACCAGCCCAGCTCTTAAAGATTGTCCCCTGGACCCCCACAACCGAGCCACTGTCTTGATAGTTCCTTGATAACAACCACTGTTACCTTAACCTCTGTTAAGAACAAGAACCAAGGATTGTATTTGGCTGCCTCCACCCTTCTGGGGAACAAACAGGCAAGGTAAAAATGAGCAGAGTGTAAACCACCTTATACTTTCCCTGTATTCATGAGAGCACCCAGCACAGAGCCGAGCTCACAGGAGGTCTTCAGCAAATGGTTGATTGAATGATTAGCATGTGCCTTTGTGACACATCACAGAGCAGGGTGGCCATGGTGAAAATTCAGCAGCTGTGACTTCTTACTTCCTGCTTTAATCAGCACCAGGGAGTTGAAATGCTGGACACACAGTAGGTGCTAAATAGATTTTTATGGATTGATGAACCACTGGAGGAACAATGACTTATGTAGGATTTATTAATGCTTTGGATGCCAAATGGGGCTGGTTCTAGTGAAGCATAATGTTAGAAAAACAAAACAGCAAACACAAAGCCCCAACCAGCAGAGAGGCTGGCTCCTGCTCTGTTTACACCTGCCGCGCTCCTGGAACAGATGTTCTCTCAGACCTGAGGGTTTCTGATGAGGTGTCCGCTCTTTCAAGTGACCTGTGCCTTCAGTAATCAGAGAAACACTTTCCCCTCTTCTACATCAGTCCTCTGCATCCTAAGACTGATTTCCAGTTCTGGGTCCAGGACTGGCTGCTGATAAAGGAAAAATCAGCATCCACTGTGTCTACTCGAAGGGAAAAGCCCTGGGCTAATGACAAAAGAAATTGCATGGCTGTGTTGAGTGTGGTGAAAAGAACAGAGACTTTGGAACCAACCACGCAGGCTCAAACTCCCGCTCTGCCGTTTACTGGCTGTGTGATTGCAGGAGATCACCCACCTTCTCTGTGACTCGGCTTTTAGGGCTGGTAATACTAATTCCACAGGTTGCTGTGATGATTAACAAGATATGGTGGGCAGAATACCTGGTACAATGCTTGGCATGTTGTAGCCACTGAGCAGATGATCATTTTGTTGTGGTTATTGTTATAAATACAAATAAGGAGAGAAGTCCGTCTGAGCCACAGTGGGTGTATTAGCACTTCCAGGATGTCCTGATGTGGCTTCCTCTGGTGCCTCTCTAGGTGACAGTAGTAGCCTTTCCAGCACAAAGCCCTTGTCTGATTGACTGCACATAATGGTCTATGCTCTGAGCAGGGAATGGATGTTCTGGAGCATTCCAGTCTACTTCCCTGTGCATCACAAATCCATTCCTTCACAACCCATCTGCTTGGAGCGTACACATTAGTCCTGATCCCAGAGCCCAGCTTGGGGCTTCTCAGTCAGGACAGGGAGAGCTGGCTTTTGAAGCACGCTCTACAGAGCTGATCCTGTGCTTCATGGAGAAATCTTTGATCAAGGCAGAAGAAGCTCCCAGGTGGAATACCCAACAAATTCCATGTACCACACAGAGGCATCCAGGCCAAGCATAGAGCATATCCTGTATACCACAGGGCAGGGCAGTGAATAACCCAGCACAGATCCCAGACGCCAGCAAGGTCTATGCAGAAAGCGAGATCCCTTCACAACACATAGCAGATCCAGCGTATGTCGCCAAGACCCTGGGGGAATTGATGACACGACCGACAGCGCTCCAGATGAAATGGAGCTCATGTCTAGACCAGAGCAGACCCTTCTTAAGAGGCTGATCCAAACCCAAAAGCTCCCAGCTGGGCGGAGCCCCACTGCAGAAGACTCCGGCTTCAGACTCTGGAAATCTTTCTTTGCGTTCAGACTGTGGCAGATGAAAGAGTGGGACCAGGTAGGACAAGCCTGCTGAGATCCTAATTCACGCAGTTTTTCTCATTCTCCTGACAAGCCAGCACCCCTGGTGAGCCGCTATTAAGCTCCAGCGCTGGAGGTGTTGCAACACTCCAGAACAGGCACGCTTGGCATCACTGAGGCCAAAGGAAGTCCTCCTTTGTATAAATGTGGATTGGGCACAGCCGCTCTTCTCTGATAATGCCAGCAGGGAAACTGGGAGAACCCTCACACCTTCGTCTAGAGATGAAGCTGAAAGGATTCCGGGCGGGCATATTGCCTTCTTTCATTTGAAAATCATTCAAAACTATCTGTAAGATATTATGATTGCCTCCAATTGCCAGATCTTAACCTATCCCAGACCCTGTAAATCTTAGCCATGTTTCCAAATGCCGACAGCTGTCCTGTATGCCGCTGCTCCAGAATGTAGCCGGCTGGATCCCTGCAGGCTCACTGTTGGTGGATCCATGCAAACCGTTTCACAGGACAGCTTCCTACAACGTAAGTGACCCTGACTCACCCTGGGCCTTTGTACTTCTGTTTGTGTTGAGTTGCTCGAGATGTTACCTGTGTGTCTTTTCAAAGTCCCAAGTAATCCCTCTTTCTCCATTTTCCTATTTTCATTTACTCTTCAATCACTTCTCACGCACCATTTTAACAACTTAGCATTCAAACACATCTACCCTTCCCCTTCAGGGGCTGTTCGAGGACACTTGGGGAGCCTCCCTCCCCCCACTCGCACCCTGCGCCCCCTTCCAGGCACCTTCTGTCGCCTCTCTTGACACACCACTTTTCCTGGCTGACCCCACCATCAAGGGGGGATTCCTCCCTGCAATGATGTGCTTTATCCCCGCCCCCTCCCTCAGACTTCACACCAAAACTTCACTCGATTTTTTCTTTTCTCAGGAAATGCAGTTACTCTAACACCAACGGGCTATTTCCCCGGTGCCCTCATTCCCTTCACTGACAGTCTTCCGACTACCCTCAGTAGATTATTATTATTTATTATTTATCAGCCGTCACACTGTGCTCTGCTTCCTCCAAGATATTAAAGAATACACAACCCCTGCACTGAGTTTACAGCCAAAGAGAGCAGAGGCTTGGATTCAGACATCATAGGAGTGAGCTGAGAGAAAGGGATTTATCCGCGAGCCCTCCCGCTGCCCGGGGCACAGGGGGGCGGGGCCTGGCAGAGCCCGCCCAGGCCTGCTCCGCCCAATTCCGGCCGGAGAGCAAGCTGCTGCCCACCTTACACACCCGCCCGCCCCCCCAACACACACACACACAATTTCTACCCAGGCCTCAGGCTTCAGCGGCTTTGCCAAGTGGAGTGTGTGTGTGGGGGGGGGGGGGGATTGAAACCCATAAGACTTTATCTTCAGACTGGGGGTGGGGGATGGGGGGAGAGTGGGGAGAACAAATATTTCCTCTGAAATTCAAAACCAGATGAGGAAGAGGTAGGGGAGGAGGGAGAGGTCAGGGAATAAAAACCAGATCTAGGGAGTTAGCAGGGAAGGGAAGACTGGTGCTGAAGTGAAATGTTCTGGCACAATGGGAAAGCCCTCATTAGGGGCCACCCAGGGCCTCCAGCCAGACCTTTCCTATTAGGGTTGAAGTTGGGGTCTGTGTAGACTGCAGAGAGGTGATGGGACTAAGAAAGTCAGTGTACACAGTGTGTGTGTGTTGGGGGGGGGGTCAGTGTAGACATGAAAGCCTAGTGTGGTCTGAGTAGGGGCTGTCTAAACAGAGCGAGGTCGTGTGGATTCAAGAGGATCAGTGTAAACAGGCCAGTGCGCGTACACAGAGGAGAGTCGCGTCTGGACAGTCTGGAGAGGGTCGGTGATCCGGCTTTGCAGGGCTGGCCGCGGTTCTTCACAGATTTGGACAATTCCTGCTCCTTTCCGTGGCTAGAGTGTCAGAGGGAGGGCGGAAGCTGAAAGACGATTGGACTTTTCGTTCTCAAACTTTTCTGCCAGTTTCCTCAGGTGTTGAGAGCAGACGGGGAGCTCGCGTCGGTCCCGGTCCCCCAACCCTGGGCGGTGGGGCGGAGGACCCGGTCGCGCAGCCGCGACACGCGCGGTGCATCTGCCGGCCGCGGCTGCCGAGCCCGGCGAGCCGGGAGCCACCGCAGGGGGCGGGGGCGGCGGACGGACGGATGGACACACCCGCGAGCACTCCGCCCCGGGCCGGGAGCGCGGCCGCCGGGGATCCCTCGGGCCCGGGGAGCAGCGCCGGGTGCCCGGCCCGGGGCGCCCCGCCTCCCCCACCCTCCACCCCCGCCCACTCGGGCGCCCGTGATTGGCTCCGCCCGCCCCTGGCTGCGCGCCGAAGCCCGCCTCCCTCGCAGCTAAAGCAGACTGTACCCGGAGCGGAGCGAGCCAGAAGGGAGCATGGTCCCCGCGCCGCGGCCGCGCCAGCCCCCGCGCCGCCGCCGCCGTCCCCGCCGCCGCGGATCTTGCTGCAGCTCCAGCCCCGGCCCCTGCCCCGCAGCGCCTGCCCGCAGCCCCGGCGGCCGCCGCGCCTGAGCGCAGCCCCCGCCCGGAGCCCGGCCCCCGGGCCCGGAGCCAGCCTAGCCCCGCGGCCGCCGCGGCTGCGGGGAGAGGGCGGGGGCGATGCTGCCGGAGCCGCCGCCGCCGCCGCCGCCGCCTCGGTGAGAGCCGCGCCGCACCGCGCCGCGCATAGCCGCACAGACTGACAGGCAGAAGGACTGACTTCCCTCTCCCGGGCATCCTCCCTGGGCTGCCGGGAGGCGGCGGCGGCGGAGGAGGAGGAGAAGGAAAAGGGGGAGAAGGCGGAGAGCAGGAACGCGAGGAGGTGGACCTGGATCCGTTTCTCCCGGCCAGGACCCGAGCGGCCCCAACTACCACTACCCGCCGGCGCCGTCCGCTATCCATCAGCCTTCCTGCGCCCACCGGCGACCCCCGGCTCTCTGTGCGTTGGGCCAGGTCCAGAGCGGCGCGGCCGGAGGTAAGAGCCGGGCTAGGGCGCCAAGGATGCGGCGCCGGGGACCCAGGGTCCTGGCGGCTGCGCGGGGCCGGGCCGGGCTTGTGAGCGGGGCCCGAGAACCCGGAACGCTGGGCTCGGCTCCCGCGGCGGCGGCGGCGGCGGCTGGAGCCTCCCGCGTCTGGACTCGCAAGGCTGCAGGAGCCCTTGCGCCTGCGCTGCTCCAGGGGAAAAAAGGGGGGGAAAAACTTGCTGGCCCCGAGTGTGTATGCGCGGGGGCTGCCCGGGACCAATGTCGTGGTGGTCGAGGGTGCTGGAAGCGAGTGTGGCCCCCGGCCGGGGCAGCCCCCCGACTGGGCCCCGCAGCGCGCGTCCCTCTCCAGGCCACCTCTCCTGAGCGGCCCAGGGCCCGGGCCGGGCTGGGGGCCAGGAGGAGGCACCGGGGGGCTGGCCCCCGGGGGCGGCCGCGCGCCCTGCCCTTTGGGGAGGTGCGCGCCTCTGTGCAGCGAGAAGCCAGGTTGGGATTTCTGCCCGCTCCTGTCCTCAGACCCTGCATTTGGGGACCGGGTCTGTTCACTCACTCAATCCCAAGTAACTTTGGAGATAGAGGAGCTTGAAAACCATGGGGAGGGAACTCGCACAGACCTTGTTGTGGTGACCTCCCTTCCCTTAACACCGTGTGGGTGCCAGCGTGTTTGGGGGGAGCGGAAAGGAGAGCTGAAGGGGATGGTAAAGGGGCGAGGATGTGGTGTCGGATGGGGAGGGATTGTTTATGTGTGGGATAGTGTGGACGGAAAGATGTGTAATGTGCGAGTGTGGACGCGCGCCCCGACTGCCACGGGGGGTGCGGGGTGGCGGAGGGCTGGTGTCCGGGTCTCCGTGGCCTGGAGCGGGCCGAGAGCGCGACGGCTATCCGCGGTCGCCGCGCGGTGCGGGCACTGGGCAGCGCCGGCCCCGGGCCCCGAGGGAGGGGCGCGCTAGCTAGGGGCCCGGAGAGCGGAGCCGAGAACCAGGGAAGGTCCGAGGCATCTCCCGGGCAGGTCGGGTCTGCGTTGGCTGGGGAAGGCGGGCACGCGCTGCCTGCCTGCAGCCAGCCGTCACCGAGGAGGGGATGGGGGCAAAACGCGAGTCTCGGATGCCTGGGTCCGCCAGCTGAGAAGCCAGTTGCCGTTCCTAGGCTCTGGAACCGAACGGCAGACGCGTTCAGTTGGCGTGTCCTCCCGCGGGTCCCTAGGGATGCTGATGGGTGAGGAGCCGCCGCCTTTGCCATCCCTGCCGCTCTGCAAACGCTCTCCTCCCTCCCTACGGTGCTTGCGCCGCGGCGTGCCCCGGGCGAATCGTGGACGCAGGTATTTATGTGGCGTTAGAAGAGACCTCGGCGCTGGAGAGACCGGACCGTGGAGGACGCTGAGCTGCTGCTGCCCGCGAAACTTCCACTTCATCAGCTCAGGGACAGTCAGGCTCCGCTGCTGCAGGCTCCAGCCCCTCATCAGCCGAGCTACGCTGGAATTCGGACTCCTCTTGCAGTGACAGATCTGTCCTGGTTACAGCTGTATTTACCCTAATTTCAGTCTCTTTAAAGTCATCTGTTAGTCACTACAGAGTTCCTTCTCTTTCCGTGTGGTCTTATCTCTAACTTAGCTCTGGGAGGGCAGATTTAAGGAATTATCTCGGTTTGGGATGAATGACAGCAGTTTTAATTAGCCCACCTCATTCCTGATGTTTTTAAAAATTATATTGGGTTAGTGTAGAGCTAACTTTTTCACTCCTTTTGGGGAGTGGGGTGATGAACAATTTTATAGATTGTTCATCCTAACACTTGGCCAAAACGTTGTCGGATATCGCGCAGGTGAATACTTCAAAGGCTGGTCGCTAAGCATGGATTTGAGTAGTCACACATTCTAGGTGTTTGTACAGGTGTGGAGCCGTGTGCAAATGACCGATATAGTCTCTGTCCCATACATTCTGAGTGCACTTGATTTCTCAGCCTGCTATAAATCAGAGAATTACTAGCATATGTGCCCTTAAACTCTGTGTGGATTTAATGGCATTTAAATTGGTTTATAGGTTGATGCATTTAACCAATTTTAATAACTTTTCTGCACAAGCATCTTATAATCCATGTTTGTCCATGATTAAGGAAAACATTTTCTTCTGTTCAGTCTCTCTGTTTCTAGCACAGTTAACAAAAATTTATAGGTCTCCAACTTTCATTTGCAAGCAACAATCCAAAGGAAATACCTAGAGCTGTACTGAAATAAAATATCCTATGGTAGCCATGGTAACAAATAGATTAAGGTTATTGGTTTTCATCTGGATGTGTTGTGGGGGGGAGAATTTAATGTTGTGTCTTTTTAATTATGTTTCTAATGAGTAGTGGTCATACTCCAAGTATTCAGTGTGGGAGATAAGCGAGGCCGAGAATTCAGTTTTGTGAGAGGTTTATTGGAACAAAGACTGGTAGAGCCCATGTGAGTGACTTCTGTTAACTGTAGCTCCTCATATCCAGAAAGCAAATGGGTAAAACCTTTTTTGTTTTTCAAGTAGATGAGAATGGAGTTAGTCCCTTTAGGATTAGAAAATGTATTTTGCTTATAAGCTCTTACCAAAGGAACCTTCAAATCTGGCTCCTGTTTTGTAGGAATAAACATGTTAGAAGTGTGGATGTTGGTGTGGATTGAGTGTCACAGTTGTTATCAACACCTGTCAGTCTAAGTGAGGCGTATCATTAGTCTATTCAAATCTTGCCTATTTCAATATTCATGCATTTCCATGGTGATCCATTCCATTTTTGTTTACTTAGTCAACCTTATAAATCTTTGGCATCAATTTCAGTTATGCCATCTTTTTTTCTTTCATTTATCAATTGATTTGGCTGCAAATCATTCCCAGTTTAAAGCATGTCCTTTCTTTTTTTCTGCTAGTTCCCAAAAGTTTACACTATTCCTGGTTACACACAGATATAAAGGGGTTAAATTATTTTGATAGACTCAAATAACACAACTGATGCTAATGGAGTTTTTTAGCATCTCGTTTGATATGTGTGTGTGCATTGGGTTTTTTTTCTTTAGCAGGCTTACAGTAAAGCTTTCTCGCTTTATGGCTCCGAGACGTCAACCCAATCCAGCAGAAATGACTAAAGATTTTCCTTCCTTCCTCTTTCCCTCCCTTCCTTCTTTCCTTTTTTTTTCCTACCCTGTTATGGTTCAAGGATTCTTTATGTCTTCAGCCATATCTGGCTCAAACAGACTTCAGGACTTTGTGTATTGGAACAGGCCTGTCCTTCTAGGATCTTTTCTCTTCTAGTAGTAGCCAAAGACAGAAGGTTCTGGAGCATCAGAGGATTTTCAGAATACGATATATGTTTAATCACAGCATATAGTGTCCCTGGAATCATTGTAACATTTTAAGTTCACTGAACAGGCAGCTTCGCTTAAATGCGAATGATGATTTTGTTCACCCACGTTCAACTTTGCTTTCTAATGATGCAATCCCATGCTAATCACACCCTGTATATTTCAGAAATATCAAGGCAAGCGTTAGCACGCTTCTGACTTATTAGGATCAGGCGAAGTAATTGGAACACTTAAGTTCAAAGTCAGATGGAGAAATGGAATTATAACCAACCTTGTGATTCTATAATCGGTCAACTAAGTGCCTACTTGGGGGTGGGGGAGGAAGAAAGACCATGAATAAGAAATCCAGCCATTGGTTGTGGTGGATGAGGATAAACTAAGGCAGAAACCGTGTAGGACGACTGGAGAACAAGAAATCTCTTTTTGGACAGATAAATCACATGTGGACCCAAATGTTTAAAAACTGGAAGAGTATTTGTAGTTTGTGCAGAAGATGGTCATTTGTTATTACTCAGGAAATCAAGGGTCATTCCTAATATGCTAAAAAAAATGGGTAACATAATCCCTGGAAAGTACTTTCATATGAAGTAAATAGAAACGGTCTTAATAATTTTGGTTAAGAAGGAGAAGTGTGTCAGAATTACCTGCCCAATGGATCAAAAATGCTGAGATCAGGACAACTCTGAAAGCAAACTCTGTGGTTCTTCCTACAACAGCTACAGACTTACTTTCCCAAAGTCCTCTGTCAGAAAGATGGTCTATACTTCAAGGAAATCATTTGAAAATGGAAACTGAAGCTGCAAATTAAGATGAGGCAAGTTGATCATTGAAAGTAGCAACACAGTTATTTGAAAAATGAACTTTATTGTCTTGGGGCATTTCCACCTTTAGGATGGGAAGGGGGAGATTTCTCATTTCCCTTGAGAGAGGGTTTCTGCATGAAATTCAAATGGTTCATAGACTCTTGACTCTGCAGCAACCGATGATGATTCAGAAGCTAGAACAGGAATGGTCAAGCATTGTTATGGTAGGGGATCATGTTTGGGCCAAGAGGTCAGCTCCCGAAGCATGTAAAGGCTGCCAATGGTTGCACAGGGGTCAATTTTTACAATTATTTTATAGAGTTTTGTAATTTTTAAATTATTAACTCTTCTAAGGATATATGTATGTGTGTGTATATATATATGTATATACACACACACATATAAAAATATATATTCTGCCACTTTTTTTTTAATTGTGGTAAAAGAACACATAACATAAAATTTATCATCTTTACCATTTTTGAGTGTACAGTTCAATAGTGTTAACATTCACATTGTTGTGCAATGGATATCCAGAGCTTTTTCATCATGCAAAGCTGAAACTACACCCATTAAACATCGACTGCCTGTTCCCCACTCCCCTAGCCCCTGGCAGCCACCATTCTACTTTCTATGGATTTGACTACTTTAATACCTTGTATAAGTGGAATCCTACAGTCCAAGTCTGTGAACATGGATGTGCAAATATCTCTTTGAGATCCTGTTTTAATTCTTTTGGCTATATACCCAGAGTGGGATTGCTGTATTCTGCCGCTTTTTACCTAATACATTACATTGATCTTCTGTTTAAGAGACTTGGTGAAAACACAGACAACAGAATACAGTCAGATAAAGAGTGCAGTAGATGTGACTGACATTTGTTCTTGCTTTTTTGTGTGTACATTTCGTCACAAGTCTCTCTGATCTCTTAGGTTTCGCTTTTAGGGCTTGCCTGAGTCGCAGCAATATTACTTAGTGGGTAAAGGCACGGACTTAGTATCAGAGTTGAAGTCCAGTCCCTCGTGCCTACTAGCTGTGTGACCTTGGAAAGATCCTACATCTCAGAAAGCCTCAGTTTTCTTTTATGAAAATGGAGGGAATCGTCGTGGCTGAGATAACCCTAGTAAAACCTGCATCCCAGTGTGTGTCCTGGAGAAGTGCTCCAGAGAGGAGAGCTTAGGTGAAGTGTAGTGATAGGAGAGGCAACAGCAACCCTGGAGCTCTCAGAAACCGCAGACACCTGTCCTGTTAAATTCAATCATAAGTGTTTTCATGGTGCACCAGGATGTGTATATATATACTGTATTCTGTGAGTCTCATTATCAGTACTTATTTTGAAAAGCATAAGAGATTTGCATCACAATTACAATAGTTAAAAATGTCCTTGAGTGGATTTGATATATGAACTTTTAATTCCATTTTTAGTATCATAATTTTAGAGTTGATATGGATTTTAGAGGTCAGCTAATCTACCTGTTATTCAATCACCAAACCTGTATCAAGCCCCAATAATATAATAATAGTAGCTTGCAGTTATGGCTGCTTACTATATTTTAGTACTTTACATATATTATCTCTAATCCTCGTGTCAACGCTGCGAGGTAGGGATTATCCACATTTTACAAATGAAGATGAAGCTCAGAAAGGTAATCAACTGGCCCCAGGCCACAAATCTAGCACATTGTACAACTGGGTTTGAACCCAGATCCCTTAGCTACCATCTGCCTGTCTTGTCTTGCCTTTTCTGTGTGTGTGTGTGTGTGCGCGCGCACGCGTGGTTTTCTGATACTCCAGACTGGGTCTCAATGCATTTGCACCACTTCACACTGCCTCTTATGTGCCAGGTACTGCATTGTCTGTGCTAATTAACATTTTAAATAAAATAATTCTCTTAGATGGAAAGTGAGCTTAAATAAGAATATTAACCAGGTCTGACCAACATTCACTGTACTTTCGGATTTGCCCACCTGCTTCCATTTACTCTGGTTCCTGGAAGGCTAATGAGAAAAACTTTTAGATGCTTGAATGGCATCTGTTTCCATATTGAGCCAGTGTAATAAATAAACAGCACATTGAAGAGGAGAAACAATGTACAAAGGATTTAAGGATACATCCAGAACAACTTGAGACTGATCTGGGCATGTTCATTTTTGAATCCCAGTGCCTAGCGCTGAGCCTGGCATGGAACTCTATAGTAAAAATGTTTGCCTGGATAAGATTATGCCCAGAGAAGGTGTCAGGTAATAGGATATCGAAACCTACTTTTTGGTTTTTCTTTTCATTCAGTGTCTGTATAGTTATATCTTCATGGGTTTTCATTGTGTGGAATTTTAGATGCTATATTTGGGCATATATCTATTAAATATGCTTGTTGATGAGTTCTAACTAATCTAAATGGAATCTTCTAAGATTTATGACTTGAGACTTGGAAGACTAATTTTCTTGGAGCTTCTTCATTCCACTGATAACTTGAATCCATTTGGCACTTTTGAGAGTCGACACAAAGTGCATCGTTCATATCACGTTTCCTTGCAAAGTGTCGTCCCCACTCAGATTTTTAAATTTGTGGTATTTCACAAAAGCATTGTTTCAAAGAGAAACAAAACACCTAGAAATCATAGAGACCACTATGAAAAGGCAGTGACACTGTATTTTCCAACTTCAGTCCTATTTTTATTCTTTAGATTCGTTTTTGTTTTTGAAGATGGGAAAAGAGTGTGAAGAAAGCCTGGAGCAGATGTCACAAAGATGTGTTTGCTCCCTGTTTTAACTCTTCCAACCCTCCTTCAGCCAAGTAGTGGCTTCTTAGTATGAGAGTCACGTGAGAAGGGCATGGTTATGGTGCCTTGCGATCAGCTTGGAACTAAGCGATGGCACAGCAATCCTGGGTGAGGGTTAGGCTGCAGAGGGGTGGCTGTCCTGGGTTGGCACATTGGGGAGAGCAGGGCCTTTCCTGTGGCATCTCGTTTGTTGCTCACCCTGTGACATGGGTGGCATTATTCCCATTTTGCAGATGAGTCCTAGAGAGACAAAGCATTTGCCTGAGGTCAGACCAATAAACCTGGGTGCTCGATGGGTTAAAGGGGTGAACAAGCCTGGCCTCCAGACTTGGAGGGTGCCAGAGCACGTGCACTGATTTTCCAAAGCTCCGATCTAGAATCCCTAGATCGCTAGATTCAGTGGTCTGAATTCAGGCCAATCCAGCAGTGCTGGCTTTAGTGGGGCAGCTGCGTGGTCTCTCCTGCCCAGAACATGATGGCCATTTTGGGTGGGCAGTGAGGAGGGAGCCTGCTCTGCATTTATGTGCATCCCTAGTCAGTCTCCCTGATGCTGAGAGAGAGCTTCAGGGTCGCAGCTCAGGAACCTCATACCCACATTCATCTCGAGGCCATTTTGTTGCAATTCTGCACTGTTCTGACCTCTTGAAATATGGGTAGGTTATTTTGCCGTTGACTTAGCTTACTTGGTTGGTGTGAAGAAGTATAAGATGACCATGCTCTGATTCTGGCTTTCCGAACCAAAAGCTAGGCCCTGGAAATTTGGGAAGAGTAAGCGCTGCATTTGGAAGCTGGGGCGTGTCTGGCCCATCTTGCTAGCGAAGAGCCTGCTGTAAGTGGAGTGCTGTAATCTATTCGGTTCATGCTGTTCCAACCAGCTTTAATCATCAAAACTTGAATAATATTCAAACTGTGAAAGGAACATATTTCTTGCTGAAGCCTAGGTGTGCCAAGTGGAAGCGCCAGGGCTTCTCCATCTACCGATCTCTGGCAGCATGTTGCAAAAAAAGGAGCACCTGGATTGCCTCATGCAGTGTGGGGAAACTGCCTGTCTCCTCAATGAAACGGCACTAAGATTTAAAATTTCCTCCTTTCCCCCCAGAGGAGAAAAATGATTTTCATGACACTGTGCTTCATGGAAGTCACTTTTTTCCTCTCTATGAGGATACCACCTCTCTTGTGACCTGAAGGAACATTCCTCCCTGACCTCGGGTATCTGACAGGGTCTGCTCTGGCACCCCTGGGGGAGAGGTCGGGCAGTGCAGAGACCTACAGAGCTCTCTGGAGGGAGGGGATGTGTGTTGTGGGACCGGTGACTGGTGACTGGGACGTGAGGGGAAGGTCACAGGCAGCCAGGGAGAGACTAGTAGGAAAGCAGCTTGGGCTCCTGCCTTCCTGGGATAAAGGCACCCAGACTGTCATCCTGTGGCAAGGGCTCCAGCCCTGCATGTGTGGATGACAGCCTTGCCTCTCCTTTGCTCTCTCCCTCACATCCTCAAGTGAGAAGGGCTTTCCAGAGCCACTGCCCTGCTCAGGCTCCATTTAAGCTTCTTTCCTAGAATCTGCAGAAACCACAAAAAGCCATCTTTGTGGGTGAGGACTCCTGGGGGAGGCTGTAGGGGTGGCATGGGCACTCACTGAACTGTGAAGTCACAATTCGAGAGCTGTAACTGTCAGCTGTTTTTATCCCAGCTATGCCTCCCAGGTGTCTGGTCTTCAGAAACATTTTTTGGCATCTGAAATAGACACCTGGGCCAGGTATAGTCTCCTTGGTCTTAGGAAAAGGGGCAGGCAGTTACGTGTCTGACTGTTTGCTTCTGTGCTCTGTGTGACCTCCGTGGGCTGCTATGGGTGGGAACAGGTGTAGAGGATGTGAGATTGACATCTAGGGACTGAGCGTGTGACAGTAGGGAGGGCAAGACTGGGTTCTCAGTCCTGCACAAAGTTATAATTAAAACTTATTTACTTTCGACTCAACAACAAACACACAAACCACCAGATTGAAAAATGGGCAAAGACTTGAGTAGACATTGCTCCAAAGAAGATATACCATTAGCCAATAAGCACGTGAAAAGATGCTCAACATCACTAATCATTAGGAAAATGCAAATCAAAACCATGATGAAATACGACTTCACACCCATTAGGATGACTGTTATTAAAAAAAAAAAAAAAACAGAAAATAACAAGTGTTGGTGAGGATGTGGAGAAATTGGAACCCTTACATGCTGCTTGTGGAAATGTAAAATGGTATAACTGCTGTATAAAACGGTATGGCAGTTCCTTAAAAAATTAAACATAGAATTACCATATAATCCAACAATTCTACTACAAAAGAAGTAAAAGCAAGGGCTCAAATAGATATTTTTACACCCATGTTCATAGCAGCATTATTCACAATAACCAAAAGGTGGAAGCAACCCAAGTATTCATCAATGAATGAATGGATAAAATGTGGTATATACATACAATGGGATATTATTCAGCCTTAAAAGAGAAGGAAATTCTGACACATGCTATAACATGGATAAACCTTGAAGACATTAGGCTAAGTGAAATAAGCCAGTCACAAAAAGACAGATATTGTATGATTCCACATATATGAGGTACCTAGAGGAGTCAAATTCATAGAGATGGAAAGTGGAATGGTGGTTGCCAGGGGCTGGGGGGAGAGGGGAAGAGGGAGTTGTTATTTAATGGTTGGGGGTTTTAGTTTGGGAAGATGAAAAAGTTCTGGAGATGGATGGTGGTGATGGTTGCACAACAATGTGAATGTACTAAATGCTGCTGAACTCCATTTAAATGGCTAAAATGGTAAATTTTATGTTATATATTTTTACCACAATAAAAGGGTAGACTTCTAAACATATTCCAAACTGGTTCTCCTAATAAATTGTTTAAACAATTTGCTTAGGGAAAAAAAGGCATTCACTTTACCAGTTCAGAAACTCTTATTGAGCACTTACTGTGTACCTTGCCCTGTGGTGGGCATTGTATTTATTTACTTATTTCATTTGAGGTGTGTAATAGTTGAGGCAATACAATAAAATCTACAGACCTGAAGTGTTCAGGGCACTGAGTTTTGATAATTGTATAGACCTGTGTAGCCACCATCCAAAACAAGATATAAAACATTTCTATCACCCTAGAAGTTCCCTTGCCCCTCTCCAAGCAATCCCCCTTCTTCTCCCCAGCCACAACCACTTTGTGACGTCAATCACCATTGATTAGCTTTGCCTGCTGTTGACTTTGTCCAGTTTGTGCCCAGCTGGTTTTACTCATCATACCATGTGAGCCATTTATCCATGTTGACGTGTGTTCCAGTAGTTCGTTCTTTATTGCTAAGTAGTATTCCAGGGCACATACCACAGTTGATGTGTCCATTCTCCTGTGGATGGACATTAGGTGGTGTTCAGAGACAGCCAGCAGCAAGTGAGGATGTTAGTCGGTCAACTGGAAGTGTCCCCACAGGCTGGGGTTATCCTACAAGTTCTCCGTGCTGAGCGTTTTCTTGACTGGCAGCATACCCAGCCTTGAATGGTCTCCAGGGAATGGCATTTTGGTGATTTACACTAAAAATATGACTGGATGTCATATTTCTCTGCTGAAGGCACGTCACACCGGAAGCTAAATCTCTATCAGGAGGCTGCTTGGTGACTCTGCACTGGGGACAGGAGGTTGGTGGATGGTCTTAAAGTGCAGTGTCCTTGAGCTGTGACTGCATCATTCCCAGCTCAGGTGGCCACCTGCAGAACTGACCAGATGCCTGAGGGGCACAGCGTGGGGGTGGGAGAAGCAGAGCATCCTCTCCTGGGCAGGGCTAGAGTGGCCAGTCCCCAGCTGGGCCTCTTCCTCTCTGGTTTGGAGCCTCAAGGCTGATTGACTTGTTCTTTCTGTAGCCATGTTAATGCCTTTCATCTGAGACTGAGGCACAAGAGCTATTCTCTCTTTATAGTGACTTTGCCCTCTCTGTTGTGACCCAATCTCCAGTGAGCCTATAGTGTGACTCTGAGGTCAGTGTCCCCCATTTCCACATTTCTGGGCAGTGTCTCATCTGACGAAGTAGTGAGGCCGTATGCTTAAGAGGTGTGGCCTTCACTGCCAGGTAGATCTGGGCTCAGCATCCTAGCAGGGCCACCTAGAAGTGGCGGGATCTTACTGCACCTCTTGGAACATAGCTACCTCATATAATGACACTAATAATCGCTTTGCTGCCCTATATACTGCCTGTGACAGGCCTGTAAGGAGTGGGGTGGGAGGGGAATTCCTGCCTTCCAGAAACTCAGACGAAATTCCTCATTCTGAAAGCTGAATTCAGTTATTTTCCCCTATTTGCACATTCCTAGGGAGTGCCTCATCACATGATGTAGACGATGCAAATGGAGAGTGTGGGCGACAACTGGAACTGTCGCCCTATGGTAGAGAGCTGTGGAGACACAGCAGGGCTGGTGAGGGTGGGCTGTGGTCACCAGGAAGCCCCACAGAGCAGGGAGAATTTGGAGGCCCTCCAAGGTCAAGCATATTTATGGTGGTATCCCTCCCCCCATTCAGGAGCCTCACTCTGTGTACACAGCCCCCGTCCCAAGTCCACCAGCTCACGAGCTCAATACAGCTAACAAATCTACTCTCCGCTGTGAGAGGTGAGCTTGGAAGACCCAGCTTGGGTTTGCACAGTGATTTCTAAAGGATGCATCGCCCTGAATTCACCGCTGAGAGATGTTGGTGGCACAGCTGGGGTGTGCGTGAGCCCCGTGACTGTGGTCGGCGCCCTGGCCAGAGCCCACAGTGTTGATGCTCATGGGTGGGGGAATGGAGTGTGGAGCCCATCTCAGCCAATCAAAGCCTGATGAGTCGCCTGCTCACCCGTGGGCTCAGGGGACTTGGACAGAGGAAAGGATCTGCCCTTTAAGGGAGCTACATCCCAAAGTGGTAGGAGGAATAGGAAAGGTGCATTGGTGACAGAGGTATTGTCAGCTGGTTCCAAGGAGCCGCTTTCTGGCCAGGCTGAGGCCACCCTCGGTTTCCTCTCCCCTATTCCTTCTCCAGAAGGCTTGCCCACCTCTCTGTGCAGTTCAGATCCTGCCTGTCCTTTATGGCTTCCTCTGGGAGGAGCCCCCTACCTGTGGGGATTACCTGACCCAGGTTCTCCATGTAACTGCTTCACGGGAGCCCACAGCTGACCATGGGTTCTCGGGGGAATTCACCGCCTCACCTTTTGTTTATATCCCTGTGCTGATTTTCCTCTGAGGGCTTAGGCCAACGCTGAGCATTTTCACAGTTGAGACAAGCGAGGCCCAGAGAAGGGGAAGTCCCGTCTAAGACTTGCCAGTCAGAGGCACAGCTGGGACTGGAATCCCAAATCCCGGAATGTGGGAAGAACATCCTGGACGCTGCAGGGAGGTCTAGGTAAGGGATCCTCGCCTGTATCAGGTGCTATTTCAAGCTTTCCTGGGTGGAAAAGCACAAACTCTGGAATTTTCTCTCTCTGTGTTGGTTATTATCACATGGAAGCAGGGACAATTTCCTAAAATGTGTGCTCGATAAGGGATCCCTCCACCAGGATGTGAAATGACTGTGCATCAAATTTAGTAAAAGATGATCTCTGCTCCACTTTTCCTGCACACCAGACGCGGATCTTTCCAGGACGCTACCCTGTGTGCTCATCTTAAGTCCTTGGGCCTTGGGGTCTTTGGTGAAAGCCCAGCCTGTATTGGGCTCCCAGTGTTGCCCATGCCCCCCTCCCGCATCCTCTTCCCTCTCTCTCCCCCCACCCGGGTTTGTGTCTCCCCTCTGCACAGCTATGACCCGCACAGCCCAGTTGTCATGGGGAAACCTGTCTTCGGGGTGTGTGTTTGGGCACTGGGATGGGGCTGCCAAAATGGCGGCACGAAAACTCTTCCTTGCCTTTCTTCTGATACGGATACTGTCAGGAAAACTACAAACACTTCTGGGGGATTGAGAACAATGTTTCTAAAAAGACCGTGTCATGATTTTGGTTATTTGAGAGAATAGTTTTTAATTAAGAAGGAAACTTGGTTAATTAAAAGAAATCAGGCACGTATTACATATATATACGCTATGATGTCAAGTATGTAAAAACAAAAAGAACATAGGAAAAAAGGCTGCAAATGTGCCATAATGTTAACAGTGGTCATCTTTCTATATAAAATTCTGCAGATTTTTAAAATAATCAGCATATTTTTCATAAAGGCAAAAATAAAAACAAAGGAAAGAAATTTAACTATACTAATAAGGTTAATTTTTGCCACCTGCCACCCCTGTAGTGAGCAATATGTTTTTGTGTACATGCCCGCACTAATACTGATGAAAACATGAATAGGACAGGCCATAATGTAGAAGAAATTTTTAAGCAACCAGTTTTTCAAAAGGAAAAGGAACGAAATCATTTCGTATAATCCCATATAAAATATCTCTCACTGTGAATCTCAGACTCACATTAAGTGAACAATTCTCTCCGGGTTCTAGTCCATCCTGGGGCTCCTGCAGGATCCAAGATTCGGGGGCTTTCTTAAAGGTAACTAAAACAGACTTCAAACCTTAGAAGCCTGCCTTCTCAAATAACTGTGCCCCCAAGTGGTCACTTATACCTGTAAATGACATCCAGCAAAAAGGTTTCAATTAACCAGGTCCTGGACTGCAGGGTTTACAATTTAATAATGATGGTGATGATAATAATACAGGACAAAGAGCAGTGAGAAAGGGGGGAAGATATCCAAATTGTGTGTGTGCATGTGTGTGTGTTTGGCAAGCAAAAGATAGGGAAGAATATTCTGAATGTTGACCTTCACTATGTGTGTGTGTGTGCACGCGCTTCCATTTGCAGAGGGACCAGGTCAGAAGGGGTGAGGGTGGCTGTGAGCAGAGCCCTCCCAAGAATTCCGGGGATTCTGTTCCTTTCTCAGGAGCGCTCCTACACGCCTTTGATGGCCTGCTTCTCTGCAGCAATAGTTCCATGATAGTTTCCTTGGCAGTCTGCCAGAGGCTGTAAGTGTACAGAGAATTGTGTTTTAATAGAAGGCTTTACCTCTGATACAGATTTAAAATGAGGAAGAAACTTTCTGTTCCTCAGCCAGAGCAAAATGCATTTTGCTTCTTGTGAAATGCTGGTGATTACAAGCTCATCTTACATAATTTTATTATTTTCAATTGCAGCCTGTCAGTCTCAGGTGATGGTTTCCTGGGAGCTGAAAGGAGGCAGATTCTGGGTGATGATAAAAAAAAAAAAGTCACCCAGTCATTAGCAAATCGTACAGAAGTTTAGAAAGGAGAATAATTATCTTTGTGATGATGCTGTTTAAGATAATCAGAACCTGCATTGCTAAGTTAGACACGCAGAAGTGAAGTGAGTACTGTTTAATGGCCTTTGAGAAAATGTATTTTCACTTTAACAAAGAGTTGATGTTTGAGATTTAAAAAAAAAAATCTTTAAATCTAATGAAGGAATTCTCTTGAACAATCGTATTTTCAGAAATCTCTGACACTGTCGAGGTGGTCCACTGTCACGCCCACAAGAGGGCATTTTCTCATCAACTACTGGAAAAACGATTTGTTTTCTAAAGAGAGGCTGAGAGGCCTGGGGGAAGGAGAGCGTTAATCGGAAGCGGGGGATGGAGAGCTGCTCGCAATTGAGTTGTATGTATGTTTCCACTTAATATGTCCTGCCGGTGTATGAGCCTGCACTACCGGCCAGGAATTCTGCTCGCTGTGTTTACTCACTCTGTTTTTAATGTCTTATTCCCAGAATGACTGGGGACCAGAGGAAACCTTTACGAGAGTTTTCTCCGGATACCGGGTACCGTGTGCTAGTACTGTGTAGCTAGTATGTAGCTAGGATTGATTCCTGGAAGTGGTATTATCCATCAATGACTTCAGTACTAAATTTGATTTTCTAGTATTTTAAGACTCTGGCCAAAGTCCTCCAGTACAATGAGCCCTCCACCTTCTCCAGCTCCAAGCTCATTCCTTGATTTATTTAACAAATATTTATTGAGCACCTACTGTGTGTCAACAATGAGCCAGGCTAAGATCCTATCCTCCTGGAACATGCATTCTCAATAGGGAGACTTAGCATAGAAAAAGAAAACAAATGAACACTGGAGTATCGTCTAGATAATTATAATTGCTATGAGGAAAAACAACTGGGAAAAGGAAAGAGGTAGCTATTTTGGATTCAGTAGTTGGGAATACTTCTCTGAAGAGTAACAAATAATATTCTAGTTTTCTTCAAGCAGCGCCAATACTATTTGGATTACAATGTAGTAAATCCTTTAAATTCTCTTCTTTCCTTCCAAAAAGTTAGTTGCAATGTTTACTATTTTATAGACCATGAAACGAATATGGAGGAAGCAACATGAAGTTGCCAGTTATTAGTTTGTTAAATAACATTTTAAAACTACCATGTACTCTTCACCTCATCATTTCAATAAAGAATGAATATTTTAACACCAAGGAGTAGGAAGGATATAATCCCAGAATATAGGAGAGTTGAATAAACTTAGTGTTTTGGAAAATTTGCTACATACTCTTGAGTTTTCTCATTTTCCGTGGACTGTGAGAACTTCACCACGGACTGGGCCTGCTCATGTTAATCGTCCAACCTTTCCCCAACCATGAGGACAAGCCACACAAGGTACAGAAATGGCAGCTCTGTTGGTACCGGATCCACAAGCCTGCCCAACTCACAGTCACACATACAAGACGCAAGAGGAGAAGGTGACATGCTTCCCACCCTAGTGGTTCTAGGATAGGTGGGGAGTCCAGCCCAAGAGCTATTATGCCCTTAGAGACCCTTTAACAGTTTCTGAAGCCGGGAGTCAAAGCTCTACTTTGAACACATGTTTTGGAAGGTCAGAGCAGTATGGGCTGGGCAAATCAAGGAGGGCTTCATGGGGGAGGTGAGTCTTCAACTGAGCCTTAAAGGATAGATAGATAGATAGGTGAAAGGAAGAAGGTAATGGGATCATAATGGGTGGTGTGTTCATTTATTTAAGTAAACATGGAACATTTTTTGGTAATAAAAACAACACCCATTGTGTAATATTTTCAGGCATAACAAAGTAAGTAATAATCTCTAAAAACCTATTGCCCAGAGAAGCCTGCTGTTAATATTTCATCATATTTTTTTCTAGTCTCCTTTTGTCTTGCATTTTTACAATAGCTGGGGCCATACTGTGTATTAAATTTTGCATCTTGCTTTTTTACTTTAGAACATTTTCCTATGTCATGAAAAATTCTTAAACATCACTTCTTAATGCCTACATGGTATTCCATCCTGCCTGCAATCTGGTTTACTCAGCCATTCCCATCAGGTGTAGTTTTTTCTACTCCAACACTCTGGTGAGTATGCTGGTGTATCATTTTGGTTCATAATGTCGGTGTCAGACAGATCTGATGAAGCCTGCCTCTGGGGGTAACATCAGGCTCATCACATTATCCACCGGGGCCTCTGTCTCTCAAATGTCATGTGGGGATAGTAGTACCAGCCTCATGTTGTAAGAGTTACTTGAGAGAATGTTTCGGATAGAGTTCTAGAAATAGAATTACCAAGGCTTGATCTTTTAAAAATAATGTAACTTTCCAATTATAAGAGTAATATTCTTTATCGAAAATTTTAACCAAAAGAAAAACTATGCCTAATCTCATCACTAATAGATAAAAACAATTAACATTTTAGAATCTATTTGTCACTGTTAGCAGAATTGGTACTATATATATAATTTTATCTCCTACTTTTTTCCCTCTGAACTTTGTGTTGGTTTTTCCTTGTCATTACGTATTTGGAAACATGATCTTAAAAGGCTATATCATTCTATTCCGTTATATTAATGTGCCATATTTTATTTAACTAACTTCCTATTGTTGAATATTTGGATAATTCAGTTATTTGCTATTACAAATAACATTGCAGGGCCGGCCCCGTGGCTTAGTGGTTAAGTGCGCGCGCTCCGCTACTGGCGGCCCGGGTTCGGATCCCGGGCACTCACCGACGCACCGCTTCTCCGGCCATGCTGAGGCCGCGTCCCACATACAGCAACTAGAAGGATGTGCAACTATGACATACAACTATCTGCTGGGGCTTTGGGGAAAAAAAGGAGGAGGATTGGCAGTGGATGTTAGCTCAGGGCCAATCTTCCTCACAAAAAAAAAAAATAATAACATTGCAATCAGATATTACTCAACATATGTATCTGCAGACATTTGGGATTATTTCCTGAGGGTTAATTCCTAGGTATTGCCAAATCAGAGGGAGGAACATACTGAAGACATTGATCCGTATGGCCACATTGCCCCCAGAAAGCCTATGCTAGTTTGCTTTCCCGTAAATAGCACATGAACAGCCATTTTACCCCACTCTTACCTATTATAATTTTTAAAAATATCTTAGTCTGTTGGATAGGTGATTGAGGTACCTCATGGTCTCAATTTGCACTCCCTTGATTACCAGCGGGCTAGAGCATTTGTTTCTGTGTTCATTGACATTCTTGTCCTTTGCCTGTTCTTCTATTTATATTCGTCTTTTTCTTATTGATTTGTAAAAGCTCTTTATGCATAAGAGGATATTAACCTTTTGGTGTAATGTTAGAAATATTTTTCCCAGTTTGTCATTTGTCTTTTAAATTCGTTTATGGTTTCTTGATTGTACAGAAGCCTTTAATTTGCTTGTCATCCTATTTATCAGCATTTTTCACTTTAATGTTTCCTCTCGTTTTTATGCTTAGAAAAATCCTTCCCTATCCAGGCTTTAGATATTTATTCATTTACATTTTCTTATACTTGTTAATGATTTCATTTTGCAGATTCAACTTTTTATCCAGTTCTTAGTTTTCTCCCTTTGTTATAAGATGTAAGATAGGAATTTAACTTTTTACTTAATAGTTATGTAATTCTTCCAGTTCTGTTTATTGAATGATCTTTCTTTCCCCCGGTTTGAAATACTACTTCTCTCATACACTGAATTCTTGTATAGGCTAGGGTGTGTTTCGGGGCTATTTATTCTGTTTCATTGTTTCTGTCTGGCCT